>NW_024581117.1:6052140-6164640 GCF_017639235.1 Corvus kubaryi
CCTTCCTTCCGAATTCCTTCCTTCTTTCCTTCCTTCCGAATTCCTTCTTTCCTTCCTTCCGAATTCCTTCCGAATTCCTTCTTTCCTTCCTTCCGAATTCCTTCCTTCCTTCCGAATTCCTTCCTTCCTTCCGAATTCCTTCCTTCCTTCCGAATTCCTTCCTTCCTTCCGAATTCCTTCCTTCTTTCCTTCCTTCTTTCCTTCCTTCTTTCCTTCCTTCTTTCCTTCCTTCCTTCTTTCCTTCCTTCTTTCCTTCCCAATTCCTTCCTCCCTCTTTCCCCCCCTCTTTCCCCCCCTCTTTCCCCCCCTCTTTCCCCCCCTCTTTCTCCTCTCTCTTTCTTCAAGAAGTATTGTTATCAGTGGGGACACCTGATTGCTATTTTAATATAAATAACTACTGAAATAGCCATTTTATGTCTATCCTGACCTTTGAACAAGGTTATCCTGATTTTTTAAAACCATTTGAAGTACCACCCAGAAATAATGAATATCTGAAGATTAAATTTTTTACAGAAAATTTCAGCTTCAATATATTGTCAAGGTTTTATACACCTGAAAAGAGTATTTAATGGCTGGAGAGTTTAGCAGAATTATGTAATGCCTACTCTGATAGTTATACTAAAAGCTCCTTTTATTTTGATTTTTGCAAGACTGGGTGCTGTCAAAACTTCACAAAATTACTACTAATGAATAATATTCTTTATAAGTATGGGCTGGTTTTTTTGTTTTATTCTTCTCTAAACTCTGCTCTGAGACTGTTTGCAAACATGATCTTAAATAACTTTAAATGAACAGTTCTTTATTCTTAAACATTCATATGTCTCTGTTTTTAATAGAAAATTTTTTGTGGAGTTTTATTTCCCAGTTCAAATGGAACAAAAAAAATAATGGGCTCTGTAATTTTGGTATGTTGATGATGTGCGCTGAATTATGTTCATAAAAATTTTCAGAGACTTCAAGTGGACTAGCATTCTCTACACTTCTGCATTAATCATCTGAGTCATTTGTCCTTTGAGCTGTGCATACAAATCTGCCTGCTATATGATCTCTGGTATCTCAATTATAGGAAGATTTCTTAGTTAGCTATGCTATATCATCAAAACCTAATTTGTGTTTCAGAAGAGTGAGGGGTAATTCCATTAGTGTACTTACTCATACCTCTTCAGGGGAAGGAAAATTGTATGGTATTTGTGACCAAGCATGTCTTACAGTTTTACAACGCAAATCCATATTTTAGTTATGACTTCAACCTTGACCTGAGAGTTAAAACCAGTGTTTTATCCATTTACCCTCTGAAGCCTGAAACAGGATGCACATGTGAAATAGGTGTTTAGAAGTAAGTTTTCTCTGATTTGCATACTGCCATATTTGTAATTATTTTTGTTTGACAGGGTACAACTGCAACTAGCATAAAATCAAAGGCAGTAAACCAGTAAATTGTTTTGCTGCTTGCCTGTTAGAAGCATGCTAAGAATCCTAAAGTTATTACTAGGCAAACTAACAAGAATTTTAAGCTCCAAGCCTGAAAATAAATTTTCTTTATTCCCTCCCCCACTTTTTCTGTTGTAATGTAGACACTGTATTTCATGCCTTCCTTTTCGTTCTTTGAAATGTAGTCATCCCATTTAATATACTTTGGAAATGGTTTTCAAGCTTGTCAAAATATTTGTTAGGCATGGATAAAAAGTCAAGGTTGTTGACTTCTGGAGCAATTAACAAACTCACAGAGAGCCTGTTTCTTGGCCTATTTTCTCAGTTCTACCATCAGTGCAATTATCCACAATCAAGAATTTTTTTATATAGAAAAGAGTGTTAGAAAGTTAAAGTTCATTCTATGAAACATAACTGGTTTTAATGCTTCTTCATCAGACCCTCCCAAGTAGTTTTTGTCAGTATCTTGAAATACTTTCATATTTTTGCAGTTCTGGAGATGCTCTCAGAAAGGAGTGTTTTGGTGTTTAGTATTGTACTTCTAATTCTTAAGTTAGTTAAGAGAAAGATCTCTCTTCCAGCATTCACAAATAGGCTTTTGTTCCAAAAAATGTTAGCATACGGGGATTTTAGTTAATATAACTTTTAATTTTAATGTGTACTTCCCCAGCGAGGTAATGGTCCCATTGTTAGCACTGTAACTTCACTGCACACTGAAACAGCCTTCACTATGCTGGATAAGCGGACCAATCTCCTTTTAGATCATATTTTTAGACTTACATTTTTTTTTTCCTGTTTTCTTCAACTGTAATAGATCAGCTAGGTGAAAGCAAATGAGATTTTTTATTATTCCTAATCATGGAGTGCAACAAACTTGTGATCAGCTTTAAAAGAATTTGATAGGTTCTTACATAAGTTTCCACTTCATAAAACAAGTCTGTTGCCAAAGTTTTAAATGAAGAATGTGCTTAAATCAGACTGAAGATGTTTAGGAATATAACGACTTATATAACTGCTGTTGGGCTCCTTATGTAATTTTTCTCCTTAGAGGGATAATGCATTTCAAACAGTAGCAACTACTTGCATTTTGAAATAATGTAGTTATGGGGGAGTAGAGCTAACTTCTCAAGCCCTCACTCTTTAACAAATGAAACCCTTTTTGTCACTAAAGATTAAATATATGATTGAAGACGGGGAAAAATTAATTGTAGTCAAGAGTATCCCAGTTCTTTAATTAGTGTAGATGACACAGCCATCCAGCTCTGGTCACTTAAGTACATAATGTAATACGTTGTTAATGAGACTTTTAATCAGAGATCTTAAATTTTCCTGATTTCCCAGTTCAAGATTTTAATTGATTTAAATCAAAAAACAGAAACATGAACATGAACTAAAATGTAGCCAGAATTATTCTGGATTTTGCCTTTTGCCATCTTGCTAAAGAAAACTCTCTTTGAAGAGACAGTTGAACAGTCTGTTTTAAGCCATGTTAGGAGATGAAATTACTATACATTTTCACTAACTTTAGTAGTATTTTGAAATCATTATCTCTTCCCTGCATATGTTGCATTTAAAATGCAAGTTGAGGTGCATATCAACATTCCACAGTTCTGGTGAAACAGTAACTATTTATGTTGTTTTTCATATAATTCCCTTCTTCTGTCATCTTCCCAACTTCATCTCGTTTTTAGTGTTTGAGATAACAGTGTGTTATCTCAAAACTACCTTTTGGTCATTACTATTTTAATTTTAGTTTGATTGGTAAGAGCGTGTGTAATTTGACTGCTTCTTTGATCTGAAGATTGAAAACCACAAGTCCATTTCTGAGGAAGAATTTTTGAAAATATTGCTGTGGGATTCTATATTTTATTGTGGTTTATTAATGGCAATCTGAGTCTATGTATTTGTAAGGTAAGGGAAGCATGTTGTTAATTTCTTTCCATGTCAATCCCATGAAGTGGCACTGATCTAGAATATCTATTATTTAATGACTGATGATATGGTGGTGATTTCACAGATAGATCAGTACATAACTCTGGGACTGCACATATTATAACTACTGCCCTAGCTTCTAGACAGTAGTACAATGTACAATGCAGAGCACAAGCATTTTCCTAGTAAGAAGAGACATGTTGAAATTTCACATTTTTAATGAATAAAATTAATCCATTTTTACTAGTGCAAAATAAAAAATAATTTTGAGAATAACTTTTTTTTTCTGTTTAGATTTGTACCTAAAAACATTATTTCCTCCAATATTAAAAAAAAAAAAGAGGAAATAAATCTCTTCAGAGCCATCAGACTATTTGATGTATTAGGTTTTTAAATGAAAATTCCTTCAGGTTTTGATGACCAGATATTTTAAACTGCAAAACAGAATGTTTAGTGCTGACAAAAGCACCTGAGAATTTCTACCCCAAACATATTTTTATGCCTTATAATAACTTTTCAACAATAGAAATAAAGAAGAAAATTGAGGGAGTAAAGATACTGATATTGATTATGATGAAAAGACTTCACAAATAAACTTCAACAATAGATTAGTATGTTTTAAATGGAATGCATTTGAAGACAATTTTCAAAACCCCAAAACTTTATAGCTTGAATTGCAACAACAAATGCTGTGGCATGTTTATTTCCATTAATTCTGTTGGTGAGATGTTTCACACTTTAACTAGCTGCAATCTTTGACCTCCCTAATCACCGAAGATAAATTAATCATATAAGACCAGGTTTTGTATCCAAAAATTAATAATTTAAACTCCATTTTTATTTAAAGGCCGAGAACAAAATTATTTCTGTTTTGCTATCAAGGAAGAGAGAAATCTGGATTTCTGATCACTGGAAAAATATAAGAAACCATTATCAAGATCCTCATCAATTAATTCAGCATTTTGAATTCAGTAGTTTTGAACTTTGCCAGAGTGTAACAGCACCAGTTTGTACGATTGACCTTTGTATCTAGATTTTGAGAACTCGCAGATTTATTGAATATCTCAACACCCTGAGCTTTGGAGGACTGCTTAAAACTAAATCATATGACTCAGAGCATTGTCGAGATGATCCTTGAACTCTGGCAGTCATGACTACTTCCATGGGGACCCTGCTCCAGGGACTGACCACTCTCTCAGCAAAGAATCTTTTCCTGAAGTCCCATATGAACGACCAGATAATCTGTGTCATCTCCTTCATTTCTATGCCAGATCTTGGACTGAAGCTGTGCTGGCAGGTATTTTTGTTGTGAAACAGATGATGTGATAGCTGAAAGGCTGGAGAACGTTGAGGGATTATTTCTCAGGTAAACCTATCCATTGAGTCAGTCCGCAGTCACACAGGACTTCTTCAAGAAAACAGTTCATGATTTTTCCCAAATGTGTTATAGTATTCACTCCTAATAGCTATACTCCTTTGTCAAAACTAGTTTTTCTGCATGTAGTGACAATTAAAAATCTACCCTTGACTCTTCTTCACTGTGGTTTCTTGCAAGGAGAGGTGTCCTTTCAGTGACTCTTTGAGCAAAGTTAATTTGTTTACCCAGCTAGAACTACCTGTTTTACTGGTTAACTTCCTTTTTATGAGACTTTGAAGTTGTAGCATCTACATTTAAAAAAGCAAGTAATTGATTAGGAAACCATAAGAAAATGATGCTAAATTTTATCTGGTCCCCTTCTGGAAGAGTTCAGAAAATTCTTTGACTAAAAATTACGAGTTATTTCTATCTTTTCTCTCCATATGTTTTCTACTCAAAATTAACTTCTTGAATATCTCTCCCTTTATATCTTTCACCCTGTCTGGAGCAAGTTGGAATTATGTATGTGGCTCCCCTTTCCCTCAAAACTTTGAAGAATCTGCTATAATATATGGCTTTAATCTATGTAATTTGGGTTAGAACTTCAATATTTACAACTTTCCTCCTCTCTAAAGTTTTCCTTTATCTTCTTGTGATTAATGGAGCATCTCTAAGACTTTTGCACCAACACCAGAGAGTACAAGAGAAAGAAACAGTCTTAGTGTTTTGATTCTTACATTCTTCTGCAAAATATTTCTGTGCAATAAAAAAGTATAATCTCCCTGAAGTTTATGGGTGATTTAATATTTCTCCCTTATCTGATACACATTTTTCTCTGCTGAACACTGCATGTTCACTGATAACTGATGTGCTTAGCAGCTCTTAGAAGCTCTTCCAGATGTTCTACGTGGCACTATCATACTGTCATGCTATTTGAAACCTCATCTCTGTTGCATTCCTATTGTGCATCCACTCTTTTTTTTCATTACTCTGAACTGAAAAAATTCTTTTATGTAATTTAAAAGTAAACAACAAAAGAAAAAAAACCTCAAGAGCAACATCAAAAAATATTCTTCACAAGAGGGAATAAGCTTACATACAAATGTAGACCAAAAACTTGAGATAGATGTACTTTATAAAAAAGATAACAAGCTAGCACATTTTACTTTATTAATTTCTGCAACATTCAGAAATTCATGGACATGATCTTACTTTCTTGGCTTGTCAAAAGACATAAATATTTCAAAGTCACTGAAAGGTGTGCCAGGAAGAGTTCACTGAAAACAAGTTAAATCAAGCCAAAATACAGAAATAAAACCAGTAGCCACTTATTCTCCTGCTTCAGATTTGAGCAATGTTCCAACTGCTTTCTTCTAAAAAAACCCAAATTATATGTGTAGCTAAATAAGCACACAAAGCAGTCCCATCATCATACAGAGCAGTAAATTATTTGTACATCTGTAATAAAGTACAAATTAGGGTTCATAAATGCATAATAATAATGCTAATATTCAAATATAAAACCAAAAGAAGGACTCAAGTGAACATGATTCAATCAGACTGCATAATTCCAAGGAAATTTGCGAAGTCATCCTTCTTCATATGGGAAGGGAAGGGAAGGGAAGCTATCAGCAATTAGTTACACCGTTTAATTATGTTTGTGTTGCTATATCTTAGGTGGCAAGAAATTGTGATAACAAGCTGCAGCTAGCAATGGCACCATCACTTCACTTTTCACTTTAATTCCAAGAAATTTCACAAGATGGCTTAAATGTTCTTTAAACTTCAGATATATCTTGTTTTCCCTTGTTCAGTATACTTCAGAGAATAATAGATAAATTTAGGTTGGAAGGGACCGAAGGAAGATGAGCCTTGATCTCAAGATCAGATCAGGTCACTCAGAACTTTGTCCAGATGAAATCTGAAGACCTTTGGGGTGAAGATGGCATGACCTCTCCAGACTTCTGCTCTACTGTTGGCTTGTCGTTTTCAGAAAATATTTCTCCTGATACCTAGTCTAAACTTCTGTTATAGTTTAAGTCCATCATCTCTTGTTCTCCTGCTCTAAACAGCTGCAAGGAACCTAACTGCAGCTCCTTGATATCCTTCCCAGAGCTGCTGCTGCTAAGTGTCTCTAAAACAATCCGTTCTTCAGACTGAAAAAGTCCTGGTCCCTGAAGAAGAGCATTTTCTCCAGTGCCTGTTCATTTTCTCTGCCCTGCACAGAACTATATACAGTTATTCAGTGTCAGTCTGTGTCAATCAAACTGGACATAGTGTCTACATTGGTCTAGTGAGCACCAAGTAGAGGGAAATAACTACTCCTCATAACCTATTGGACTTTTTCCTTTTCATACACTCCCAAGATGCTCTTGGGTTTCTTTACTACCAGAGCACAATACTAGCTCATGTTCAGAGTACTGTTTTTATTCTAATATTAAGAAAAAAATTCAAATTATTATAAATGTGGTGAATAATGTAATTCAATGGATGGTTGAACTTCAGTGATAAAGAGAAAGATCGAATTCGTATGGGTACATTTGACTGTATGTGTATCTTATCATACTGCTCTATTTAGAACTGGCAAATGAATACAATATTACATTAAATGGTCTATCTGCCTGAAAGGCAATAACTTCTGCTCTTCTATTCTGGAAATTTTGAAGTTATTTTGTCCTGAGAATACTCCTCAGGTAGGAAGGCTGTTGAATGTTACATGAGTTGCAATAATTAAATATCATCTCAGTCTGGAATATTTTAAATGCAATATATCAATAGAAACACATCCTAAAATCACACTTTGAAAGGTACATCTTAGACTCCTTCAGGTTAGCCATGATATTGAATAATTTTTTTACTTATTTTTAAAACAATTTGATTTTTCCTGTCTCATTCAAAAATAGTATAAAATGAAGTATGTAAAGCCACGAATTAAAAACTGTTTTAATGATCTGGATTCTGTTAGAAGCCAAATTACTTTCCAGCTCTTAGCACTCCATGGAAACTGAGAATATTATTAAACTCCAGGAACAACAGAAAACAACACCATGAAGTGTTCTAATGTGAGTGACAATAAGGTCAAAGCCCATTTGAAGAAAATTCTCATTTTAGATGCCTTTCCATTAAGTGAGAACTAAGAGATTTCTAATTTCATATTTTCTCCGTTTATATTTCTGTGTCTACAAGCACTTATTGAATGTATTTGTAGTATATGTATATAATTCACTGTGTGGTAGCCGTTAATTGTTTTCATAATCTTAAATAAAAGATACAGTGGAAAGGATTAGTGCGAATAAAAACATGCAGAAGATCCCTGATATAAACAGAAAAGATTAAGTTTAATTTCTATAAAGAAACCTGTTGTACTCAGTGTGCTCAGGGTTAATGCAGAAGGTTTTTACCTAACAACCACAGAGCAGTCAAATCTCATCACCTTCAGCAGGAATAATTTATGGTTTAATCTTACATGCAGGCGTATTAAATTAGTATTACTCATCAGAACTCACTTATTAATAAAACAAGCTGAATTAGTCACCAGAGAATCATATTTGGAAATTCAATGACAATTTTACATTTTTAATAAAGGCTCAGAAATATTATTGCAGAGCAGGTGGTATGAAGAAATGTGGCCAAATTTGACATTCATTAATAATTGAAGTGTGGAACGTGACGGAGGTGAAAATTGATATTGATTTTTTCCCCTCTAATATTTGGATGAGTTCTGAAAAGTAAATAAAATGAGATAACAAGACATATCAAGTCACCCTGATTTCTTTGATCACCTCTCCCTGTATGCAGACATATATATCACTATTTTCCTTATCATTTTTTTGAATAATTCAACACCCATAGTCTTTCCAGTTCAATGCATTATAAAACATGCTCAAGCTGAGTTTCAATCATATTAGACTGAAAGCTGAATTTTTTATGAAGGATTATTTAAAACAAAATGTGTCTTGGGCCCTACAGTCTCTGAAACCAAACAATCCTGAGAGTTCAGTGAAGAAATGTCAACACTGTGGAGAATTTTTCAATTCAAAAATTAAAGGAATCCTGTTTGATGTATATTAACCATATCAATATTAACAAACTTCTGCTGGATTTCAGAAGTGATATGACAGCAGCAGTACTACCAGGCTTGTATTCTAACTAGATGTGAAAGCTCCGAAATACTTGTATTCATGCTGAACTTGACCTGCCTTTGGGATAGCTGCAGCAGCACACCTACTGATTTCACTAATGCCGATTTTCAGACAGTTGAAGTTAGGCTCTTTAGCCTCATTGGACTCTAAACATGCAAGGAGAGTCACCAAACTCTGCTGACCCATCTTCAGCGCAATGTAGACATCTTCATGCAGTATATTCTGCAAGATTTATGTGGCTATTAGAGGTCTGTAGTATGTTTTAACGATGCATGGGATTTTGTTTCAGCATTCCACACCTTCTTCTGTCCTCACACACATTTGTGGTCAAGATCTTCTTTACTAGACATCTCTTGGTTTACATTCTTCATCCACATGAATGACTAGTTCCATTTTCTTAGCCCAGTACTGCCTTTACCAACAGGAGAAACTGACTGAAAATGCTGGAGTCTTCCTTTCCTATGTGTTTACAAAAGTAAATTCCTTGCTTCTGAAGGAAATTATCTAGTTAAATGTTCTGCCTATAGGTGAAAATGTTATGGAAAAAAATAAAAGAAAAAGATCACTTTCTCCAAAATTTACTTTATAGAGTTCTTCAGGCTCAGTCTGACTTCCATTTGAAACTTTAAAATACCCACGTGCATATCTACACTTCAGATTCTTTGCAATATCACTATTTCTTTTGTACAATCCCCTATAAGTTTGCACAGACCTGCAAGAAAATCCTGTTCTTGTAGACTTTATCACAGGGATTTTCTGGATTTTATGCTATACAATATGCCTAAATAATCAGACCACAGATTATTTTTCAATAGATTTAATAATCTTCTTGGCAGAATAATTTCTCTAGAGTTAATCTTTGAGGTAGGAGGAAATCAAGGAGTGTACTCTTATTTTGACTGTAAAAAACCCAAAGGCATCTAAAAAATGCCAAAGCAGCAGTACATTCAGAAAAGAAATAAACAATCAGAAATGAAGAAGGGAGGAAGTAGAAAAGCTCAAAAACAGAAGACAGAAAGTGTGTCAACTCATTAGGTTTCTTTTTTTTTTTAAGGATGCTTTCATGTGTTGAGATGAACATCTCTGCTCCAAGATATTGAGCACAAAAAATATTGATTGACTGCAGCTATTTTATGTTCTCATGCCTTCTGCCTACTGCAGAAGAAGTAACTGTTTGAAAATCCAGTTTTCTGTTAACAAAGCAAATGGTTGATGCTCTAGGTCTCATTTTGTTAGAATGAATTTATATTGACTTCAATAGCCAGCATTAATGAAATCTAATCAAATAACTGAAAATGTATTCCACGAGGTATTTTCCTTTAATTAGTGAGAAGTATTGCAGAAAATGTGAGATGGCTGCAAATTTAAAATATAATAATACATTATTCTTATTCATTATTATTATTTATTATATCTTTCAAATATTAAAGTTTGAAACACAATTCCAATCTGTGAGCTACTTGGAATCTGGGTTCCACTTCTTTTCTTTTTTATTATTATGTGTAGGTTTTCACCACAGCAAGTGTGATAATAAAAAGTATTACTATTTTCATTAAAATTAGACAATAGCTTAATTGGCACCAATGAGTGGCACTACTGGGCAGGTTAAATTGTTCTTATGTGATAGATACGGTGTACACAGAAACATGTTCCCTCATGCAAAAACTGCAGTTAGTTGTTCAAAAAAAGATGCAAGTTGAAGTATTTGTTTTTCTGTGACAGTTACGAACTCTAGGTATGCTCTTCTATCAGCAAAAGCAGATTTGATAAGTGTAAGGAAAGTAAACTGCAAAGAGGCAAGAGCACATGATTTAAGACAATTGATCAAATTTTGTGGAAAATATGTGTCCTTAGGTCATCAGTGCACTATAGGCTACAATGTTTTTCTTCTCAACACTCAAAACCCTAGACAAATCTTACTGAGCCAAAAATGCTCTCAGTACTGAGTATTTCACATCAATCACCTGAAGAGCTGAACACTAAAAATAGTGACCTTTTTATGCACCCCTCAGATCTGAATCCTATAATTTGGATTGGATTCTCAGCCTTTTGAAACCCCAGACACCACTGGAAAAAAACATATGGTTTTCCCTCCTGTATTTTGACAGCTTCCCCTACACACTCCCCCATTCCCACCTCCCTTCCCCATACCTAGAATTGGAGGAGGAATTTCAGGTCTTGTTATACTTTTCTGCCCCATGTTTCACAGGGTCATGTTAAGTCAGGGATCACAGCTGTGCTTTGGGAGTATCTCTTTGTTCTGTGCTTTTCTTCCTGGGGAAAAAAATATATCAACAGTTTAAATATGTAGTTCATAGAAAAGTTATGAAGAAAACTTTTTACTGAAAAGAGTTTTACCCTGTTGCAACATTTTCCTTTCTTCTGACAACATTGTTAATTCAAATAGGAAAACAAATTGGGACCTCAGATTTCTTCGGAATACTTCGCTGTGATGTAAAGTGTTTGGTTCTTCTTATCCTTAATATATTGGTAATTTTGTCCAGCATTACACTGCATATATTACAAATCACACACAAGTTTATATACATGTGTGTAAGACAGACATAGATAAACTTGTGGGACACTTCTCAATATCTTAAGTAATTATTTCCTGTTACTTGTCCATAATAGATGGATATATGTCTCAGGGTCTGAAAAATTCTACCTTTTTACTTGGGAAAACATGTATTTATTACCTTCGTTACAACTAATGCTGAAGCAGGCATCATAGTCTGGGTGATATTCTTTTGAATACATGGTACCTGTAACTTTTCTCTCTTTGCTGAACAATTGCTTATAAACTGCCCCAAATTGTCATCTTGTATCTCTACCAGCCCATTGAACCTGAACTTCCAAGTAATGCCTCAGGCTATAATTTTTTGAAACTCCTAGAAACCAACTCATAAAGTTAATTTACAATGATTTTGTGCAACGAAGGTTCCCTCTTCCTTATTTTAAACCTTGAACTCAGACCACTTACTGTAGCTGCACTTATTTTCTTTTGCCTGGTTGTGCTTAATTTATTCATTTGTGGTTAAAAATTACTGTTCTTCGGAGTTAATGTACTATCCAAAGAGAAATGAAAATGAATAGTCTAGAAGTAATAACTAGCTTTCTCCCTTTCTGGAACCCTCCATTTACATAAAAGGTTGATTACTCCTCCCTCATATATCAAGGGATCTGACCTTTATTCCATTCCTTATCCTGTTATTACAAGAAGATTACTTGATTAAATAATTGAGTTAGTCAACAGTTATCAAGATTTAAAAAAAAGTCTTCTCTCTTATTTAACCCTTGAAAGAAAGGTGTGGAGCTTAGTAGGAAGGCATCCTGTCATCTTGATAGACAAGATAGATAGATACAGCTATATAATTCCTCATGTGCTACATTTCTTGCTTTACTACTGATACCATTCCACTGATTTCTCCATTGCTGAGCCAGAAAAATGGATAACAAGTTTGTAGTTCAGTATCCAAAAAAAGAATTTTGTGACATATGACAGAATATAAGTGAACAATAACAAATTTCCACTTCCAGGCAGAGCTGTGTCACACATTGTGGAAAATTGTGCCTACCCACTGTAATTTTTCTGGATCCAGAACCTACCACTGCCTATGATTAAGGATCATGGAGGCATGAATGTGAAACACAGTGCACTTGCTATTAGGTTGACAATATTGTCAATCGGCCTCTAAGGATCTGAGGCTCTTCAGGGAACAGTGAACATTGTCATTTGAGTCTGTCAGAGTTCATGCTCTTTTGGTCGGTGTTTGAGGAGACAATGCATTTCTGTGTGCTGGACATGACATTAAAGCCAAATTTTGGGCACCTGATGCTGGAAACAAAATACCAAATTGATGGAGAGTGAACAGTTGGACAGATTATTTACCTCACAAGAGACCAGTCAATCCTTCAGAATAATTTGAGAAAAAAGTTGTAGAAAATTAATTATTATTAATTGAGTGGTCAAATATATAATGTGGTTTGGAACAACCTAGAGGTCACCGAATGCAGAAAAAATCCAGAAAAGCAGGTTCTTTCTTGAATTTAATTTTTTTCCTTTAGGCAAGGAGAAAAAAGTATCCATACCATTGACAAATGGGCAAAGCATTATATTAGTTGATTTTTAAAAATATGGTTTAGTGATATGTAGTTCATTATTTATGTGGCAAATATTTACTGAAAGGGAAGTAATTGGGAGCATTATGATCTGGTATGGGGATAAATGACCATTTTACAAAGTCTGGAGTAACTTGGTGGTAACACACAAGATTCACAGTACAGACATAACTTCTCTTTTTTTCATCGAGAAAAAGACTAGAAAGTAATAAACTCTTAAAATACCTAAGCTAAAAATACAAAATCATACATGCACCACCAGTGCCCATATATATTTTTATGATTCCTGTGAAAGCAGTAAGTTCACCTTTATTTTCTATCATTTAACTTGTTTAGCTCATATTAAAAAGTAAACTCCCTTAGCATAGTCAAAGCTGCTAGTTGTGGATTTGCAGACAGACATATTATGTAACAATGGTAATATCTCCATTTACTTCTTGTGTATATGAGTATCAAGGTCTGTAGTGACCTGTATCCTGGGCAATATCCCTTGGTGTCACCTTATCATTCACATTTTTCCAATCGCATGTTAATTTTATTATGAGGTTAATATATATAAAAGATATCTGAAAGTGAATTACAGTCATGAAATAGAATTGATTCAGTATTGACTCCAGGATGAAGAGACATTTCCATGGGAAGTAGCAGGCAAAATGTACAACAAAGCAGACAACTCTTCACAAACTGCACTCACTCACAAATGCTTTTCACTGCCTGGAACAATCCAAACGGCAGGGGAACTGGCCTTGAAGAATTGCCCATCCTGTGATTAATGCTTTATTCTACCTGTAAACAGTCCGACTACAGAGAGCAGTGTTGTATCATGGTGCAGAACAGTGCAGGCTTTGGTACACCTGCCAGTATCTTGAACACAAAAATGAGATGGTTAATTAGCATATGTTGACATACTTTGCATAAGAATGGAAACAACTGGGAGATGGACAGAGTAAAAAAAATAGGAGAAAAGGCTCTATCCACTCCTTTATATTTTCTCTGAGACGGTAAGACCCTTTCTCACACCAGTTCATAATTTTGTTCCAGGTCTGTACATTCCTAGTTTTGCTTTCCCTGAATGAATTGATTTTCATTCTCCATTCTGTTTCAAGTCAATCAAACTATTTTTTTATCCATTTTTACATGAAATTACCTGTACTGGGTCAGATCAAAGGTCTATCTACATTCTACTCCTGACACGGAGCCTAGGGAGGAGTATAAATGCAGGGCAAGCACACAGTGATACTTAGAACAGTCTCCCTACTTCTGTGGATTTATGATGCAAAGACCTGAATTAAAGGTGGTGGGTTTATCTGAACTTGCGTTCAATATATTTTTCTTCCATTTCTTCCATGACATTACTTGTTCATCTTCTGATGCCAAACAGACATTTAGCACCAACAGTATTCTGTGGTAATGAAAACCACAGACAAAATCACAGAATACCTGAAGGTCTGTCCTCCTGTTCCTGGAACACTGCTGTTTACTTCTACTGATCATTCTGCTGACTTGTGGAAAAAAGATGCAAAGTAGCTTTCCTGACAGTATCTCAGGATAAGAACCAACACAGAGATTGGCAAACAATATTTTATAACGTCTGTGGCCTAAGCAGTGACTTGTATTTCACAGGTGGGGAGCTGCCTCTCGTCATGTCTAGAAGTACCTGCATGACTATGGTTGGGACACTCTCTCCTAGCTGTCCTCAAGTAAAATGGCAGTGATAGTCCCTCTTTCTAACAGATTTTTGTGCCTCAGATGTATCAGAGAATACCATGCATGTAGCCATTTTGTTCATGTTATTGTAATGAGGAGAAGCAATGTTGCCAAAATCCCATCACTGTTGCTAAAAATTGTACCAAAGAAGAAAGATAATACACAAAGAATATGTCAGATTGATTTTTTTAAAAAAATACTGTTAAAGTTAAGGCGATAAATGGTGATGGAAGGAGAAATGGTTAAAATCTTATTTTGGGGTTTTGCTTGCTTTTATTTGGTGTTTATTTGTTTTAAATTCATGTTACTTAGTCTAATAATAATACCATTTACAGGGCTCTGTGTGAAAATAATGGACGTGTCAGGACAATATATTCCTGGAATATATATGAAAATATACACAGCACATCTTTTCTGCATAAATTCTTATCTCTATAATTTATCAAATGCTGTGTGGCCTGTTTTAAGATTATATATTATTAACACTGAGGTTGGTTTTTTTCACTTTAAGTAAGCACTTGTTTACTTGTCCTACTCCAAATTCACTCTTGCCACACTTGCTCTTGGTTATTTTACTGCAGTTAGTTAAAAATACAATTAGAGTAACTCTATGCAGTACCTACTTTTTTCTTGTCCAAATAAATGAAAACAAAATATACATATCCATACATTTACAATTACATTGCAATATATGCATTATGTACATCATAAATCACCATTAGAGATAAATGTATTGTAATGTCTCAATTTTCAATGCAGGTCTAGCAGTCCTCTGTACTCTTTTATACCTGAAGACTTATTTCAATACAGCTTCCCAGTAAGAACTTCTTTCAAAGCATCAACAGTCATCTCAGTGTTGTTTCTATTCACTTGATGGATGTGAGGGGAAGTCTCCTGTTTGCTCATTTGCTCATTATTTTCCTCCTCTGTTTTGGACTACTGAGTGGTTACAAGAATATTCTTGTCCTACTCTCTGTGTATTTTTCTGAGAGTTCACTATAACTGAGTTCTGGTGTAGCTTTTAGGCATTCATATCTTCTACTGGGTCTAACACACAGGGGGAACCTTTCCCTCCTCTTCCTGACATCAGCCTATCCTTGAAGAGTCTTGATTCCTCAGTCATTTATCTCTGGCTTGTGCTACCAAATGAGGTTATGAAATCTCTCTTTGGCATTGCAATTGTGGAGGAACAACCAGCCACAGGACAATAATCAATTCATCTCTTGTGTCCTTCCTAGGCTAAAGATCTTTAGTTGTTCTTATTGACAATTTTTGTAGTCAAAGCCGTTAGCTCAAGAAATAGAAAATGTCTGGAGAAAAGCACATTGTCAAGAAAGGGAAGTAATAATCTATCCAAAACTGTTTAAGTCTGTTGATTGTCTACTCACAATCATTTAAACACTTTTCCATTCTACCTTCCACAAAAGGCCAAATATTCCCTCCTTCAGGTAAGATTTTATACCTAGAAACCCTGACATGAAAGGACTACTTAGACTCCTTAATCCTCGTCAGAAATGCTTTTGCCACATTCCTGCCTAATCTACATTAAATTGGTGATATATTAATTTATCTCAGGAATAGGTTAGTATCAGTACCTTTGCTTGCCTGCCTTGGAGTTGATGAATATTTCTACCTTTATTTCTTGGAAGGTATGCATTCACCCTTGAAATGAAACACTGCACTTTCCTGCTCCTTGAAGGTGCTTGCTTTTTATCATACAAGAGAAAGCAAGAAACTTTTTATTGTTTAATTTTGGTGTTTGGGGGGGTCCTTCCTCAATGTAAAAAATAAGAAGTATATATGGTGCACGGTGCAGTAAAAAGGAGAAATAAAGACACTCGGCTATTACTGTATTTAACACTAAAGCATTGGGTAATTCTAGATGTTATTAGAATTATCAAAGTGTAGGCTACCAAGAGCATCATGTCATGCATCATACTTTATGTTGCAAATGCTATTGTTAAAACCAGAAGATTTTTGTTTTTATTTGGCATGTCTTCCATCTCCTTAAGCTCTTTATTTTAACACTGTTGACACCTTAATATTGCAAGTCACATCTTATCAAGCAGCTCTACAGTATGAATGTGCCAAGACAATTAACTTCATTAACTTTTTATTTTTTCCAGATTAACAAAAGAAGGGAGTAAGAAATGAAAAATGAATTGTAATGTTGTTTGCACTTCCTTACACTATGCAGAAAGTGAAATGAAGCAGTGAAAATAATGGATTGTGTGGGGCTGTGATAAAGTATAGTTGGCTATGTAAATCTGTGTAGATTAATTTGTGTTGCAAGAGAGTTGTTAAAGTGCTTCAGTGTACCTCTAGTGATGTTGGTGGTCTTAGCTCTTAGCACCTAGCTAATATTTTATTTGGCTTTTTCAAAAGCCTAAGCTACAGATTCTAGTACAGCAACACAGTTCATATATCTCCAGGACTGTAGGTAATTTGTGATAATAATAGGCATGCATGGCACTGTTTTCTTTTTATTTCCCCTGCTCCCCTCTGCTGCTAGAAAGTGGATGTGTGATAATGACTCTTTGAAGACAGTGGCAAAATGAATATTTGGCTAATGATTCTAAGGCCCTTATACTGTTGTATACAGTACACAATGCTGTTTACAGAATTACTTTTTCACATATAACAGGAAGTCATTCTGACATATATTTCACATATAACAGGAAGTAATTCTGACTTGCACTGTAAATGTTTTCATCAGTCTTTTAAAGATATGTTTGAATGGCATAAGAAAAACAAAGTTATACCCTGACAATTTTTCAGACACCTTTCTATTTTATCTGCATATTACTAATAATACGAGAGAATTAGACTTGGAATTAGTGACAGTTCATAAAATATATTAATTTCTTGGATTATCGTTCATCTCTGTCCTCCATTATCATGTTTTACCAATATCCCTTATGCCTGTTCTAAGGATTATAGAATGATATGAACGAGAGTATCGAGTGTTTTGAATTCGCAAACCAGTAAACCAGCCAGACTGCAGGTTAGTGAAGAATTCCCTCTCATCTTGTATTCAGAATTTTTTAACTAAAAATTCAGAATTTTTAGTTAAACTAACATGAGGAAAAAAATTAAACACAATAAAAATAGTGACTGCCATTGTCATAATATTAAAGGGCAGTATAGCAAAACACAGCAAATGATATGATGCATACTCAAAGCCCAGAGAGAGTCAAATGTCTTAACATGAGCTTGATGCATGAACACAGACAACAAGCATTGGTTTTATTTCTTAACATTGCTAAAATATAGTTTGTAGTCTGTTGACTGCTCCTACAAATAAATGATATTTGACACAAATTTTGAATTTTGCTTCAGTCCGGGAATTAGCCACCTACTGTATAGGTTCATAAGAGAGTGTCCAGCTGCCGATATTTTCTGCATTAAGGCTCCCTGTTCATCTCTGAATGTATTTTTAGGAGTCAGTCAGCTCTACCTATGATTCAGATTAAGCGTCTGATATAGTCACGGCCTGAGTTATTTGGTTCTTTTATGTTACTCTTGTCTTAAACAAAGGCTGAGGTCTAAAAAGTCAAAAAGTTTAGTTGTGTGGTAAGGGTCAATATCAGTTTGTTTTGTAGGAATGACAGTTTTTAAAGTTTTTGCTTTTAACAATTTTAAGTACATTCAGTAATAACACCTTCTTAGATGAATGCCTAAGACACATGCAATTTCCAGCAGGGCTTTACACCAGCATTAATTTAATGAGGGATAAACTAGAAAAAAAATTGCTTGATGGAAATCTTAAAGCAAAAGGTGTTCTAATTTTTTTTTTTTTGAAAGTGTGAAAAAAAGTAGCTTCTGGCTGCTTCACCTGTCAACAAGATAATAGCTGGCATCTCTGTATAGACAAAGCAATAATTATTCTCCTGTGCAGATGAGAGGGGAAGCCAAATTAAAATCTCTTGCAGGTGTGACCTAAAGAAGACCAACAAAGCAGGAAACACACAGAACAGTTCTCTCAAAAATTCTCAGTAGTTAGTGTCACATATGCATTTCTTTGTATGTTTAAACACACCTAGATACATACACATATAAACTTAGGGGATGTAGATATAAACATGTACATGGAGACAAGATATGTATCTGTGCTAATGTGTAGCTTGCCAATGTGTAAAAACATTTCATTTTTACATGTATATATACATAAATTTGCATGTCATACCTTTTTTGTATATGTTATACTCAGGTGTGAAGACACATAAAGAGCTTTGCCTTACCCATTTTTTTCCTTTCTTGCACCTTTCATGACCACTGTATGTGGAAAATATATATAAAGAAAACATTCACAAATGTTTGTGTAGTCACAAACACAGATATATACTTTAGATCTACATCGGGAAGTGGGGAGAGAATGGGATGGATGTGGAGAGAGGGGAAATGGTTTTGAATTCTTTGTGTTTCCTATGCATACACATGTGAGCATACACACAACACACACAGACAAAATTCTCCGCTACCTGTTTTCCTAGAAATCATAAAATATATCTCTATTTATCCCAAGGGGTTATTTGATCAGGTTTTTTTAGTTATATCGCTTTGTGCCTGGTGTTACTACTTTGCTTCAAATACCATATCTTTTATCTGTTATTTATGGTGATCTTCATATACACGTCATTTATATATATAGCACGGTAGTCACCGTGGTGAGAAAAGGGATTGATCTTTAATTTTTTTTCCCTATATAATGCATACCTTTGGACCTTAAGAAAAAGTACAGACTGCAAAAGAGAGAAAGGAAATGAGGGAAAGAAAAAAACCACCTTCATGGTTTGTGAATTCTTTCCAGGAAGTTGAAAAAGAACAACACTTTTCATCTATTAGGAGATGAGACTTTAAATAAGAAGCAGTTTGCTAATTTCTTTTTGGGTGGGACATAACTTGTACTTTTGAATTGAGCTCTGAATGTGAAAAGGTAGGTGGAGAAGAAACTTGGAAAATACAAGTTCAGAAAAATGAATAGCAAAGTGCTTCACATAAACTTCCAATAAATTCACCTGCAGCCCTAACACATCAGCCTATCAGATAAATGATAACTAAAGAGTTAGAATTCTTGCTTCTTTTTTTTCCCCTTGAAAAGTAGTCAGCCGGAGGGGTGACACAAGGCCTATGTTCCATCTAGTAATGCTGCCAGTGAGTAATCAATTTGCCTTCTGCCAATACATATGAATAAGAAATATTGCCTAAACAGAGGACTGAAGGATATTTTCCTTCTCCTTTTTTTCCAGGTTGAGATACAGATTACATAAATTCTGAAAGTCTGATTTCCTAGAAAATATTATTCATATTCTATTAAAGTGTCATTTTCTTTCAATCTTTCAGTGCTTCAATGCAAACTGCTCTTTTCTTCTTACACTTACTTCTATTTAAATGTGTGTGTGTGTGTGTACATTAGTGTGTGTGCAAGTGCATGTGTAAAGGCTTTTAACAGCATTATGTTCTACCATATGAATACAGCTTGCTTGCCCAATCCTACTTTGCTGTCTTGGGAAATCCTCAGATTTCAGATTTTATATTTTAGGAAAATCATCTGTTGAAATAATTTATATTACAGGAAATACCCTAGTCACCACCAAAAGACTAAAATGTCATTACTTGGAAATTCTGGAAAGCAATGATAAGTCTGTCTGCTTTGTAAAACCTGTGGAATTCCAGTTTGGATGTCAACACAAACAAAAATTCCAACAGTAGCTTGAAAGAAGTAGGAATGGGACAAGTCATGACAAGAAGTCCATCCTCATATGAATTCATGTTGACAGGGTTCTCGGTGCTTAATTGGCATGATAATTTTTATGCATCATTCAGACTGCAGCATAGAACCATTGGCATGGGGTGGGATCGGTGTAATGGCACGTCACATTGGACTTCATCCCAGCTTTAGTGTGGTTGCCTGAATGCACACGATAATAAAGAAGAATTTCACTACTCCATGATTGGTGCAATTTACTCAGTTATTTCCACATTCAGGTGATGTGAAGAGCAGAGGTCTAGACAATCCCTATTGCTTTCCATTCATTCTATGTTCACCAGAAGTAATTTGGTTCCAATTAATGATCTATTCTACTGCACAAGTGCCTTTAAGGAAATAATTTACCTACTCAAAAAGAAACATATTCAGCTGCTCTTTTTTGTCTTGATGCATGCATCTATGTCTAAGGTGATGAGCAGCTGTGTATGTGTGAAGGTGGGAAAGGCAGACTTGGAGGGAATCAGTCATTCTAGAAAAATATGAATTCTGTTCTGGTTATTGCATATTATCCAGGGAATCAAAGTATGATAGCACAGTTCACAAAAGCTCATATTTGCTTCAGAAGCACAAAAATAAAAAATGCTCTATTGAAGTCAGACCAGATCCCATATGGGTTATGCTTGATTATGTGAAAAGAACTTGACTCCAAAGGAAATTGCTGTAACACCTAAACAGTTTAAATGGAATATAAATGAGGTCATAATACCATTCAAAAATCAGAATTCCAATCTACTAATTTCCTTATGTGAACACTATTGTGGACAACACAGAGCTGAAACTCTGGGTAAAGTGAAGTATAAGTCCCTGAACAACTTCAGGCAATTTCTGCAGAATTTCACTCACCATTTAGTTTAGTAAAGTAAATTCATATTTTTATTACTCAGGGAATGGATAGACCTAAGTGTTGTGGGAAAATTAAATATCTCCTGTGGGGAAACTTAAAGATCAACAAAACAAGAATATGACCTGGTTTTGGAAGTGCTTCTTATAGGACAAGCTTCTGATGGGACACATATGTCTCTCCATCTGACTCTGTGTGTGTGTAATAAGTAGGATTTCTCCATGCATTTTAATTACTGTAGTGATAGCTCCAATGGCAGATTCAAACCACTTAAGATTTGAGTGTCCCGATCATAATGTCCCAGGTCTCTGAGCAACCTGGTCTGCTGAAAAGTGTCCCTGTCCATGGCAGGAGAGTTGAAACTTGATGATATTTACGGTTCCTTAGAATCCAGGCCATTCTTTGATTTTATGATGATTTTGTGATAATTAAATTGATCGGTCTGCTCTCCCAAAATCATGCTCCTGAATACATAATAATGTACAACTTCACTATCTCTTTCTGATAAACTAAACCATGGATAAAGATATTTTCCCACAATGTCTAATGTTGTGGCCACTTCTGAAAATGTTTGTGCTTTTTCAAACAATTATTAAAGACAAGTTTTCTGCTTTCTGGTCTGCTCTTTTCCACATATCCACAAAGGCAGTGGATGCTCTTAAAGGGTTAATTTTCTTAGCTTTTGGCTTTAAATTCATGGAACACATTGTGTCCAGCCTTAATATTTTACACTGTAAGCCATATCATCTTTTATCTTTTATTTATAGTGAACCTCATATTAATTTCTCAATAGCAGCTGGCACAGCAGGAGGGGCAAGGCATTGATCTTCCAATTTATCCACTACTCTTACATATCCTGAGGTCGATGCAGTCTAGGGAGATTGATGGGCTCTGGCATCAGTACAGCAGCTGTGTGTTTTTCATGCATGAAAATCAACAACAGGAAACCAAAATATGACAATTGACAGTAATATCAGCAACCTCTGTAATAAAAATAACAGGATGGTCTTCAATAATTTAATGGAATATTGGGTATTCCATAATGAAAAATCGGCCATGTAAGAGTTTATGTATATAGCTTTGTGAGATTCTATACATGTTTGCAACAGCTAGGTAAGAATGCACACTTTCACGTACACAACATGCATAAGTGTGTTTTCTCTCACCTTACAACATGAGTCACAGGGCTTCACTTTAAATTGTGACTTGTATCTTCATTCATACAGCCTGATAGGGACAGACCTCTGAAGGATCAGAAAAAGAGAAGAAATTCTTATCATTACACATTGTTTGCAGATGCACAACAGGGTTTGAGAGATCCTGCTGTATCATCTCCAATTTTTATCTTTTTAGAAATAAGTCGATCTGCGTTGTTATCAGTTATGAACAACAGGTGACTCCTACTGCCCATCACCAGTTCTGTCTCCCATCTCTGGTTACATGCATGTAGTAGTTTGAAAGCAAATCAGTGAGAGATTCCAAGTCAGACCCTCAATTTAATAGGAAAATTAAAATAAATGCAATAGTACAGAAACACTGAAAGAGTCAGGATACAACCTGACACCCTGTCAGTCAGGGTGGTGGTAGCAGTCCAGTTAAATGGTGGCTGCAGTCCTGTTGAAGTGATAGATGTGGTTCTGTTGAAGCGGTGCTCCTGTAGAAGGGTCTGGTCTTCCTCTGAAGGTCCAGTGGTGGTTACATAGCTCTTATCCTCTGGGAATTCAGTAGGTAAAGCTGCTCTGGTGTTCTAAAACCTCAGATTAACCAGGTAGGAATGCTTGGTTCCTCCCGCTGGGTGGAGCATTTCACAATGGGATGATGTAATTTTATGAGTAATGCAGTGAGGCCTTGATGGCCCATTTAGCAGAGATAGCCCCTCGGAGGGAGTAATCAGGGATGAATTATAGGGAGGATAAAGAACACTGCCTCACTTCTCTTATCAGCTTACATCGATGGTAAAAGAATACATACCTTTTGGTTACATCTTATATTGTAACCTAGGACAATGCAGTAAAGAGGGAATACTAGACATCTAATGTTTACTCTTAGTGCGATCTATCTGCTCTAGACAAGTTATAGGACTTTGTACAAACAATTTTAAGCATAAACATTATCAGCTTTCTCTGCTGAGTGTGTCTAAACACAGAAATGCTGTCCTACTCAAATGAAGAAGCATCTAAAATTTGATTAGCTAAGATGTGCAGTAGTGAAGTGACCCCTTAAGGCACTTTGAGTAGCAATCACTGCATGATCCCACAATATGAAAACTACAGGTAAAACTTTACCTTCTGTTTCTAATTATGCAACATACAGGAAATTGCTAGAGTCAGTGTAGCATTCACTGCCTTTTCTTGTATGTGGCTTTTGATATCTGGGTTAATTTCTTTTCCTCCTTTATTTGCTATCTTTCAATTACCCAGAAAAATATAACAGTTCATCCAGTCCCACCACAGTGCTGGAGCTTTCTGGCTCCACAACCCATGACCCAGATACGGGGATCTGGAAGAAACTGAGATTTTGGCTTCAAAACCAGCCCTCCAGCTGGTGATTAAATAACCAGAGAGAGAGAAATGCTCTGTGATGTGGCCTGTGTACAAGGAGAGAGGACATATTAAGACTAAAAAATCCACATTACATACAGAGCTATTGCATGTGCTATGAAGGTATGATTGCAAATATCAGGCCTCAGATAGACTGTTCACTTTGGAATTCCATCCACTGCTAGCAGCATTCAGGTACATATTACCTATGAAATTAAAATTACTCTCATCCCCTATGGGTCTTAAAAAATCAAAAAGAAGTGGAGGAGTGTGGTATCTTTCTACCAGGCACTTTAAAAGCTGTAGAAGAAAAACTCTCCTAGTACTCAGGATGTTTTTTGGTATCTTATGAAGACTATGGAGGCACAAACTCATTCCCTTTAACAGTCCATGATGTAGTGTTTCCATAAAAGGTGCTATGCGACCTGTTGAGCTTTATGTAGTAATCCTGTTATTTTAAAAAAAGCTCACAGTTGTAATGGCCATAGTAAACAGAATATCTTACTTAAAACTCACAGGAAAAGGCTATGAGGGGCTTTAAAGTACAGCACAAAAATTGCAAGAAACTACCATGAGCTATTTTTTTATTTTAAAGCTTTTTCTTACTATGAAGACCCTTTATTCTTAGAAACTCAGATTCCTGTAAAGAATCGCTGCTTTTGAAGTGTTTTTGCTAAGAAAGGATAAGAAGCCTATGAACATTTACCCAAATATAAGAATGTGCTTAGGCGGGGGTTTTGTGAAGATTTTTAAAATATTTGAATATATTATTAGGCATTCGCTTTGTCTGTGAATAAAAGAGGAAATGCTGATAAAATGAAAGAGGGTCTTCTTGTAGTATTTCTGGATATAAACAGTAATAGAAGTGCCTGAGATTTCACAGAAGGGATTGCTTTTATGATATTTCCTTCTCAAATTTTTTATTTTATTTTGTTATATTTTATGGAGTTCAACATGCATGCTTCAAGTACAGGTAAGATAAATAGTGCATAAACCCCACCAAAATGGCTTCTGTCCCAAGGTGCTTACAATCTGAGTTTATGCAATGGCAAGAAGAAAGAGAATAACAAAATGGAATAAAAGGGGAAAAGACAGAGACTAGATAATTATGACTGTCTACCAGTTCAGAGAGGGCATACATGCTTCACAGTAGTTCTCTGTAAACCCACCACTTGTCCTGCAAAGTATTTTACAGGTTTTGAGGGAGAAACAAAAGAAAAAACACTTTACATTTTGTTGACGTTTGCTTTCCATTATCTATGTACTTTTGTCCTTTCAGTGATAAACCCCTGAGCCCAGGAGGATGCTCAAAGTTACCTGGGCAGCCACTTCTGTTGAGGTGGACTTTGAAAGGAGACTCCTGCATCACTGATACCAGTCATCTCATTTGACACATGGTGAGTTTTTTAGGAGCTCTCACAAACATCCTGGAATTAGTAAGATTTTCTACAGAAAGGCTGAAATATTCCTCTTATAGACAGAAAATGCCTTCTGTTTACCATGCATATCAGTAGTAACAGATACCCTTAGATGACTCTTTTTTATTTTTTCCATTCTATATCTTCACTGTTTCTCTGATCATTCTATTACTGTTAGTTGCCCTGTAGATAGGGAAGTAGCATACATGGTGCAATGCCATTAGCATTTCTTGTGCTCATGAAGGTTACACATAGTGGGATCAAACTGCTACAGCACAGCTGACAGTGTACATATGAACAATTAATATAAAAATGCTTTTTCCACACCTATGACACTGTCAATTTACTGCTCCAGTTCCTAATACCATTCAGTTCTTCTCTTACAATGTTCTGATCAGCCTCTATCCTTGGCATTTCCCTCCAGCTGAATGTCATCAATTAATTTCTTCAGCAATTACTCTTTTTTTTTGGTGAGCTCATTACTGAAAATCTTAAGATAAAATTTTCCTAAGAGTCTTGAAGAATTTTCCAAGTAACATCCCATCTATAATATGGTGTGCTGTATTTTAAAGACTATATCAACCAATATGCCCAATTTTTGCAAGTCCCAAATGACATTAGTTAATGACAAACATGAAAATATGTAAGTAACCATAAAAAAATTGAACTCTCCTTTTTAAATTTTATTTTATTTAACCAACAATTTTCTAACGCAGGCACAACAACCTTGCATTCTTGCATTCTGCATTCTGAAATAGGAAAAAATCTCCTGTTAATACTACGATATTCCATGTGTGAGGGCAACACCTTAGGTAATGGAGACAAGGTGTGGGAAATTGTGATAGTGAACCTTGGGGAACTAGGTCAGAATGACAGGACTGGCTCTTTTATATATAATATATGTATATACATATATAAATATATGTTATATATATTTATCAATTGTTTCACCTGAGGGAAAGAGGAGGGTGTTTCTTTCAAAACCAGAGAGACACCAAAACTGCATTATAAAAATATTTTTGCCAGCAAAGAAACAAGCAGGAAAGAGATGATTTTATTTTCACAGCTAATTTTACCTTTCCAAAATTAGAAAGTTTCAAATCTCCTGCCCCCTACCTCTCTGGTCCTCTGCTTTGTCTTATAGAACTCAGATGCTTTCATATTGCACCTCTCTAGGACCTTTGAAATTTGGCCTGGTTACTCTTGTCCTCCTCCTCCAGAGCATTTCATTCAAAGCATTTTCTTATAGAGGTGGAGAATGAGAACCCTGTACAAATGTGTGTGCATATGTATGTGTGTTTTTATCAAGTTGACCATATACTGTCAGCAATAAAGAAGTAAATTGCAGTCTCTATTAGTAGGAAATGGGATAATAGCAAGGTGTGGGGCTATTGGGCACTGTTCCTGACGCCATGCAACTGTAACACCAGGGAGAAGGAAAGAGTCTCAGGAAGGTGTTGCAAAGAACAGCAGGGGCACCAGGTGCAACGGCACCAGGTTGTACTCCCAGCCCCAGGGAGACCTTGGCCTTGCAGCGCCCTGACATTTCCAGAGAACAAAGCTGTTCAGCTGTTACAAAGACTTGGAAGTAGCTTATTACAGCAGATAATTCAGATGAGCTGTAGGAGAGAGTAGAGTTCTAAAATGAGTAAGAGTAGTAGGATGCTACAGCGGGGATTCTGTAACATGCATATATCAAACCAGGAATCCCGTGGAAAGGAAATATATATGGACAGATTCTTGATAGATGTTTCAGAGATGTTTATTTCTCCAGCCACATGGCTGGGGCTCTGCTGAGGAACTCCCCCAGTCATGGGACCCGAGGGTCCTTCCCACACAGGGGAACACAAACCAACCAATGGGGAATGAGGCTGACCAGGGGCAGGGAAACCCTGTGCTTCCCCTCAGGGCCCCTCTCCCAGGGCTACATGGCAGGGGGAGGAGACCCCAACATCTCACCCGTTTTATTTTAACAAAAGGAGAATGAAAACAACTGGATAAACATAAGAACAGTTTCAAGACAAAACAAGCCACCCTCCTGAGTCTTTAAATGTCCAAACGGATTCTGTGGAACATCTTAGGGCTGACAGAAGGGAGACAGAACTCCCCAAGCATGCTTTGTGGGGAAACTGATGCAGGAGAGGGTTTAATTTCTTCCCTCCCCCTTTTCGTCCCCCCCCTTGGCATCGGAGAGGAATTGTAGGGAAAGGGAATTGTATAGGGAAGCCATGGGGTGAAAAATGGATTAGGAATAAACTGGGGATAGGGTAAACTTAGGAGAGGGTTCATATTGGGTATAGGGTAAAAGGGGGAAGTAGGCTGTGGGTTGGGAAGTTGCTGGGATGGATATTGTTTATAATTTTTTGCATAGCGACTGCCTTTGACTGGAATACCTCCAGGCCCAGTAACATTCGCTGCTTGAAAACCCTTCTTTACTTGCACTATATCAAATTGTACAACTTCCCCATCTCCTACACTTTGCAGGTAATTTTTAGGGTTATTCCTTTTAATGGCAGTTCTATGGATGAATAAATCTTCCCCTGTATCATCTCGTGTTATAAATCCATAGTTGTTTTTGACATTGTACCATTTCACAGTTCCTGTGATTTTTGTTGCTATAACTTCTCCTATCACATGCTTGTGTGTTCGTCATGGGTGCCGGTCCCGCGTGGCCGCTGCCTCGCTGACTCTGACGTCTCGGCCAGGCCCCCATGTTGCAGCCGCTCCGCGCTCTCCGAGCGGCGCTGCTCCGGCGCGTGTCTGGGCTCTGCGCGGCCCCGCGTTGCCATCGCCGCTGGCCCCGCGCCCTGTGAGTGGTTCCGCTCCGCCAACTCCACACTGCTTTGAGAGCGGCCCCGTTTCGGCTCGGTGCTGCGCTGCGCGGCTTCTCGTGTCACTGTGGAAACCGCCGCTTCTCCCTCCACAGAGCTCTCCAAGCCGTGTGCTCAGAGCGGCCTGCCACGCCAATGCCCGGTTCCTGGCTGCTCATGGCCCACAGCACCCGCGGCGCCTGCGGCATCGCTCCCTCACTCGCCGCCGTGTGGCCGGGGACCCCGAGACAGGGATGGGGTCCGCGATAAGGCGCGCGCTCCCAAGGGGGCGGGGCGCATCCAGCGCAGGCACCTCCGCCGGCACGGCTGCAGTCATGTGCTCCCGGGATGGTGACTGCACAGTCTCGGCCACGGGATAAGTATGATCCTCTGCTTTAGGGGTAATGGGACCATACAAATGCTTCTCAAGAGCTTCACTGATTATAAGGGATTCACGGAGAGCTTCTATCACTAGTCCATGTTCTGTTTGATCCCTTACC
The DNA here is from genome assembly GCF_017639235.1 of Corvus kubaryi. Lineage (NCBI taxonomy): Eukaryota > Metazoa > Chordata > Aves > Passeriformes > Corvidae > Corvus > Corvus kubaryi. Next base: position 6,080,708 of record NW_024581117.1, read on the forward strand.
TTATCCCAGATCTCGTCCCAAAAACACCCATGACAAGTTCCAGAAGGTTCAATATCAAAAAGTAAGTCTCGAGAAATATAGGAGAACCTTTTGAAAAGCCAGTTAAAAAAATGTTCTAGATCTCCCAGTTCCAATACTTTTTTGTTTTGTTGTTCAAGGATTCCTTTTACTTCTAGATACATTTTTTTCTGTGGCTCAGAGAGCCCCATTTCCCATGATTCTTCCATAGTCCAGAGAGAATATCCAAACCAAGATGAGAAGAGAGAGATCTAGAGTGGTTTTTACTCACGAATTTTCTGTCCTCAGGGATAGGTGTCCTGCCCCCAGCATCTCCACCAGTTGCTACAGCGGGGATTACTGTAACACGCATATATCAAACCAGGAATCCCGTGGAAAGGAAATATATATGGACAGATTCTTGATAGATGTTTCAGAGATGTTTATTTCTCCAGCCACATGGCCGGGGCTCTGCTGAGGAACTCCCCCAGTCACGGACCCAAGGGTCCTTCCCACACAGGGGAACACAAACCAACCAATGGGGAACGAGGCTGACCAGGGGCAGGGAAACCCGTGTCTCCTCCCCAGGGCCCCTCTCCCAGGGCTACATGGCAGGGGGAGGAGACCCCAACAGTAGGATCTTATGTTGAATTCAGAAAGCAGTGATGGTAGCAAAATGGATAAAAATAGGATGAAACATAGCTTGTCATGCATTTTGGGAAACAGCTGACTGTAGTACTAGGGTACTATTGAACTTCTGTGGTAATGTCTCCTTTCTTGGTAAGGACCAAGGAGGACCAAGTATGTAGGTTTTTAAATTGGATGTGATAGATAATTCATGAATTTTCCATTTTCCCAAGTGGAGGGTCCATGTACTGCTCTCCTCACTACACCATGTGATCACCTACAACAGTGCAATAGACTATGACAATGTAATGACATCTGCTCTTTTTCCACCTGCCTCTTCACTAGGTTAGAAAACATTTTGGATTGGATGTATTGCACGGCATGAACTTGCTTTGAGAGAAATATGTATATATAAATATTAAAAAAAAGACGCATTTATTGATAATTTTGAATTCTGAAAGGAAAACTGATGAGCTATATTTATAGTGCTTATATTTCTCAAGAGTTTTGATTCTAGGATTTTTGGGCTAACTCCTGAGAGACTAACTATACATCATACTATAGAAGGAGTAAAAGGAAACATTTTCTGCGTGAAATAAGTACTAATTCATATACCAGGTGTACGGCCCAGGTATTGCTCCTGTTGTTGTCCCTAAAAGTGGGATTTATCATGTGGTGTGCAGTAAAGCAATCTCACACAAAGAGTTAAGGTATTTGTTTATTTCATATTTGTGCCAAGATGGGAGCTAGCTGGTAAATCCACAAAGCTAGAACCAATACTCAAAACCTCAAACTTTATATACATTTTAGAAAATAAAGAAATCCTCTTTCTATTTGCTACAAGTTACTTATTTCTCTTACTAATTAGTATTCTACCATCTATTAGTTAAATGGTTCTCTCACTTCTCATGTTAATTACTCTACATGCTTGGTCTTTCTCTTGAGTCAAAAGGTTTCTTGAGTTGGTGGTTGTGAGGATTTAAAGAATGCAGTTGCATGTCTCAGAACATTGTTAGAGAAGGAAGTTCCCGTAAGCTAAGCCACTGCAGCAGAACTCATGACATACGCAGATGGCAACAACAGGAAGATGCTAATTTCCAGGCTTCATGAGGCTGATCTGGGTAACATAGCCTGAAAAAAATTCCCATGTAGGAAAGCAAAGTATGGGAAAGGGTACAAGTGCATATACACATGCCACTTCAAGTTATGAGAATGGCATTTGCACCGCATGGATACCCGGGATTTGGACTATGTAAAGGTGGTATCTCCAGAGGAATGACTTTGGGGATCCCACAACCAAGAAAACCAGGGTGAAGAAGGACCAGCAGCACACTGGTGGTGTTGGTGACCCACCATTCACATGGCGGTGATATTCTTGCTTAATCTTCCTCTCTCTCTCTTTCTCTCTCTAAGTTAGGAGCCCTGCTGTGGTCAAAGAGTAGAGAGCTCATTGTGCTCTTACTGTATGCAGTTCTGAACAAGAACCTATCTTCATTAGGCTATAGAACCAAATTTACATTCTAACTTTAAAAGATATGAAAAGTTCCATTTTTTCATGGAATTCCTTGAAGATTCCATAGCAAAAATTTCATGCATATGTATATAGTGAATCCAGAAAATAAGTTTTGACTTGACAAAAAAAGCACAGGTGAAAGGGATTTGGACTGCTTGTGGACAGTAGGCTCAGTGTAAGTCAGCAGAGTGTGCCCGGGCAGCCAGGAGGGCAAACCCCACCTCAGTGTGCACCACACAGCATCACTAGCCGGCCAAAAGACAGGAACATCTCACTGGATTCAGCCGTGGTGCAGCCTCACCCTGAGTCTTGAGTGCAGTGCTGGGCGCCACAGTTTAAAGAGGATGTGAAGGTCTGTAGCAATAGGGACCAAAGCCGACATGCATGCCCACAGAAGATCCGTTCATTGCCAAAAACAGCCGCCTCTTTATACCCTTGATGCCAACCAAAACCAAACCAAAGCCTGACAGAATTTAACAGCAGAAGGGCACCCATTGGCTGGCACAGCTGCGGTGCCGCTGTCCACGCGTTCTATCACCCAATCAGCTTCCTGCTCACGTGCCAGGCATGCATTCCTCCAGCCAATCACAGTCTCACTGCCAACTGTCACTCAACCGGCTCTCTCCTCACCCACACCCGCCTCTCACCCCTCACCCCCCTTCCAGCCATGCCGCCCACAGCTGGGCCTTTCCCACAGGCCCTTCTGGTGAGCGTAAGCCTCAATCCCTTTAGCAAATATAACCCCATATTCCACAAAGGTCCCTGAATCCATCCAGAGGAGGGAAAAAAAAGCTGGTGGAAGGGCTGAAAGGCACTTCTTTTGATGAGCGGCTGAGAACTCAGGGTTTGACTGGTTTGGAGAAAAGGAGGCTGAGGAGTGAACTGATGCTCTCTACAGTTTCCTGACGAGGGGAAGTGGTGCGGGAGGTGCTGATCTCCCTAGGGCTCAGGATTAGGTGGAATTTCTTCATCAAGTGGTTGGTCAACCCCTGAAACAGGCCTACTGGAGAGGTTGTTAATGGTCTATACCTGCCAGTGCCTTAAAAGGAAACTTCTGGTCTATGGCCTTCAAAATATTCTGTGTATTGGTTAGCCCTTGAAGTGTTCAGGCAATTAAATTAAAGGATCACTGTAGGTCACTTACATTTTGGTCTACTTTATTCCAAATAAATGTTTGTGAAAGCTGCTGAAACAATAAAGACAGAAAGTGTTTTTCTGGCATTGCAGCCTCTTCAGAAACCTTTGCTACATTTCCAATGGCACTGGTTTCTCTTCTGGGACTTCAGCCAGTATCCCTTCACATACTTCTAAGTGTTGTGCTCTGCTTTGTGGTCACTCAAGTTTTGAAAACCTTCAGATTGAGGGATACCACAAACTCTCTGGGCAGCTCACTCCACTCCAGTGCTTAATGGCTCCCACAGGGATTTTGATTTCTCTTTCTTATCTCCAGCTTGAATCTTTCTAGTTCCAGAAAATGCTTCTGTCTCTCATTCCCCGATCAGGAACTGTTAGGAAGACACTGGTCCCATCCCCTTTACAACCTCCCCATAGGCACTGTGGTGTGCTGTCTGGTGCTCTAACACCTCCTCTGCTCCGTGATGAACCAGCCACAGCCCCACAGACTCTCCTTGACTCTTCTGAGCCTTTCTTGTTTGTTTTTTCTCTTTCCTGCCTGGGATCCCAGCAGGATGCAATGCCCAGATGAGGTCTGATGGGTGCTGAGGAGAGGGGATCATCCTTGCACTTTTTGACTAGGAGAGAATGGCAGGACAAAACCTGCAAGAGTGAGACAACGTGCTGAATTTAACTTTTAGTCAGGCCTTAAGTGTTCAGACAGTTGGACTAGATGATCACTGTACATCCTTTCCAACTGGTTCAGCTCTATTCCAATCTATTCTGTTTTATTCTACTCTATATATACTGTGGGGAGGAAGGAGGAATCAAAATGCTATTCTACTGTCCCTGTTTATGCTGAAACTACTCTTTTCTGTAATGACAGCTGCAAAATTATGAACTATGTTTTGCAAAAAACCAAAAATATCTTGCATATGAACAGTATCCTGCATCGTTCTGTTCAGGGCATTTTCCAGAACCCTTTCAATTACTTCATGATCGCTAAAGTTTTCCACTATCCTACCTGAAAAGAGAAGAGGGGCTTTTTACAAGGGCTAGTCATGATAAGAGAAAGGTTAATAGCTTCAAACTAAAGAAGAGTAGGTTTTGTTTAGGTTTTAGGAAGAAATTCTTTCCTTGTGAGAGTGGTGAGACACAGAAACAGCTTGCCCAGAGAATTTGTATATATCCCATCCCTGGAAGTGCTGAAGACTGGGTTGGATGAGCCTTTGAGTAACCTAGTCTAGTGGAAGATGTCCCTGCTCAAGGCGCAAGGGACAGAACAAAATGTTTAAGGTCCCTTCCATCCCAAACCATTCTATGCATCTATGATTGACTAGAAAATCTGTATAGTAACATTTATTAACAAATAAGTTGTGGAGGTTTCAAGGTCAGACTCTTGAAACCCTGGCACACTACTTCTTTGAAAGAGCTCTATTGCACTAGTTAAAGAAAGCAAACTCTAGCTTTATGTAAACCTGGGTGAACGGTCTTGAGCATAAGTCTTATGAGGAGTGACTAAGGAAGGTGGGGGTGTTTAGCCTGGAGAAAAGGAGGCTCAGGACTGACCTTATTTCTCTCTACAACCACCTGAAAGGAGAGTGCATCCAGGTGAGGGTCAGTATTTTCTCCCAAGTAGCAAGTGATGGAAAGAGAAGAAATGGCATTAAAGTTGCAAAAGGGAAGATTCAGATTGGATGTTTGAAAAAAAATTTCACTGAAACTGTAGTCAGGCATTGGGACAGGTTGCCCAGGGAAGTGGTGGAATTTCCATCCATGGAAACGTACGTAAGGCATGTAGATGTGGCACTTGGAGACATGGTGTAGTGGTGAACATGGAAGTGCTGGGTTAATGGTTGGACTCAGTGAACTTAGAAGTCTTTTTCAGCCTAAATGATTCTAAGATTCTAAATTTTTGATACTCAGAAGATCATTTTTGACAGTGAGACCTATGCTGATACCCCCCTACACACACAAATACTCCTTGAGGTGCAACCAATGCCTGTCATAGCTGTTGAGAAATGCTAAGGGATTTTGGGATGTTTAACTAAACCCAAGGGGAATTTTTGATGGGTACTGTTACACACATGGATATAAATGTTTACATTTCTATGCCTCTGTGTGTGTGTGAATTGGTTATTGTATGAATGTTACCATGAATTTATAATTCAGTTATTATTATTATTATTATCATCATAGTAAATACTACTATTCAATGAGTAAATGCTGCTAAATCCCTTTTCACCCTTATCTTTTGTATCTGTATCCTTTCCACCCTTACTCTTTTGGGTCTTTTTTCTTGGTGTAAATCATTCTTAGTTGAATCTAATCTTATTTTCCTGTGTATGCTTCATCCATGTAGTAAGTAATAGAGTGATCCTTGCCATTGAACTCTGTTAAAGTCATACTTCCATAGATTTATATTAAAACCGCTTTTTTGCCGATACTTTTGACAATGATTCTTTGAGCAGCCTAACCACTCTTTTGTGACACTTGAGCGTACAAATCTTTTTCATGTAAAGGCTTGTTTCACTCCATTCACTCCTTTTAATTCTCCTCTAAAACTGCACTGTCTATCAAGGCTCTGAACCAGAAGTCCCCTTCATTTACGTACAACTCTCAGTCACCCATAGGCAGCATCTTTCCCCATCACCTCTTGCCATCTCTTGACGTCAGTTCCATGCATTACTGTCAATCACCTTAGTGTCTCTTATCTATCCAGCTGCTCAGAAAAATTTATCATACCATTATTTCTTTAGTTATTTAAACTATTGGCAAAAAAAATTGCTGCAGTCTGGTAACTGATAAGTTATCACATTTCACTTGCTCAATAGGATGTAATTGAAATCATAGAAATACAGCAATATAAGAAAACAATGAGGCAGTAGGTGATGAAGTGAAGCAGTAGAGCAAGGAAGAGCATTTTAGCCTAAAGAATGCTGTGTGAAGACTTGTGCTGATTACAGTCCTCTGGATCAGGCCACCAGTTTTACAAATTGGAATATGGCTTCTACACAATGGATACTTCTTGACTTAGCTATAGTCAAGTGAGACATGCTAAAAACAGAGGCATAATTTTCAGTTTTACTTTGTTTTACTGAGCACCCTGAGGAAATCAGTATCTTCATCAGTAAAATGGAAAAAGTATATTTATCCACCTTTGACAAGTGCATCATGACCCAAGGACCAAAGTGCTATGCATAACTAAGTATTTTTAGTATTACTACTTTGATGTGTAAATCACAGACAGAATTGGCTGTAACTGTCTTTGAAGTTGTTCTGAAAAATTATACCATATTCCTCTTCAGCAGTGATTTAATTTCTGAATTAGTGACATGACAGACCATAAGAATCTATTTGGAAGCCTTCCAATTGGCTTTCTCAATGTGTCTGCTGTGAACATGCACTTAGTGTTCAGCAGGCAGCAAATGTCCTCAAATTATTATTACTGATTGAATCATTTTCTCAGTGAAAGAATTTGTGTAATTATAAATATTATTTTTGTTAATATGAATAATTTTATTATCTGGTTCACTTATCATAAATTATATTGACAAAACCAAAGTTGTTAATTCAACCTAGATACTCCTACCTTCAGACTGGTTTGGTATAGATGCAGTTTTCCTTGGAACAAGGCAGGTGTGCTACAGGCCACCAGACTTCTGAAGCCTAAATTTAATCAGAAAATACAATCAGTAGTCCTTGGATCATCCAGTGAATTTAATTGGTCAAACAGCAATACATCATCTTTCAAGAGGAAAATTCAAAAAGAGACATGATGTCCTTGTCTTGCCACTCCCGTTCGACTGCTTTCCCTGTGTGCCTGTGTTTCAGAGTATGACATAAAAGGGTTAAAATGTTGTGTTACTCATTAATCAGTAAATTATTTTTCATCCTTCCATGCTGTGATTCAAATACTATGATTGAAAAAAATGTGTTTCAAGTAAGTTTCAAGTTTGTGGAGTAGTGCTTACACAAACCTTTTTCAAGATCAAATAACAAGTCAAAGAAAAAGCAGAGCTCATATTGCATCATAGTTTGATAAAGAAAATCTTGGAGATTATGGCGCTTCAGGGGTGTTTATGATGCTCAAGACACTTTGAAAATCAAATTCATTTTTATAGGATGAACCATGGTAGGTCACATGACCAGGTAGCCTGAGAAAGGCCAGAGTGATTTTCAGTAAGAATGAAAAGTTAGACTCTATTTTTCAAAATATTTTGCTGTCACTTAAGATATAAAAATGGCAACAGCCATTCTTTTACTGAATGCTATGAAATGCAATATTTTGGACTGTTAAATCTTCTTTAACACTGTCACAGTATCGTAATGCTACTACCAAAAATAGCTTCTAGTTTGTAAGGATAGATCTAAAACATTGCTAGTCAAACAAATGTCTGAGTCAAAAAATAAAATAAGATTGTGTTTCTTTCATTCTAGATTTTTTCTTGACTTTCCATGCAGAAATGTGGTTTTACAAAAGCTAGGTCAGATGCCAGGTTAAGAAAAATCAAAACCTGTTTTCCTTACTTTAGCTGCTTTAAAATTGCAGTATTTGTGACTTGCAAATTGTCTCCACCAGAGCTTATTTTGCCAATTGTCTCCACCAGAGCTTATTTTGCAGTTCCTATCAGACTTTAAATGCGATAATGACAACAGTTTGTCATCATATACAGGAATAAATAAGAGACATTGTAACAAACATAATTTTAAACTAGAGAGTAATATTTGAGATTTCAATAGAAATTTTTTTTTTTTACTTCAGAAATCTAAATTCTTCAGTGGTAGTTTTGTATCAACATTTTAGCTGTCTCTACTCAAAAAAACCCTGTAATGCTCCAGTTCCTGGAATGAATACTCCATTTCTTAATTGTGTTGATACATCTGGTCAGCCTGCTGCTGGAAATATTTTTTTTAAGATACACAGGAGTGCTGTTGTCTGAGAAGATAAGAACTGTCATATAAGTGATTAAAATAGGCAAGGTAGTAAGTTATTAACAGACAGACTATACTCATTGTCTGCTACTGAGAAATAGTGGCAAAAAGGACGTTCTAATTATCTAATCTATCATCCTGTCAATGATTTTTCTTAACTTTTCCAATGTTTTGAGACATTTGAGATAATTCAGGTTTATTTTCCATCACAGTGAAATGCTATGGCTAAACACTCCTGATGTCTTCCTCTACATATTTAACTACTTAACATTACCCTATTATTTTTAATACTACCCTAGGCTGAGTCTAGCTTGCATTTCTTTTTGATTTTGGAATATCCAGCCCATGAGAAACTCAAGTACTTACACAGGTAGGTATTTTTAAATCAAGAGTGGTACGAAAATGTGGAAAGTATTCATGGAATGATAGTTCTACTTTAAAATATTGAATGATTCATTTCATTGTCTGTTTGACTACCGATAGTGTTTAGATGAAATGCAACAGTTCAGCCAGAGGGAATGCTATGTTTAGACTGCAGAATTAGTGGAGGTTATAGAGAATAAGGTTAGACACTATAGTACTTAAAATACCAATGTAATAGTAAGACATTATCCTTCAGACAGAATTTAACTGCCCAGATAACACAGAAGACAATAATTGCATTTGATTTGAAGAAATTGTGATACTCTGACGTGTATTCCCTTAATCCCAGATAAAATATACTTGAGAAAACTTTTAAGGAGTATGTTCAGTTTGAGGAAAAGTTCTTTTGATACAAGCATATTTTGGTAGGACTTTTGACTTATAGTACCACTGGCACTAGCTCTCAGTGACCCTGGCAAGTTTGCCATGCATCTGCAATTCCATTCTGCTCATTGAGAACCAGGAATGCTAAACCTGTGACTGGTGGCCCAGTACATGAAATTTTCTGTGATGGCTTCTGCTTTGGAATATCTGCTGGGAAACAACTATTGAAAATAGAGACACCTAATCCCTTTTAAGATTTGTCTACACGTCTGCAAAGGACATGTTTCTTCTGTTGACTTTTCCCTTGCCAGATACATCTTTAGAGGCAATCATATCACAAGCATCTCTGTTATGGTGGGGAGGATTATTTTTTGTAGAATCAATTGCTTTCTGTCTTGTTTATCATATTTCCAGTCATCCACCTGAGGACATCACTAAGGAGATTTCCGAAGTGCAAAGTCTATACTGTAAATTATACTTAATGTCTCTGGTAATAAACCCATGGGCTTTCATCTATACATCATTGAATGAGATTATGTTTCAGGGCATGAGTTAAGAATTTTAAGGGTACAGCAATTTTTACTTGCTAACCTTCCAGAAAATTTCTTCACACAGGGGAAAGACGCTCAAAGAGCTTACAGTCCAAGAAGAATAGACTCTTGCTGGTGATATGCATGATACAATCTTAGGAAACACAATAAGTACTTAAATGTTTATTTTGCTTTTCACTGAACAAAAATTTCAACAAGAAGAATCACTTAATAAAGTTTGAGTAATACTTTTTCCTAGCACACAATCTCAGAATTTGATAGCTCTAGGTTTGTTTAGAAATTAAGACAGAGTTGCAGTCCTGATAAAGTTAGCTCATTTTAGGTGAACTTAATAATTTTATGCTCAACCTAGAAGGGACAGAGTGGGGTTTTATTGCAACAAAATCAGAACACACTATTTAAATCACATGTCATTTTCACTGAGATGGTGACTTTCTAAAATTAAGAAGTCATATTTAATTTTTTTTTTAAATGTTAATTTGTTCACCTCGACTTTTTAAAATTGCTACTAATTCATTTTATGCTAATTAAGCATGCTTTCTCAACAATTCCACGAGGAAAAAATATAGGCTTTAAGGTCCTTCCTAATCTTCCCTGGGGCTCTAGGCTTCTAATTCTTTCATTTTAATCTACCAATTATATGTATTATACCAATAAATATGTCATAAAGAATCTATCATTTCAGCAACCCTTCACCTGCCATTGCTCTAAATCGTATTAAAATACACAAGGCAGTATCTTTCTTTAAAAGCATCAAAGGAAGAACTGACTAAAACATTATCAGTATTTTCCTGGTGATAAGACCTTAAAATCTCCTATCTCAGTTGTCCATGCATAATAGTAAATATAATCTTGAGGAAGTGCAGAGTTACTTCACTCAATAAATATGTTTTATGCCTTAGATATGATTTGCCATTTTTAACTTTCAGTCTTTCGCTTTTAAACATTTTATAATGGTCTTAAAATTTAGCTGTACTCAATTATAAAAGAGTTCTCCTCATACTTTGCAGCTGCATCTCAGTTAATAATCTGCACAGACCCAGCCTATTAAAGTGATAGAAAAGAGTGCATTAGAATCTTTTTCTATGAATTTTTTGTTTATGGAGAAAGTTTTGACATCCTAAAATTGCAGTAGAAGTCTGTTTCTTTCTGAAACAGTGTGATTTATGGACTAAGACTTTTATGGTGACTTCATCTGCACCAGAATTTAACTCTCTGTATCACATGATGTAGCTTTCTAGTACCAATACAATCAACACAAAGTTAGAAATGAGAAGCAGCACCTCAATACCCCCAGCAGAGAAAAGACTGTAGTGATTTTTTCCAACATACATGCTTTCAGTATGACTTGTGTGCTTTTTTTATGGAAAGCCTCATAATTTACAACAACAAAATAAAGTCATATTTATTTGTTTCTTTTTATATTTTCCTTCTTCTGGATCATTTTAGTATTAAAAGAATTGTTTGAGGAATAGTGAGGAAAAATCTTGTAATCAGTAGTTCTGGTGCTTTCCACAATGTTACACGAAACAAAAAGCTCTTTTCATCTAAAAATATTAAATTTAGAAAAATGGTGAAAGATAGTTGTGATATTTTCATGTCTGTATTTTATACAGAATCAACTGGAGTATACAAATAGACATAATCACACAATTCACCAGAATATGGTATTTTGCGCTTATACTTTTCTGTGGAACTATCACGTAACATAAGTAGAAATGAATACTCATCTCAAAACCCCTTAATTTTTTTCTGATTTTTTTGGTGGTTTTTGAAAAAGAAAATCTTTTTGGTTGTTTTGATTTAAAGTGTATACAAGTTATGAACATATGAAAATTCATTGAAGCCTATCTGTATTATCATAGACAAGATTTTTCCCAAACTTCAGGTCTAAAAAGCAGTCAAAAGAAATAAAATGCAAACCTAATTACATATGAATTTCCCCATTTATAAAGCCCATAGGCAAATAAATGTTGCCCTTTTTATGAAGCAGAGCACAATCTCTAATCAGGCTAGAAAAAAGACAACTCTGATGTATGTTATACAGAGACTGCAACACAATAATACTATCAGATTTTTGTCAGGCAATTAAATTTTATGCCAAGCTAATTCAATTCTGTTGCTGTTTTATTAAGTCCCACAAAAAAACCCAAATTCTTTTCTCTTCAGTAAATCATAAGTTTCACAAAGCATTCCCTCACTCAGAGTCCTTGTTCTGCTATTTCGATATATTAAATATCCAGCAAAAAATTTTCAGGGTCATAAATCTAGAGTGATAAAATTAATCTTATTGCTGAAGAGAAATAAATATTTTACTGCAATTTTATGAGCTTTTGTTCCCTTTTCATTCGCAAGTAGGTGTTGTTTAGTGGTATAAAGACATTTAGCTGCTAAAAAATGTATTAGAAACAGTACAGCAGTAATAGAATTCATATCTACAAAGCTGTTCACTTCTCAGAATGAAGGTCCAAGAATATCTGAAGGAAATCTTAAAAGATAACCTTGTCAGTAACAGTATTACACCAATTATTTTTCTTACATTTTAAACGCCAGAAATAATTTTACTCCTATTAGTAATTTCAGAATGGAATTTTTCTGAAATCATACCTGAAAAATAGCTATGCATTCTAATTTACTGCATTTAAATTGAGTATGTAACCCTAGAAATCAGAAATGCTAATCTAGTTAATTCTTCATTTGCTTTCCATTTTTTTCTTAGAAATGCAAAGAAATTTTAAGATTGGAGATGTTCATGACACGATTATAGCTTTGTCAGAGGTGCTAAGCAGTTGCAGAAATTATTCAATCTATACAAGTCTGCCACAACATACACTGCATCCGAATCCATGTTATCTGATATATAATGAATATGTTGTTTGTCAAAATTAAGAAATGGATTGGGGAGAAAGGAATGTACAGGTAGGAATTTCCATCAGAGCAGAAATAAATGGAGAGGGATCACAGGGTTTAGTGCTATATATTGCACAGAGGGAATTACTTTCATGAAAGTAATGTTGCAGATAAGTAAAGCAGGACAGTTTTGTGCTGTGGTCATGTGTTGCGCAGCCATTCACAAATATCTACAATGACTCTAAAAGCTTCATTACAGTTTAGCAAATATGACATGAATTCTGCACAGACTCTGATTTTTCCAAGGCCTTAAACACAGAGTTACTTAATCCAGTGATTTGGTGTATTTTTAAAAATATCTGCAGATCAACAAATGAGCGTGGTAGTGTGGCTAAATCTGAAGAAGAGAAAACCCATTGTTGGGGTCCCTCCCCTGCCATGGAGCCCTGGGAGAGGGGCCCTGAGGGCACAGACACGGGGTTTCCCTGCCCCTGCTCAGCCTCGTTCCCATTGGTTGGTTTGTGTTCCCTGCGCGGGCAGAAGGACCCTTGGTCCCGTGACTGGAACAGTTCCTGGGCAGAGCCCCGGCCATGCGGCTGGAGAAATAAACATCTCTGAAACATCTAGCAAGAATCTGTCTGTCCGTATATATTTCCTTTCCACGGGACTCCTGGTTTGATATATGCATGTTGCAGTATCCCCACTGCAACAACCCATAATGTCTTAACAAAAAATTGTCACCAGAAAAATGTATCTGTCCTCAGAAATGTACAGAAACACTACAAAGCATCATAGATCCAGAGCATTCACAAGTGTGGGGCTTTTTCTTCTTTTTTTTTTATTTTTGAGGTACTAAGTTAGTTTTTTCTTTTTCTGTGAAGACATGGTACTTTCTAATGAGGACTGCCAATATTCATATTTGGAATACATACAAATTTTCACTTTTTCGTAGTTACTAAGTGGAATGCTAGATTACTAATTCACAGTTGCAAGTGGCAAACCTCCAGTCCAGGAAGACTGTACTACTGCAACTAGGAGCTTAAAACAAGTATTAAATTTATAGAAAATCAACATATGTTTTCAGAATTACCTAAGTTTATTGAGAGATGTGGTCAAAATTAGTAAGAAAAATGTTATCAGGATAGATAATATTTCAATATTCAAACTAAACACACACAGGGACCTTAATTCAAGTGTATTCTATTGTCCACAAAAATGAAGAGGTGGAATACATATAAAAATTTCCTTTCAGTTGATTGGGCTAAATTGTGTGTTCTCCACTCTCAGATTTTATGTTAAATCCCTATCAGACATCTGACTCTGCTTTCCTACCCTTACAGTTTATCAGGAAAACAGAAACTAAAGACAAGTATCTTGCAAGCCACTACTCTTGAGCTCTGAAGAACAGAGAAACAATATTCTGAAACAATAAAGTTTACCAGTTAACAGGCTTTTTAATATTTAAGATTTAAATGTACTTTAGTGCAAGGTTTTGGTCAGACCTTACCAGTCACTGATCAGATATGCAGCCTGGGGCTTGAATACATCTTCTTTTTCTGTCCTGTAACAATTAATATATAGTTTTATCATGAGACATGAAAGAAAAAAATAAACAACAAAACAAATGCTAGAGTGCCACCATTGATAAATAGGCTCAGTATAGCAAAAGTCTAACAAGAGGATAAACAAGAGGATAAACAAGAGTTCAAACCAGTCTGTTTGCTGGACACAGAGGAGTCTTATTTACAGGGCAAAACTGACAGTAACAGGCTGAGCTGCATAGATGCTGAACAGTGGAAAAGAGGCTTAGGAAACGCCAGTGGACTATTTTGTTTCACTTCGACATGGAAACTACTACAGAACAAGGATGAACTGTGGTTAGTGTTGACAGTACTACACTGATCACACACGAGGACTTGGATAACCAACCACAAACATTTATTTTGGTGAGGAGGCTAGGTTTGGGCTATGCCTACTACCTCTGACTGCCACCACCTTTGTCAAGAAATTGATATCCTGAACACTACCTACTGCTAAATGCCATGTACTAGTGTGGATTACTTAAACTAGATGTGATGTGGGACTGGTATAATATCAGGCTTGTCCTCAGTAAGCTTTGGGATGATAGGAAAAGCTTAGAGGGTGCTGGTGAGTCCCCTAAGACATTGACTTTGAACTGTGCTGGCCACACTGGAGCACACCTTCAGTTTTACAGAGATGAGTCAGGGACTCCTGACATAACAGAAACCAACATGAAGGAAATATTTCAAAGGAATTAAGGGGTATATCTCTAGGAAGACAGCTTTCCCTACAGCCCAGCTCAGGTACCTTTATATCTATGTGTGGAGCATGGGCAACAAACAGAAGGAGCTGGAAGTCACCATGCAGCTATTAAGTTATGACCTTGTTGCCATTACTGAAACTTGGTGGGATGAATCCCATGATTGGGATGCAACTATCAATAGCTGCAGGTTGCTCAGAAGAAGCAGTGGGAGAAGGACGTGGGGACGGTTTTTCCCCTACATCAATAGGTGGATCAAGTGTGAAGAGTTATCTCTGAAGAAGAACCATGGGCATGTCAAAGGCCTGTGGGCAAGAACTGAAGACTGAGGCAACAAAGGAAACCTTGTGTGTGGTGTCCACAACAGCCCCCTGATCAAGGACAGACTATTGCTGAAGCCTTTGGGCTCCAGTTGCGGGAGGCACTGCTCTCACAGGCTCTTGTCCTGCTGGGGCACTTCAACCACCCTGACCTCTGCTGGGAAGATAGCCCAGAGAGTTGTAGGTGATCCGGAAGACTACTGGAATGCAGGGAGGATAACTTTGTGGCCCAGGTAACAGACAGCCCTATTGGAGGCAATGTGATACTGGATCTGTTGGTCACGAGCACAAGTGAAGTAACTGGGGATACCAAGATTGGAGGCAGCCCAGGCTGCAGTGATCCTGCATTTGTTGACTTTTCACTCCTTGGGAATATGGGTCAGGTAAGGAGTAAATTTAAGTCCCTGAAATTTAGGAAAGCAAACTTCCAGCTCTTCAGGGAGATAGTCAGTAGGATTCCCTGGGAGACTGCTCTCAGAGATAAGGGAGTGGAACATGGCTGACAGATCTTTAGGGAAGTCTTCTAAAGAGAGCAAGAGCTAGCAATCCCCAAGAGCTAAGAATCATGCAGGGAAAGCAAGAGACTGGTATGGCTGAGCAAGGAATAGCTGGTCAAAGTAAAGGGGAAGATGCAAACACACAGACAGAGGAAACAAGGACAGGTGACTGGGGAAGGGTATAGAGATGAAGTTCAGTTGTGCAGCATGGGGCAAGGAAGGCCAAAACCAAACTGGGACTGAACCTGGCAAGGGACGCAAAGAATAACAAGAGGTCTTCTAAAGATATGTTAACCAGAGAGGAAGGTCAAAGAAGGTGCACCCCCTAATAAACAATGCTGGAAAATTGGTAACTATGGATGAGGAGAAGGCTGAAGTAGTTATTATTTTTTGTCTCAGTCTTCAATGACAACCTCTCTTCCCACACTTCTCAAGTAAATGGATGGGGACTGTGAAAGCAAAGTCACTCCTGCTGTAAGTAACAACAATGTTTGTGACTACCTGAGGATTCTGAATGTATATAAGTCAGTGGGACCCCATGAGATATATCCCAGAGTCATGAGGGAATTGGCTGAGGTAGTTGCCAAGCTGTTCTCCATCCTATTTGAAAAGGCATGGCAGTCAGGTGAAGTCCCAGGGAACTGGAAAAGGGGAAACAGTGTACCCATCTTTAAAAAGGATAGAAAGGAGGACCCTGGGAATTACAGACCCATCGCCTCCCCTCTGTAACTGAGAAGATTGTGGAACAGATCCTCCTAGAAGCTGTGCTAAGGCACAGAGAGGACAGGGATGTGATTCAGGACGCTCAGCACAACTTCTCCCTACAACATCCTTCTCTCTAAAGTAGAGAGATGGACTTGATGGGTGGACTGTTAGATGGTTAAGTGATTGGACAGTCACATCTAGAGGGTAGTGGTCAATGGTGCAAAGTCCAGTGGACATCAGTGACAAATTGTGTCCCTCAGGGATCCACATTGGGACCAGTGTTATTTGGTACATTTATCAATGACACAGACACAGGGGATCAAGTGCATCCTCAGCAAATCTGCTGATGAACCGAGCTGAGTGGTGCTGTTGCCACACCTGAAGGACAGGATGCCATCCAGAGACCTGGACAAGCTAGATGTGGGTCTATGGGAATCTCATGAGGTTTAACAAGACCAAGTGCAAGGTGCTGCATCTGTGTCATAGCAACCCCCAGTACCAACACAGGCTGGGGTTAAACAGATGGAGAGCAGCCCTGGGGAGAAGGACTTGGAGGTTCTGGTGGATGAGAGGCTGGTCATGATCTGGCCCTGTGCACTGACAGCTCAGAAAGCCAAACATGTCCTGGGCTGCATCCAGAAACAATGTGTCCAGCAGGGGGAGGGAGAGGATTCTGCTCCTCTGCTCTCCTCTGGTGAGACTCCAGCATTGACCTGTTTTAGTGAGTTCAGAGGCGGGACAGCAAGTTTTTTAGATGGATAGAGAACCTCTCCTATGAAGAAAGGCTAAGAGAATTATCATTATTCAGTCTAGAAAAAAGAAAGCTTCAGGGTGATGAAATTGCAGCCAGTAATGAAGGGAGTCTACAAGAGAAAAGGTGTTTGTAGCAGCGGTCCAATATACTCAATTTGCCAGGCCTCACTATACCAGAAACCCACCCACCACCCTCTGTTCCAAGGAAATTTTACTCATGTGGCTGGCTTGATTGCAGCACGTTTCCCATTCATGAATAACCTGTGTCATAGCCTCCATGGTAAGGTCCACCGCTCAATTATGAGCCTCCAGGTGAGATCCCACTCCCCAGATGCAGTGTAGAGTATATTTTGCATGTCTGGCCCTGTCTGAACAGTCCCACAAACTACTGCAAGAAGCTGATTCCTGTTTGATCTGCTCAAAGGCCTGTTGTTGCTCAAGAGACCCACTTGAAATGGTTCTTCTTCTGAGTCACTCAACAGAGGGGTGCCCACAAGCTGTTTTTAACCCAGAATGCATTCTCCAGAGCCCCACAAGGCCTAGAAAATCTTGTGTTTCCTTCTTGTTAGCTGGTGGAGACATCTTTGATATTTTGTTAACCACTTTCCTCCACATGGCCATTGTGGAAGGGGCATTCTCTGGATCTTTAGTGACCCTGTCACTTTTTAGATCACTGTAGATGATTTCCAGCACTTCTTTCAGGTACTGGATACCCTCATCTGCCATGGTCCACTTCCCTGGAGAGTTCACAAGGTCTTGCTTAAATGGGTATCTTTCCCTCATGCTTGAGAGAAGCCATCTCCAAAGGCTACAAATTGCTCCTTCTTCCCAATTCCTCTTTTGAGAAAGATGGGCAGAGATTATTTTCAAGAACATGTAAAGAGGGCAAGGAGGGAATGGCTACAAGCTAAAAGAGAGTAGGTTTAGATTAGTATTAGAAATTATTTACTGTGGGAGTGATGAGGCAATGACACGGGTTGCCCACAGAAGCTGTGGATGCACCATCCCTAGAACTGTTCAAGGCCAGGCTGGATGGAGCTCTGGGCAAATTGGTCTAGTGGAACTGGGGAAGAGGAGTTGGAGCTAGATGATCTTTAAGATAGATGATCCTTAATCCCAGGCCATTTTGTGACTCTATGATTATCTTTTAAATCTCAGTAATAGGAGTAGTGAAATTTAGCAAACTCTAATAATACTTCTTTTTCTGGTAGTCCTAAACATGCCTACCCTATTCTATTTTTGCATTGATTTCTGCAGACTTAAACCTCAATTATACTACATATTGCCACTGAAAACCTACAGCAGCTGTCTTCAATGCAGCTTGCAGCTTTCCTTTTCTTGGGGAGAATGTGGTAGTGTTTTGTATTTTATCTTTTCCCCTCCATGGTTACAGGGAAAATGCAGAAGAATCAGGCATTTCTAAAACAGAATTGTACTGACCTTGTAAGTAACCATTTATGATAGAAATAGCACAGAAGACAGAAATGGGGAAAATATGTTATGGAAAGCAATGGGACAGCCACGGCATATATTTCATAGTGTGAAATAAAAACGATTAAAGCATAATTATGCTCCTGGTTCACGGCACAGAAAATCAAACCAATTAATACTCTTCCTAGTTCTTTTAAGCCTGAAGACTAACAGAATTTGGTGCTTTTTTGGCTTTCTAGTTTCTGAAAAACAAGGGACAGTCCTTTTTCATCACGTGAAATATTTAACAGTTTAGAAAGTATGACAGAGCTAGTTACGTATTGATATTTTTCAGCAGATCAGGGTGATGCCATCATTTCTTATAAGTCTACTTCATCATTTCTAGCCTGCAACCTCTTTAGTAATGAGAATACTAAGGAAAACAAAGGATTTCCTGTAGTGTTTATCTGACTATGTCAAATTAGAATATTACCTGCAGTTGTCTTCACTGTGTGACCTAGCTTGACACTTTAGCTTAGTTATTCAATGACATGTTTTTGAAGTCTAGGCAAGTTAATAAAAATAGCTTTTTCAAGAGTTTTTGGACATTTTTTTTTCTTTAACAATTCAACCATCTATTTTTACATTGTTCAAAGGGAAAAGGCACACTTGTGTTTCAAAATCTCAGCCCCTCTTAGTCCATGTGCCAGACAGCAGCAAGTGCAGTAAGACAGTTCTTGGCTGTCAAACCAGGCAAAATCCCTCAATGGCTACCATGTATGAAGTCAGGAATTAATGCTTCCTAGAAATAAGTATTGAAATCTCATTATGAATGGGTTTATTTTGGCTTTTTAAGGGACTAGGCATGTCATAAGTTGTTTTGCAATATTTTTACAACTTGATTCATCTAGAAATTTCCAAATCCATCTGGATCTGCACAAACAAGCAAAAGCATGAAGATAAAAGAGGGGCACATAAACCTTGAACTATGCATTTTTTTAAACTCTTTTTTATTTTTTTCCTGTGAAATTCATTGTGAAGGCCTTCCAAAGAAAACAGAGACACCATTTCTGGTACACACACACTGGTACACACAGAGAGGAAGAGTTAAAATACTCATACGGACTTTCTCCCTTTTCCTCCCCTGTGCCCCAGGCTACTCCCATGATAAAACATAGTGCAGGATTTTGATCACTAAAGAAGGATTTTTTTGAGACATGAATGGAGATCCTTCTTCAGAACAAGCCATACAACATTACAAAATCTACAGGTACTCAAAGCGGAGGTTGCTAAAGTGGCGGAACTGACCCACGCCACTAGTTTCTTTCACACAGTGGATTGCATTGCACCTTATCAAACACTAAAGATGACCAGTCTCTTTCCAGAATATTAGCAGATACAGAGAACATCACTGTTCTATAAAAAAAAGAACTCCATCTCTGGTGAATTTTCTATAAATCATTTTATACAATAAAACCTTCAAAATACTGGTATAACTTAGGTAATGAATGGCTACAGATAAGAATCTCAGCTCTGTATGAATGCGTAATTCCCACCACAAATAAACAGCTGGCTACTGGCATTGTATCCATCAAAAAATTATTTGGAATGTGTATGGCAACAAATCCTGTCATTAAAAAGTCACTATGTTTTTTATTTGAAACAATATTTCCTCAAAAACGTTTCAACCATTTAAAAAAAACCCTCTCTACAAGACTTAACATGTCCAGTGTAAGATTTTTTAGCAAATTTTGTAATAAACCGCAAAAATCTCTTGTTCGATGAGCTGAGTTTGACTTCTACATTCAACAATAATGGATTTTATGGTACCCAGGAACAATTTTTTTCATTAGGGAGATTAATGTTCTGATAATGAATCTAGCTGTGTATTTCAGGTTTATTTAAATTTGAAAAAAACCCGAAATTTTCAAAATATTTTATTTGTTAAGGGAACTGCAGCATCACTGTTTAAAGAATCATCTTAATTTTATATTTTCATGAAATTTATACTAGAGGTTTATATAACTCTGAAAGAAGACTTTATATAATTCATTTTGAAAGAGGACATTATGTAGTTCACACTTTTGCCAAGTATCTATTCTTTTAACAAACAGAAACTAAGAAGGAATGTATTATTAGAAAGAGAACGAGTTGGGACTATGTGAGGTATTTTTTTCATCAGATACTCTATATTAGACTTTTTGCTGACTGGAGTAGTTTTTTCATTCGCTTTTCTTCTCTACAGCTAAAGTGACACTGGTGGACAGAGGACACTTGAGACCTGAAAAACCAATTTCAAGATTTTTAAGTGATATAAATTGTAAGAATTGAACAAAATACTAGTTTCATTTAAAAATATGTTCATAAATGTTTGAAGCAAAAAAAATTTTGCAACATTATGCCCTTATCTGACAATGTTCTTTTTCCTGTAATGCACAATTATTTATATTAACGTATCTCCTAAAAAACTTCAAATGCACATAAAGAACTGAAGGAAGGATTTAAAACCCTTTGGAAAAAGTATGTCTGGACACAAGATTCTATCGGATGTGTTTGCTTCTCCCTAAGTTCAATATGGATGTTACTGACTTGCTGCAGAGCCAAGCTGGGTGTTATGCTGTAGATGCATCTGACTGGAGCTAAATGGCTTATCGATTTAAGCTTCCCTGTGACAACCAAAAGGAGTGTGACACTGAGTGGGGAAAAAGCTGACATATGGCTCCATGAGAAACTATTCCAACTGGAAAACATACAAGAAGCAAATGAATGGTCCTTGTATGTAAAAGTCAATACCCGACAAACTTCTAATTAAAACATTTAAGCCATAAGATTATTACTTTCAAGAGGAAGTGACTCACAAGCTGTGTAAGAGCTGTGTCCACAGCAAGAGCTGAGACTGAGAAATTCCAGTTTCTGAAGTATTTAAGGTATCATTTGAGTGGTACTCTATTAATCTTCAATTTCACATCAGGAATTTTGTGAACCAAAAAGGATAATTTCTTACAAGGGCCCAAAGTCAAGTTTAACATTGTTCCCTGACAGCCTTCTTTAAAAGGGAAGCTGGTGAACTCAAACCCCTTGGCTAGGAGTTGTGTTCCCCAGAGGTACATCCTGTACTTTTCTAGGAAGTAGTGTGTGCCTGTTATCTGCTGAATGTATTTAAACAGAAGTGGGTTCTTCACAGAGATATTCTGAGAGGTAA
Organism: Corvus kubaryi; assembly: GCF_017639235.1. Taxonomy (NCBI): domain Eukaryota; kingdom Metazoa; phylum Chordata; class Aves; order Passeriformes; family Corvidae; genus Corvus; species Corvus kubaryi. The sequence continues at coordinate 6,102,209 of NW_024581117.1, forward strand.
GCTTTCCTTCTGATCAGAATGGGCTGGCAAAAAAGATAGGTCATATAATTTCCAGGTTTGCATATATTTCATATCCAAATTCACTGAAGTCAACACAAAAACTTTCAGTGTGAAACTGCTACCAATGCCCAGTCACTGACGACACTGGTAAAAAGTATTTCTCCGTCTTTCTTATAAGCCCCCCCAGATGAAAGGCCACAAAAGGCCATTCTGGAATGTTTTCTTCTCCCACTTGAACACCAATTCTCTGAGCCTTTCTTCACAGAAGGGGTATTCCAGCTCTCTGATCATTTTTGTAGCCCTTCTCTTCATTCACTCTACAGGTCCATGTCTTTTCTATATTGGGGATCCTGGTATATACAGTGTAATTAGTATACAATCACTTCTCCTCTTGGTAATCTGTTAAGGAAATTTTCTTGTATGATCATTCAGATATCACTCTGGGAGTCAGAGTCACACCATCCAAGATTTTAACTGCTGGGGCCAAAGCCCCATAGCAGTGGGTAGCTCCAATGAAGCAATGGGTGTCCAGTTTGACTCTCTCCACACCTCACACCCACACCATCACACAAGTTTCTGTTCCTTGCTCGGCCCTGGGTTTCCCACAGCAGAGTCTCAGACCTCAGGTTCCTCTAAGTAATAAATTGTGGAGAAGCAACATAGTAAGAGCACAATGTGGGTGCCCCAGGAGGGACCCTGAATAAAGGAATCCCTGACCCTTGCAGTCATTGCACCCACTCTTCACACACTCATCATGTCCTTTTCATGTGCCTCTTGGTCCAATGGTCTTATTTAGTCTGGGGTCTCCTCACTGTTCCCTGGGTCCTGCAGAGGCTGTGGGTGATGCCTGGCATCGCAGGACTGTGCCTTTTGCTAGGCAGAAGGTCAGTGGCCCTTCACAGCTCGTTGTTTGGGGCTGCAGCCGTTTCCCACCAGCCAGGGCACAACCTGCAGATTGCACTCCAGGTTACCAGCACTAAGTGTATTCTGCTACAAATCTATACAAAGTAGTGTTTATGACAGTGTAACCCTAAATTGTTAATTTATTACAGGTTTCAGACATTGGGATTTTTGTTCATAAGGCTGCACTTGTTACAGGTATCTGGGCTTTCTTCTGTACGAAGCAAAGTCACTAAATGTGTCCACCATGACTTAAAAATATCAGGGAAATGCACAGTACAGTAAGCAGCATCTTCATTCGCACAGCTGTGAAGGATCTAATTATACACCTTCTTGTGACTTTTTTGGTTTTTTATTGCAACAGATTTTTAGAGTAAGTTAATTTTAAAACACCTATGTCAAAAGATGTAGCACGTAAATCACAGCCATTACTACAACAACAATGGAAACCCACTGCACATGCTCTAGCACAAGGCTGTATGACTAGAATTCATAGATGACCACTTGGTTGTCAGAGGTACTTTCCGGTCTTTCGTATAGATCAGAATTTGATTCAGGACAGAATCCCATTAAAGCATACAACCAAAGATTAATTTGACCAAGTCTGAAAAATCTTTGTTTGCATGCATAGAGATTTGAGATTCTGTGAAAAAGTTTTGTTGGCACTATACCAGTATTGATAGATATATAGGCAGATATAAATATCGATGAGATTTAGATATAGACATAGATATTGATACATCAGCCTTGCTTTTTCCAACTGTGAAAAGGATAAACACTTCATAAAATCTCCTGCCTCAGAACCAAACATATTGAAATGGCTTTTTATGGAGATATTGAAACAAAACCAACAACAACAAAAATATACAAGGTTTGTTTCTCCTGAGGGTTCAATTATTTTGAGCCCTGCTAGCAAACTTTGATTGATAAATCTAACCTTTTCTTTCCAGGCAATGGTTTGATCACATAGTGATGAGAAAGACTTAGAGAATGGAAAAATAATATTTGGATTGCAACAGAATAATAAAAATGCAGAGAATGCCTTTGACTTTTACAAGGTGAGAAATGATTTCCCATTTTGATTGTGTGATGTCAAGGTTTTCTTCTAAGAGCAGGTAAGTCTGGGCTTTGTATGATCCTCTTAAATTAATTTTCAAAACTTATAAGGTTTCTCCAGCCTTCCAACTAGTTATTCTTAATACATCAAAAATGAAATTCAAGTTATAGTAGCAACATAGGTTTTTCAGCAGCACAAATGACTGATGAAGTGGTGTAGTGACCAGACGTTATACCTGAAATATGAACTCTCCAGGCCCACAGGAAAAAGCAGGCAGCCTTTGTATCCAAAACAAATTTAAGAAATTTTCCAACTGGAGTGATACAAAAAACTCATAAAGGATGTCCATCATGGCATAATTTGACACTTCTATATATCTTTCTAATTTACAAAATATTTTTTCATTCCCTTCTAAAATACTTCTTAGAAGCCCGAAATCCTCTGTCATTAGTTTCCTCAAATCTTCATTTTCATGTAGACAAAAGAGAAGTTATCAATCAAACAAAATTAAATTAGACCATTTATTTTTATTTTATCATCCTATATTCCTTTACACAAGATCCTTCTTTGGTATTCAAAGCAGCTATACCTAACCTTGCAAGTTAATTCTACTGGAAAAAAAGCAAAAAAAGAGAGAGAAAGTAAAATTTTGCTTTGAAGTACAAGTTTGACCATCAAGTTTTATTTTGGAAGTAAATCACTGAACATTTTAAAACTGTGGTTTTTAAATGTTTTAAAATTTACACAAGCAGTTGTAGAATATTGCTTTGAAATGCCTGAATTTTGGGGAATCTCGAAAAATAAGGTTTGACCTTCATTAACTCTGTTCCTTTCTGATTCATAAAATAGTTTTTGAGGTTGGAGAGCACTTAATAAGTAATTCTAAAAATATACAATAAAATTTAGTGAAGAATTAGCTACATCATCTGCTTCAACCCATATAAATAAGCCACGGTTTGGAGAAAAGGGTATTTTATGTATCAGTGTCACAGTAGTGCAGAAGACAGAGAAAGAAGACAGATGCATTAGTAGCTGGTCTAGAGAGAGGACATTGAAATGCAGCTGTGTAAACCTGAACATTGCAGTAAGAGCTGAGCATGGACATGAAAACTGTGGTATTTATCAGCTTCCAGACATGGTATATCTGAATGCTGAAGGCCAAATTAAAGTTGCCCTTAGCAAAGGTATGCTGTTACAAATGTAGTCCTCCCGCATATGCTCTGCCTGCCCTCGCTACACCATATGGGACAGATGTAATTTAGTTCTAATGTTTTAGTTAATGAAATCACTGTTACAGCCTATGAATAACTGCAGCAAATGGGCTCACTGTTAAATAGTACTGCGCTTGCAGGCAAGTGTGGCAAATAGATAACCCACTACATTTCTACCTACTTCTACAGTTTTTACTGCTTGTTTTTTTTAATACAGAGCTTCCTGAGGCATGGTGTGCATGTGCAAAATTTTAAAATGAAGAGGTCAAGTCTTAGATAGAGACTGTAAATCCATTTAGCTCTGAAAAATTTATTTTCATTAACCAAACTGTCAATATCTGGTATCCAGACTATCATATTTCAGCTGATTTTCTTGGTTTATATACTGAAAGGAGAAAATACATATTCAAAAATATACTAATGCACACATACACCACAAATATTCTGCTGGCATCTCTGCAATATATAGCAAAATTATATATATTTTTTTTTCTAGCAACTTAGAGAATCTATCTTTCATCTCCTAAGATATTTCCTTGGATTTACTAATGTCTCAACCTCCAAAAAGCTTTATGTATCTGTTTTTCAAAAAACAGTTATCATCTATGCCAAGACTGGCTTAGTTAAATAATTTTTCCATTCTAATTACATTACTTTTAATTATGAACCTTTGCTCAGTTTCAGAAAAAGAAATTTCAAGCTGATTATAAGAATTATTGGTTTGCACCTGATGTGCTAACAAAAGTGAGCATTTGTGGCACCACACCACAGATGACAAAACACTATTTACTTTTGGAAAAGTGAATCATAATTTTCCATAGAAATTCTGTGCCAGCAACACCTGAAACAGGTGATGTTTTGCATGATGTATGCTCCATGGGTTTGCAAATTGACGGATTTTAAACTTATAAAAAGATGAAAGGAAACCTAAATTTATATTTGTCATGGTTTAACTCCAGTTCACAACTATGCCCCATGCTTCCACCCACTCATATCCCCACCAGCAGGATTGGGAAGAGAATTGGAAGAGCAAAAGTGAGAAAATTCATGGGTTGAGATAAGAACAGCTTAATAGAGAGGCAAAAGAGACACATACAAGCAAAGCAAAACAAGCAATTATTTCACTGCTTCCCACAGGCAGGCAGGTGTTCAGCCATCCCCAGGAAAGGAGTACTCCATCATGTCTAATTATGACTTGGTAAAAAATGCCATCACTCCAAACATCCCATCTTCCTTCTTCCCCAGCTCTCTATGTTGAACCTAACATAGGGAATATGGGACATCCCTTCAGTCACTTGGGATCAGCTGTCCCGGCTGTGCCCCACCCACCTACCCATGCACCCCCAGACTACTCACTGGCAAGGCCACACAAAAATCAGAAAAAGTCTTGATACTGTGCAAGCATTGCTCAGCAATAGCAGAACCATCTCTATATTATCAATCACAAATCCAAAACTCATCCCCATATTAGCTGCTGTGAAGAAAATTAATTTTACCCCAGGCAAACCTAGAACAATATCTCTGAAGTCAATATGCATATTTTAACAGCACTTATCCAGTACAGACCATGGGGGACTGTGCAGGTGATGACAACATCTGTACTTATTTGTAACATTTTTGCTGATTAAAGCTAACAGCTACATAGTTGAAGATTTATGAATAAGAGGGTGCCATAGAACATTATTATGGGGTATTGATTCTCCAGAATTAAAGATCATTTTCTGTACATTGGTTAAGCTCAATACTACCCTCCACCCACAAACTCCTCAGAAAGCAAGGATAACTCAAAAAATTGTTATTATTTTTTAATGCCTTTTTTTCCCTCAGTGTTTAATGTTAATGTTGGCATGAGGAGGACCATGACGGCAGGAGTGACTTTCCATTTGTGGGCCCTAAAATCCTAAGGGGCCAGTTGTACCATCTGAATGCTCATAATAAGTTCGTGGGGCCTGACAGAGTTCATTCCGGAGTACTGAAGGAGTTAGTGGGAGTTACAGCAGGATCCCTCTGTTATGACCCATGGGTGTGGGGCATGATGTTTGTTATAAATTCTCATCAGGCATATCAAAGACACCAGACTATGTGTCAGGGAGCTCTCAGACTTTTATTGTGTAGTCACCATAACTCTGGCAATGAGCCCACTATTTACACTAAAAAGGTGTTGGTTAACAAGCCCTTACATTTTTACAATATACTTCCACAAAAGGTGTTAGCTAAGGAGACCTTAATTTTTTAGAGTACACTTCAATAAGTTCTCAAGTCCCACAACAAACTCTTCCAAAGGTGCTGGCTTACAAGCCACAACACTGCTATCCAAAGGTGCTTGATAATGAGCCACAACACATTTCCACAAGGTTCCCACTCTCACAACAGAGTTTAGTACAGAGTATAGAGTAGAATACGACAGCCATGCTTTGTTCAGGCAAAGGCAAGGGAAGGGAAGAAAACAAAGAATATCACCAGCCCTCAGATCCTGTGTTGATCCTGCTGCTTGGATGATCCAGAGCTCAGTTTGCAAGACAAAGGAAAGTAAAAGAGAAAGAGGAAGCAGGGGAAAGAGAGGAAGGAGGCCCGTTCCACTCCCTCTTATAGTTAAGAGGTACACCCCTGGCACACACCCCTTACGTAAACTAAGATTTTCTGTGCTGTTTGTTCGTGCACACACAGCCAGCCCGTCTCCAGGGAGTGAGCTGGGGGGGAACTGAACACACGTCTCAAGGCAGAGCATGAACTTGGCTTATAACTGTGCTGCTCCACCTCCACAAGACTCTCTCCTCCAATCACACCTTTCCTGTAGCAATCCTCAAAATGTCTGAGACAAAACATCCTTAGGTTTGGTCCTTTATACTAGCTCAAGCATCTACCAAAGGTTTTTGGAGCCTAAAGAGGTGTCCACTAATTGGAAGCTAGCCAATGTCATTACATGTACAAGAATGGGATCAGGGAAGACCCAAAAAAAGCAGACAGCTTCATCTAATCTTACCTGGAAAAATAATGGAGGAGATCTATTGGGATCCTATTAAAAGACATGTCAAAGACAATGAAATTATCAGGCACCATCAACATGGGTTCACAAAGGGAAAGTCTTGCCTCACTAATCTGATAGCCTTCTATGCCAAGGTGTGCTGATTTTAATACCAGCAGGAAATTAAAATAAGCCTTTCCCCTTCCTCCACCCCTCCTGGTAAGAGCAGGACAAAAAAGCAGAGACTATGGGTTGATATACCAATTTACTAGAAGTACAAAGAATGAAATACAACATGCACAATAACAACAGCAATATTAATAGCAGAAGTATACAAAAAGAGAATGTATTTTACCCATGAAAAGGTGTTAACCACTGGGAAAAAAGAATATGGTGGCCACTTCCTGCAGATCATATCCACATGGCTTCTCCCCCAGACAAAGTCAATATGATGACCATTTCTGCACACAGCCCACATGGTCGTCAGGAACACGGGCAAGATGGTGAGGAAGCTTCCATGTCTAATGTTTCCCACCTCCCAGTCTGAAATAAAAAGTGACAAAATAAAACCCCTAGAAACTATGTCACCTGAGTAGGGGTCCACTTTGCTCAGCCCTGTGCAGGTGCCTCCAGCACCACTTCTAACACTCTGCTGCATTGTGGGGTCACCCCTGCTGGTGCTTTCCTGCAGCAGCCTCCCTGCCAGTTCTGTTGATTCAGCACTAGAGTTGATACTTATTTTTGCTGCTATCCCTTTCAGCACCAGGCCCCATAGCCATGCTCTGGAGGTAAAACAGAAGGGGGAACCAGCAGGGTGGCAGAGGGACCAAGTCCATGGGTGTTGATGCCATGGTAAGGGCACCCCTGGTTTCTCCGCCAAAACCACATCCCCAAGGATGATGTGGATGTTTTTGAATAACAACTTGGTCATACCCACACAGCACTAAACTCCACCCCCTCTCCATAATCAGGACACAAGTTCTTCTAGGTGGATGGAGGGAAAGTGATAAATGTAGCTTTTCTGGATTTCATTAAGGCTTTTGATACTCTCCTTTGTTATATCCTTCTGGACAAGTTGTCTTGCTGTGCAATGAGCAGGTACACAGTCCTCTATGTGAAGTGGTAGCAGGGCTCAAGCAATTGTCACAAAAGGAGTTACATCTGGCTGGTGGCCAGTCACCAGCAGAATTCCTCAGGGCTGAACTCTAGGGCCAGTTCTGTTCAATATTTTTATCAATTACTTAAATGCAGAACTTACATTAGCAAGTTTGAGGTGATACTAAAATGAGAGGTGCTGTTGTCTCTCTTGAGGGAAAAGAGAGTATAAACTGGGAGAGGAATGTGTGGAGAGCAGCCCTGCAGCAAGGGATCTGGGGGTGCTGGTGGGCAGCAGCTCAGTGTGAGTCAGCAGTGTGTGCCCGGGCAGCCAGGAGGGCAAACCCCATCCCGGCTGCATCAGACACGGCAGCACCAGCTGGGATCGGGATCATCCTGCTGGATGCAGCCGTGGTGCGGCCTCACCCTGAGTCCTGTGTGCTGCGCAGGGCCCCACAGTTTAATTTAAGAATGGTCCAGAGGGGGGCAACAAAGCTGGTGAAAGGGCTGGAAGGCGTGTCCTGTGAGGAGCAGCTGAGGACCCTAGTTTGAAAAGAAGTCGGTTTGAAGTGAAATAGGCTGAGGAGTAAAGCGATGGTTCTTTACAGCTTCCTCAGGAGAGGAAGTGGAGAGGGAGGTGCTGATCTCTTCTTCCCAATATTCAATGGTGAAACGTATGAGAATGGCTCAAAGCTGTATCAGGGGACATTCAGGTTTAACATTGGGAAATACTTCATCACAAAGAGGTGGTCAAACAATGGAATAGACTTCCTGGAGAGGTGGATGGTGCTCATTATACATGCAACAAAGAGTATTTCTGTTCCTCTTGGACTGTTTGCATGGCAAGATTTTGGTACTGGAGACGGGGGTGGGAAGGGATGGCTGTAGTAGCTTTCTCTATTTCCATTCGAGCTACTGTGCAGCTTCTGTGAGAAGCTGCTGGTGCCAGCCAGCTCCAAGATTGTCCTGTCACTGTCCAAAGCTGAACCCATCTGCCACAAGTACTGCTTCTTAAACATATTTAAGAATGAGGAAAAAGTCCGCTTTGGAGCAGTACACAGAGAGAGAGAGAGGAGTGAGAATGCATGAGAAAAACAGCTCTGCAGACACCAAGGAAGATGGAGGAGGTATTCCAGACACTAGAACAGAGAGTTTCTCCTGCAGCCCATGCTGAAGACCATGGTGAGGCAGGCTGTCCCTCTACAGCCCATGAAGGATCCCGTGCTGGAGCAGGTGAGCGCCCAAAGGAGGCTATGACCCCTGGGAAGTTTGCACTGTAGTAGGCTTTTGGCAGTATAGAGACAGGAGCCCATAAAGTGGAGCACTTTTGCTGGCATGACATATGAACCCACGGGAGAGCCATGCTGAATCAGTCTGTTCCTGAAAGACTGAACCCCCTGAAAGGGACCCACAATGGAACAATTCATGAAGAACTAGTCAGTGGGAAAGATTTGTTTTGAAGAAGTTTGTGGAGGACTGCCCCCTGTGGGAAGGACCACACATTGAAGCAGGGGAAGAATGTTAGAAGTCCTCCCCCTGAGGAGGAAGGAGAAGCAGAGACAACACACGATGAACTGACCACAATATCCATTCCCCATTCTCATCTGGTATAAAATTTCTGACTCATTAACTGAAGAAAACAGAAGTGTGAGGTGAATGAGGTAGATATTCTTCACAACAAAAGCAAAAGAAATTCTGGTTGATAAAACATATGCTAAACAGGACAAGTCAGATAAACTTTCCCCATAAAGCCACCCATTAAGCAGTCATCATTTTTGCAATATAACACAAGACACTGAAGTCTGATTATCTGAAGTGATTTTTGCTTTCTCTTCAATGAAATTTACTGGAAGTTTTGCCCATTATGTAAGTTCTGTATAAGAATTAGGTACTCTAAAAAAATTTGAATTTGTCCAATTATATCTATAAATATTAACATCTTTCTAGTTATATTCTCTAGTTATATTCTTCAGCTGAAGAAGACAGAAATGTATTGTCACGTTTCAGAGTGCTGCAAAGTTATAAAAACTGTGAATCATAAGCTATGACCAAGTTGTATCTTCTGATCCCCTCTATCATTTGCTGTTGCCCCTATTTTCATAGAGGAAGATCTCTGCACCTACTTCCAAGAATGGTTCAATAACACTTGTTTTCAATGAACTGCTGTGAGGGGAGTTTCCAGCTCTCACTGTGATATGCTAGCAGAGTCTTTCTAAGCAAAAGGCTCCCTTTGTTGTCTGGTCCTTTGCTGGCTTTCCAACAATGATGAGTTTCAAAAATGCTGTCATCTCTGTGCCTAAAGCTAAGTGTCAATTTTGTTTTGTTGGTTAAAACAGTGCTGACCATAAACTACTCTACAATGACTTTTCTGGGTTCCACAGTATGGTTACTACTTCATATGTAGTTTTAAAAGATGCTTGTTTTCCCAAAATCAACTTTAAGTCGTTCCTTTTGCCAGATGGGTGGGCTTTAGGTGCCTCTACATAACTGTTTTGCTTGGATGATGAGTAAATTTTTTTTCAGTATCCTAATCAGAAACAAGTAAACAAGTTAAAAGTAGTCTTGTATACTAGAGAGTCTATTGTCTAAAGTTATAGCACCATGAATATAAAATCCAAGGCTTTTAAAGATGTTGTACAATATAATAATGGTCTGATTAAGAATACCAAACATGAATCTGGTTCCAAAATTATTTTGAGTACAAGCTTGCATTTAGTTTTGTCTCTTAACAGTCATTACTCCTCCAGTAGAGTAATTAAATCTACAAATGCTCCAACCATTTATGTAAGTCTGATAGAAATTATCCCAATTTATCTGGGGATTTATACTGTGCTTCTAATAATTAAAGTATCCTGGTTTGCTAGACTGGTGGATGAAAGGAATGGGAGGAATAAAGGGTGTTTTCATTATTCTCACTTCCAGGAAATTTGGGGTCCTTAAAATATGGAATACAGATAGTTATCCAGTCCTTCTCTAGCCAAGGCATTCTGTAATTCAAAAATGCTACTTTTATCTTTGTGATCTTACCATACTTGTTTGGGATTCCAGAATTCAAAGTTCTAGATTTTTAAAATAACTAAGATGGGAAAATATGTGTGAGAGAAACAATGTTAACAATTTCTGCATGTTTCTTAATCCAACAGTAAAAAGTCAATGGCAATTTTATATTAATTTTCTAGGGTGAGAATAGTGAAGGAGTCAAGCTGTTATCCAGGTTCTTTCACCTGGTGTGCAAGAGCCAATCAACACACTGAATCAAGATATTTGATAATTACAATCCTGCAGAATCAGGCACCACCCATCTAACACAGTAAGTACACCTTTTAGGAAACAAGCACAATCTTTTAAATTAAAAAGGAACAGCTACACAGAAAAAGGTGACTGACTGTTTACCTTTATAAAACAAAAATCTCACTGTGCATGTGGTGGTCTTGGTCTGTTCATTATACTATCATCTACATACAGAAATTTCCCTGGCGGATGTTTTTTCGCATTATAATTATCTAAGGTAACTTGAGATTATATTTTCATTCTATCAGGTATCACCAAGTTATTATTTAACCTTACACTCTATTACAGTTTCTGTTTGAGCCTATTTGAATAATTAGTTGACAATGAAATAAGTATTCTGCTCCTGCAGATTTGTCATTGCATTCTTTTCCTAGGGATCCATTATTACTCCATTGCTCCTGCACCCTCTTGTCATAATTTCAAGACCAAACCATGGTTGCTATGAACTATTTTGTGGCTTTTTAACTTCATCTGACATCAAAGTCAGCAGCTTATCTTGAAGATTCTACCAAAACATGACATAGAACAGTGTATCAGCATTTCAGAAGTGCTCTCTTTGGGCTGATTTATAGCTTTGGAATATGATTGACTTCTGTTTTGATATTCTGTAATAACCTGAAATTTTGAACTAAGCTGAACAAGAACAGAAGATAAAGTGAGCACAATAATATGCAACATTTACTTTCTGCCCTGTGTTCGGAGACGAGCTTTTGCAACCAAAGTTTGCTTCTCTTTTCAGAGTAATGGCAATGTAGATGTTCATCCCAATTCATCTATAAACTTTATATTGTAACAAGGAGGAAGTCACTGAAAATTATTTATCTACTATGTTCACTTGAGAGAAAAATAAATATGTTGACCTTCAATTCTTTCCCCATTTAGTTTTCTTCTTATCAAAGGATGACAGGATTTAACACAAGGACAAATGCCTGCATTTTTGTGAGGAATGTAGACAATGCTGTCATGAAACAAATAGCCTCCAGGAGAAAAAAATGGAAGCCTTTCAAAAGGCTTAATGTGTAAAAGAGGCCATTACAGGGAACCCAGCACTGTATGTCAAATGCCTAAATAAAGGGGAAAGAAGGCCTTTGCAGAAATAGATTTCCTACTGCCATGAACTGCAGTGTTTTTACTGGAGAACTAAATACACCTGTCAATGATAAAATTTTGAAATGCTCTGTTTATTCTTATGCAATATACATTTTCCTACTTAGGCTTATTTTCTTAATTATTCATGATATTTAGAGACTGAAAACAAAAATAAGCTTCCTAAAGAAGCATGTAAGCTGGATGGTAGGTATGTTTTTTTCCTGGCGTGAATCTCTGACTGAGGACTTCATTTCACCAAAAAATTCTTTTTTTGTCCTTACTGCATTAAAATCAAGGTAGCATACCCTCTGAAATAGCTTTGAAATGTAATAATTCCAAAAGTAATAAGAAATATAATTTGTACTGTTCTGATGGGAAAAGTATATTTCCCACTGTCATAGGTTAGCAAGCATAGTCCCGGAAGGGACGTCCTTGCTAAGGGGTGCTTACAGTTTCCTCTGGGAACTGATAGAACCTATCAGCTGGCCAGTTTGAATATGGACACTTCTCTAAGCCACTTAAAGTTGTGATCACCTCTGTGATCCACATTTAAGAATAGGCAAACTCCCCCTCCAAGCTCTCTCTCGTTTCCGGCGCTGGGACAAGTGGCTGCAGGCCCCGTGTGGGGGCCAGCGGGCCCGGCCAGGCCCTGCCTGGGCCAGGCCGGGCCGGGCCACGGCCATCCTGGAGCCATGGACCTATTCCAGCCGTGGAACCCCCCCGCACTGCCTTGCCGTGGGCAGCCGGAGCGGCTCGGCTCTCCCCCCTCTCCACTGCGATAAGAAAAATTCAACATTCCAGCTGCAAAGCTGCAAGGCCGAGGTGAGATTAACCCTTTTATTGCTGTGAAGAGCTGAAAACCTGAGGGAAGAGAGAGAGGAGATGCTTAAAGCTGAAATTCTGTTGTGAAGCTATGATATATCAGAGTATCCTGTTGTAATTTCATGAAGATATGGGGGGTGGAGTGTTCAACTCGTGAGCAAAAGCACCTGCGCTGAGATAGGCAGATGCTGACGCAGCTGTAATTTCATGAGAAGTTTGGACAGGGAGAGATGAACCAGATGAGGACTTTTGCTCCAAAGGGGAAAGGAGAAAACCTCAGTCCGTAGAGATGAACCAGATGAGGACTTTTGCTCCAAATGGGAAAGGAGAAAACCTCAGTTCCTAGAGATGCTCCCAGAGATAGTCCTAAAGATGAAGATGATGAAGACCCTTTGCTCCCAGGGAAGGAGAAGGGCCTCTGTTTTTGTTTCTGAACGGCTCAACCTTAAAATTGTACCCCAAAAAACTTCAAGAGTGGACCCTCGAAAGCAGTTGCGGGAAAAGCTGCAAGTCGGGGGAAAGGACTCACACGCAGGCAGAGAGACTCCTCTTCCTAAATGGACTGAACAATATTTGGAAGTGGGCGGCTGTCTCGTTGTGATAATGTTTTCATAGCATGAGCAAGAAGAGACTTCTCTCTCTAAATGGACTGAACAAGGTTATTATGGAAGTGGTAAACAGACTGAACATCTTAAGGGTTGTCTTTTCACATTGTCAGTGGGAGAAGGGAGGAAGGTGGGGGGAGGAGGAGAGTTCTGAAGGTGGTATAATTTTTTTTCTTCTTTTAGGTCTGTTAATAAACTTCTTTATATTCTTTCAAGTTTGGTGCCTGTTTTGCATTTCTCCTAATTCTTATCTCACAGCAGATAAACAGTAATGAGTATTTTGGACCAAACCACTACACCCACTTATGTAGTTTGGGAAAGTAATTGCATCGTTTGGAAGCTACAGAAGATTTGATGTTATTGCCATAGCTTCTGTCTGTAAAACTTTGTGTTGATTCTTCTCATTTTTTTCCTTTTATGGGTCCAAATTTGTGAATATCTGGTGAAAGAGTTGCAGGAATCCGTGGTGCAAATGCTCAGACACAGAAGAAGAAATGTGTTTTTAATCATAAAACTTCCAAAACTAATATTGGAAATCTTGTATTGGTTTCTATGTGTTACTTTCATTGTAGAATAATAGTTACTGCTTTAGCAGCTTTTGTCACCATATGTGTACAATAAGTAAATGAACACAATAATGAACACATAAAAGAAGGCTAAGCCCACCCAGCTTAACAAACCCATTCTCCCACCCGCTGTGTGCTGGAACATGAACAGAGCATTGTTTGGATCATAAGGATTAGTAAAATAACAGTCTTGGAGAACAACATGGTCATGTGGATAAAATGATTATTTCTTAAAATCAGTGCATGATAGCTGGGATACCAGTGATTGAACTTACTTAACACATTATTCTAATCCAATAACTGTGGGAAGTGTATAATTATTTCAGTTGAACAGATCAACAATTATATACAAAATAAAATTATTTTATATAAATTAATTGTGATCCTCCTTTTTTTCTCTTTCGTTAAAAATAAAATTACTATAATTAAAGTTTTCCTTACACACCATTTCTCTTTCAATAGCATTTCTCTATGAGAAATGAAGAGTATAAAATATCTTTACCAGTAGAACTGGAAACAAGCTGGGATAGTTGTTATCTGCCCTGGTTATAGTGAAGTTATAAAGCATCAAATTTCAAAAGTTATCATGATTGCTATTCTGTGATATTTTAATACTCAATGGGGCTTTGACAACTGCATCCATGATGTAAAGAGTTTAATTACCACATCATTCCTGTGTGTTCTGTTAGCTCAATGTGAATTTAAACACACAATTGTAGACATTATCTATTCCTACTATTTTCCATCTTTGGAACTGGGGTAGCAACCACTTTTAAGGACTGTGAGGTTAATTAGTGAGACTGTTGAAAATAAAGTAGGAGTATTTCTACACAAAACGTTAGCAATCTTCAGTTCATATTCTTTTAAAAAGTCCAAAGTCTTTCTTTCCTCCAAAGTGTCTTTTGTCATAGAATCGTAGAATACTTTGGGTTGGAAGTGACCTTTAAAGGTTATCTAGTCCAATAAGCAGGGACATTTTCAACTAGGTCAGGTTGCTCAGAGCCCTGTCTAACCTGACCTTGAATGTTTATAGGGATGGGGTATCCTCCACCTCTCTGGGCAACCTGTGACACTGCTTTATCACTATCGTTGTAATAAACTGCGTCCTTTCATCTATCTAAACCAGCCCTCTTTTAGTGGACCCTTGTCCTATTGCCACAGACCCTGCTAAAATGTTAGTCCCCAACTTTCTATAGGCCTCCTTTAAATACCAAAAGGCTGGAACTCTTAGATATGGATAATTCACTCTTTCTTAAATTTCAGTTTCTTTGAAATTTCTTTGAATTTTTTTCATTTTAAGTTATCTTTGACCCATCTCCAAGAAAGATCTCAGAGGCACACAGCAAGTGGCATAGCTCTAATTCTATGGTGATTCATAAAAGTAAAAGGAAAGAGGCAATGTTTTTGGTCTTTTCCCTGGTTTAGGGATATTTAGGCTCAAATTTATTCCATAATGTTTCTGGGCCATTTTACATTACAGTCATTGAGAGACTCCCAACATAAATTCTTTTGTTTCCACTATTCATTTCACACAAAAAGGAAAGGCATTGCACATTAATGAAGAACGAAATCAGTGGAGAAGGTTTAACACTCTGTAGTGGATGGAAATAGCAATAGCACCCTGGTATTACTCCTTCAAGTCATAGTATTTGGAAGAGGAACTCTTCTGTCTTCCACAGGGCAAGATCTGCAAAGGATCTGTTTGGGAGGAGAAGCAGAACCTTCAGGTACCTTTTGCACTGTTCATGTGAAATGAGGGGGGTGTCAAAGACATTCCCAAAAAAAGTTATTTTTCTTCCCCTAAGAAGTGATAACCTTTTTGTAGGGAATAAGACACAATATCCCCCTTTTGGCAATGAGACATCAGCATGCAACTCTTGATGTCTCTTGTCAGTGTTCTCACTTTTCTATCTTCAGTATGATAGAAGGATTTGCTTGAGCTTTCTTTGCTGCTCTCAGCTCAGTTTCTTTGCCATCACATTTGCCATTACATTTAAAGTAGGCCCTAAACACATTCTAATACATTGTAGCACACAAATGTATGCAGAGCATCTATTTAGCAGGCAGGGACATACCTGGATTTAGGCAACGGGGTAAAATAAGTGGGTATTTATTCCTACGATGTTACCTGAAGATCCTTTTCAAAGGATTGTGGCTTGTGGATACACTGTGTGGATAGAAACATTTACGTACTAGAAAAGGTGTGAGCGAACCCACACCTGAAGGATCTTGTAGAAAAAGAGTACTACTCTAAGCTGATGCATGTTTCAGGTCATATTTAGTTTATATAAGGGGAACCAGGACAATCACAAGACACTGGAAAAATGTTTCTCAGAAGAGGATGGTTGTGCTTTCAGATGTCTTTTGAAAGAAAGCTGTATATTTCAAATGCCTTGTCTGAATGAAGAATAGCTAAAAGGAGCAATTCTAGACTCAAGTATAAGAATGCCAAAGAACTTAGCTCACTTTTTTAAATTGATTTCAAGACATAAACACTTTGAAGCAGTCAAATGAAAAAATAATAATGCTCATTTTCTTCACACAATTCCTATTGAATCTCTATTTTTTTCACTATTCCTCTAATCTTATGGTTTAATTATTTGTTTCTGACATTACTTTTAATATCTGCAAATAAAATCAGCTAATTTATGCAGTGCTTCTGAGATCCTAAGTCACAATTTAATTCAGCTGTCTTGAACCAAGGAATATTCCATACCCTTAAAGCTCTGGAAAACAAGAGCTAACTTCATGCATATGTTATCATTGATCTGAAACCATTTGAATATCACAGTCTTACATCCTGAAGTACACCAAACAAGCTCACACACAGTTTTGCCTTTCGTTCAAAAATTAATTATGATGAAGGTACTAATCTGAGTTTTCACTTTAGCATTGTGCTTAAATTTGAATTCTCACAATGTAAAGGTTGCACATTTTACTGAAGTTGCAGTGGCTTCAAAACTATTTATATCTAGTGGCTAGCACTCAATTTTTCTAATGTGTGAGTGAGGTTTGGAGATTATTCTCTAACTTTGCAAAAGTCTTTTAAATCTGACTTAGAATGATGCTGACATTTAAGTCAACAGTTGTTAAATTCATTGTATCAAATACTACCCTTATGGTTATTTTAGGATTATACTTGAAAATTAGAACTGAACATTGAATTACAGAATTACCAAGGAAAATAGTAACTGTCAATACCACTATTAAACCTGTAAAATTCAATACTATAAAATCAACTCTTTCACAATTAAAGCTTTTTTCTTTTTTTCATTTTTTTTGTAAAACACCACTGACTTGCAAGAAAGCAAGGTGTCGAAGTCTCAAGAAAAGTTTTCTTCCTTGTATTTTTATTTCCAAACAAAGATGGGAATTGCAGACTGTCAAATGAAGAATTGCTGCCCTAAATTTGCACTGTATCATGTCACTGAGTATGTTAATGTTGGATTATGTGATATGATAACACATTCATCAGAATGCCATTTTGTGTGATAGTGCCACACAAGTTTGGTTATTTTGATTCACATTAAAATAGCTGTACTGCTGTTCTAACACACACTCCCCTGCCCCACCCCTCGCCTTAGTTAAAAATACTTTTAAAGATATTTGGAGATGTATCAACCATTTGTGGAAAGCTAAATCTTTTGTTTGTAATTCCTAGCAAAGTACAATGTTTAATGTTGTTTTACAAGTCAAGTGCTGTATTCTCAGAATCATTCAAGCTGGAAAGGATCTCAGGAGTTAAAATAGGTGATCCGAGATAGCCAACATGGCTGTAGTAAGGACAAATTGTGCCTGACCAATCTTGTGGCTTTCTGTAGTGGAGTGACAGCAACAGTTAACAAGGGAAGACTGACCAATATCATCTACCTAGAGTTCTGTAAGGCCTTCAACATGATCCCACATGCCGTCCTCTTCTCCAAATTGGAGAGATATGTATTTGAAGGGTGGACAATTTGGTGAGTAAAGAATTGGCTGGATGGATGCAGCCAGAGAGTTGTGGCCTGGCTCTATGTCCAGCTGGAGGCTGGTGACAAGTGGTGTCCCTCAGGGCATTTTGGGACAGGCACCCTTTAACATCTTCATCAATGGCATAGACAGGGAACGAGTGTTGCATTAGCAAGACTGCAGATGACACAAGGCTGAATGGTGCAGCTGACAGAAAAGAAGGGTGGGATGCCATTCAATGGGGCAAAATCAAAAAGTGGGCCCATGAGAACCCCATGGAGTTCAATAAAGCCAAGCACACCTGGGTCAGAGCAATCCCAGACATGCGTATAGACTGGGAGATGAACTTGTTGAGAATAGCCATGTGGACAATGACTTCGGGGTTCTAGTGGAAGAAAAGCTGGACAATGTGCACTTGCAACCCAGAAAGCCAAGCACATCCTGGGCTGCATCAAAAGCAAGGCAAGGGAGGTGATTTGTCCTCTTTAATCTGCTTTCATAAGACCCCACCTGGAATGCTTCATCCACCTCTGGGATCCTCAGCACAAGAAAGATGCCAGCTTGATGGAGCAGGTCCAGAAGAGAGCCATAAAGTCAATCTCAGAGCTGGAGGACTTCTATGAAGACAGGCTGAGCGAGTTGCAGTTGTTCAGCCTGGAGAAGAGAAGGCTCCAGCAAGACTTTATTGCAGCCTTCCAGTACTTAAAGATGTCTTATAAAAAGGTGGGAGAGGAACTTTTTACATGAGCAGATAGTGATAGGGTAAGAAGGAATGGTTTTGAACTAAGAGAGAAGAGATTTAGATTAGATGCAAGGAAGAAGTTCTTTACTCACTGAATAATGAGGCACTGGAATTAGTTAGGCAGACAAAAGGTGGATTCCCCATCCCTGGAAGCATTCAATGCCAGGTTGCATATAGCCCTGAGCAACCCGATTTGGTAGATGGTATCCCTGCCCATGGCAGGGAGGTTGGAACTAAATGGATCTGTAAGGTCCCTTCCAACCTGAAATATTCTATGGTTCTATGAAACCTAGTTCCATGGACTAGATCCCAGACTTGCTTTTCACTAAATGTTGACAGCTCCTCTCCTACTTGGACCCTGCCTTTAGGCCCAAAGACCGAGACCTTTCTGGTGAAGACT
The DNA here is from genome assembly GCF_017639235.1 of Corvus kubaryi. Classification (NCBI taxonomy): domain Eukaryota; kingdom Metazoa; phylum Chordata; class Aves; order Passeriformes; family Corvidae; genus Corvus; species Corvus kubaryi. The sequence goes on from NW_024581117.1 coordinate 6,120,900, forward strand.
AAGGCAAAGATATTGAGTACCCATACCTTATCTGCAGCCATTTTCACTGGATGAAATCAGTCTTCCTGTTCAGCACTGGGTCCACATTTCCATTGTGTACTCTTTAACTGCTAGTGAAGGGATAGAAGCTTTCATGTTGAGACTCAAAGGGAGCCTTGTGTTTCCTAACCGTAATCCTGCATACATGGGAAAAAGTTCTACAATCTTGCTTTGTAGCCTGTTCTCAGTTATAACTCCTTTTTAAATTTATTTGATACTTAACCTCAGTTATGTGTTCCACCTTTAGCCAAGCCAGTCTCCCAAGTCATCTTCGTATTTTCCAGAGTATCATGGTTGCTACATTGACTACACCATCCCCAGCTGGTTCTTCCTTGTTTGTAAGTATTGGGTCCAGGAGAGCTTCTGCCATTTCCTGACTCATCCAGCTTCTGTGACTTGAATTTTTCTCAGAACACTCTAACAGCCCCGTCCCCTCTTTTACTTGTGTCCCAGTAAGTCACCCTTGCAGCAGATGTCAGGGAGGTTAACATCTTCTGTAAACCAGGGAATAATGATACAGAGACTTCCTTGAGTTGCTTAAAATGGATCTTTGTCCACTTCTTCATTTGATAGGGTGGTTGGTAACAAACTCTCATCTCAAAGCTACCCTTCCTGTTCTTTGTTATCATCCTAATGCTCGTAGTCTTAGTCAGCTGTGGATACAAAAATGCTGTTAGCAAGAAATGTTCCTGCTTCTTTCTAAGCCCATGAGATACTTTTCTCTCTCATTAAGATAGTAGCAGAGTTCTATAAGCTATGAACACCTCTGACCTTGCAAAGCCTTATTTATGGTACAGTAGGAAAATATTTTGACAATGGATGTTTTAGGATTTTAGCCAATCACCCCAGGGGGTGGCTGATCCTTTGTCCAGTTAAACTATGAAGACAAAAGTCTATAAAAGGGTTTGTAAAATAATTAAATAAATCAATCTTGCTGCACAATTCCTGCCTGCTGGATCTCTCTCCTGTCCTCCCTATGTCTGCGGGATACAGTAATAGTCAGCCTATTTCTCATTCCATTGCAGCCCAGAATGCTCAAGATGTCTATTCACATGAAAAAAAGACCCTTCCTCCTACTATTCCCTTCCTGAGAAGTTTGGATCCATCCCTTATAGAGCTGCAACTATACAAATGTCAAACCACCCCACAGTTAGAACAATGATGCAATATTATAGTTCTGCATCATGATGTGAAGGTCTCACACTATCTGTTTATTTGTCTGACTTTTCACAAAATGCCTTCTGCAACCTGAGTTGTGTAAATGACAAGTATTTTACCATATATTTTTTTTTAATTCCAGAGACTTTGTGCCCAATCATAATAAGGTTTTGTGTTCTGAGCATACAATTACAGCTAACACTGTGCAGATCTGTCTTCACATTTTTCATTAGCATTTTCCAAAAAACTCAGGGAAAACAATACAGGTTGATCCTAAACTCTCTGATGAATACAGACTAACATTTCTAATATTTTTAAGGACTCCACTGCAAAAAGTTCTGTAATCAGTGCAAGATATTATGGAATTAATTCTAGTCATGTGCTGAAATTGTGATTGCACTGAGAAGGCTCAAGGCTCTGAATTTTAAGGACATTTACAGGGTGGTATCTTGGTTTAAGACAATTTAAGGAGCAGACACTCCAAAATGAATTACCTCCTCTTTAAGTTTTAATCACTTCCTTTTCATTCAACAAGGAGACACGAATGCGAGTAGATAGAAATGAAAAAAATAACAGTTTATTAAAATCACAACAACAACAGGCAAAAAATAACAGTGGTAATAACTAGTTACAAATTTGCTAAATCTCTCAGACCTCCAAAGAGTCTCTGAGACAAAGAGAAAAAAAACGGCAGAGAAACCCCTCCCCAAATGGCACCATCCAGAGAGGACCTCATGGTCTGGGAGACAAAGGCCAAAAAATGGCAGACAAGCCCCGTTCAGCCTAACCTTCCTCCGCAGGATCTTCTGACACAGTTCTGGTGGCAGAAGGAGAGTGCTAGCATTGCCGGGGAGCTGCAGCCCCACGGTGTCAGCCTCCCCAGTCCCTTCTGGTCACGCGTGTGTGAGGTCAGTGCTGCCGCCCACTGCCTCTCCTGCCGCCCGCTGGCCTCAGCCGGTCGGTGCTGCTGTCTCGGGTCACTGCCCTGATGCAGGAGGAAGAAAACATTCTCGCTGAGCACCAAAGGACAGTGGCCTGCCCCGACCAGCCATGGCTCAGCTCTATGGACTGGGACATTCCCTCTGAAACACATGTAGATTGCGAAATGGGGCTTCTTGGGTTGCTACTGTTGCTACTCAGAGACATGCCTGAAGCGACCTCCTCAGGAGCCCCGAGAGAAACAAAAGGCGGCTTCTGACTTGCACTGTGTCAGTTTTCCCAGCACGAACAAAAAGGAAAGAGCAAGAGAGAGCTTCTACCTGAGTGCCCCTGACCTTAAAAAGGGACCCTGGGGCCAACCCCCTGCACGACTCCATTTCCATCCACTGGTTCTTATAGAGATAAGTAACAATTTTTGGCATATGACATAGCAGAGATACAGAATACAATAACGTTTTGGGTTACCCACGACAAAAGGTAAAAAAACAGAGAAAAATCATGTGCTTTATGGTCAAAGATTGAATATGTACAGTTACAAGAGGAAAGATGTTGATTATTCCTAAATGAACAGTGGTAGAGCATATTAATTATCTTGTCAGTTATTTCCTGAGCTTAGTTCTCTGTATGACACAGGAAAACTCATTTCAAGTTCATGGGGATTGAGGTGATTATCTACACATCCATCAATCTGATTGCCAGTCAATCGGCAAAGTTGTTTCCTTCTGAATTCAAAGGTAAGTGTTCTAAACTGGTTAAAATAGGCAACTAGGAGTTGTTAACATGCCCCTCCTGATCCCTCAGTACTTTTTAAAGAAATTGTAGCTCTGAAAAGATAGAGCTGTCCTAAAATGTGTATGTCACCTACTGAAGCATCTTTCAGACAGGATTCTGGTAGGTTCTCTATGTGCAGCTTCCTATAGCCTCCTAGAAGGTGATCTGCATGTATTTGGCAGGTGTTTCTAGATATGCAGGAGGATAGAAATAGCCTACACCCACTTTCAGGGTGAAAACATTTGAAAATTGCTTCATGTAAAAGCAATGCACCCTGTCTTCCATGAAATAAATTATTTTTAAGGCAACACAGTTGCTGTGAGAACTGTAAACAATATTTGCATTAGCTAATTTATCCCTCCTCCTCAGTATGCTCATAAAAGTTTATGCTTATAAAAACAGAAGCCTTTTTTTTTTCTAAGAAGAAGACAGTGAGATACCTTCTTTATCCTTTTCTTACATCACGATTGTACTAGAAAGAAGCAAACTCTCCCACTTCTTACAAACCCCAGCTTTTTTTATCAAGCCTGAAAGCTCTTTTTAGCTCATTTTATACAACGTCCCCATAAAGGTCTCATGCTAAAGAAGGTTCCAGCTTGAAAGAAGTCGATGTCACTCTTTAATCAATTGCAAGGATCAACTGCTAAGTCACCTAAGATTTGATTCTGTTGTCCCTACAATTGCTTGAACTAAATATTCTGTTTTCACAATACTGCTAGCTCTCACTGCCTCAAGGAGTGAGGGAGACTGGAGCAGAGACATCAAACTAATGTCTCTGATGTGTCATTGCACAGCATATTGCCATTAGGACATCAAGCCAGCATGATTTATAAGCAATTTTAATTAATTTTCTGAGTCATTTCCTAAGGGCTTAATTCTGTAATCTTATTACCATGAGTCTAACATGCTATAGTAAGACTATGCTTTCTAATCTTTCTTTTGTTGTTAAATACAATCTCTGCTTTCATTAGGAAACTCTTGAAATAAAGCAGGTTGCTCTTTTGCATGGTGAAATTTGTCTGTGTTCACTAGAAATTAGTACTAGAAATTATGTAGTGGAGTACATTAGTTGTTAATACAGAATTCATCACCTACTCCTCTCCTTTATTCTTTTACTATGAAATCATGCTAGAAGTTATTGAGGTTCCTGCTTTAAAGAAGACACATATCTAGAATTTTAGAAATGGAATAATCTCAGCCCCATTTTATTTAATGTACACAGAACCAAATCTTAATCCCATTTAATTCAGTGAAATATGGATATCTTTTTACCCATTATAAGCAATAAACTGTGCTCATGAAGATATGTACAGATTATGAACTGCAGAATAGTGTGTTTTTACTGCTTGCTTTTTAGCCTCTACTCTAAAAAGGGAAAATCATCAGTAGATGATCTTCTCAAAGCAAAATACTTTTTGATTATTAGTATTTTTCCCTAGAATTTACACATGGTATGATATGGGTTAATGGTATGGGGTTTTAGTGATATAGGTTGAGTTATATTTATCACATTCCACTGTCCATAAGCAGTTTTTAGGTGCTGTAAATTTACATTATTCTGAAGGATCCTGATCTAATGGGAACATCAAAATTTTAAGTTACCAGGGTATTTTATGTGACATAAGTTTTAAAAAACCATTTTTAAATCACAAATGTGTGATATCCTCACTTTGATTTGACATTATTTTTTTAATTATTCCCTTAATATAGTATACTATGTTACTTAAAATATTAATACCCACAACATTGTCAAGTACAAGTATCATTTCTGTTACAGAAATTAGAGCATGAAATTTTACATAGGGGAAATAAACACATTTTTAACATAGAAGACTTTAAGAATAGAGTCAAGGCTTGCAACACTTAGGAAAGCAGATAGGTCTCCTATTCATGAAGGAACACAGAGGTGTATGCCTTTATAAGAGTCCAGGGCAATAGAAAAGGGATATAAAATTGTTATACAATGATCAGTAACATTCCTATGCCCTCCGGAGTGCCCTAAAAATAAAGGATAAGTACAGAGAGAAAAAAGATAGTTTGTTTTCCCCATGAACTTTACATCAGTTATAGGATAAAAATAAATTCAGCTGTCATGTAGGTTTTTGAATCTTTCTGGCACCATTTATCACAATTTTGCCAATATTATTCTGTTCCTACATGCAGGAAAACTAGTTGACCATAAACCAGAAATCATTCAAGAGTGTGAAATATGTAAAATTTGAGAATAAAAATAAGTGCAGTTAGGACATCAAGTTTTAATGTGGAAGATTTTCATTATTTTTGTTTTGTTTTGTTATTGACAGTTTTATTACAATTAAAATTGGCTGTGATATTTTAAAGTGACTGATTCTCCCATTGCAAAAGCCATACTTATACCTTCCTCCCCTTCATACATGTTTAGATTATTCACACTGTGAAGACAGAGGTGAAGTGTAGTGCTTTTGTGAATATCAGAAGTGTATTAAGTATGCTAATGTAACAAGAGAGCACTTTGATAGTGTACAAATTGTTGCAAATGTTCTAGCAGTATAAGTTGAAGGAAACGTTTTAAAGAATAATTTAAATCATCTCATGATTATAAGGAAGGTAACACCTAATCTATTTCTGTTCTCAAAAGATAAAAGTACAGAAATTAACAGTAAAAATATCTTTCATACTGTCACTTTGCATCAACAGAAAATGGACATAATAATCTGAAAGAATTGCACTAAAAGCCTGTGATGCTGTTTTGCATCATGTGTAGCTTTAGCAGTCACCAGTGCTACCTACTTATTCTTTTAGAAGTTGGACATCACCAGTAGTGAAACACAAAGAAGTGAGCTCAGTCTGGCTCCGGTGAAGTGAGCTCAGTCTGGCTCCGGTGACTACCCTCCCCTTCTCCTCAAAATCACAATACAAAAGTGAGAAATGAGAGGAGTCCTGAAGAAGAGTCCTAAAAGAGTCTTCAAGTCCTGAAGGAGAGAGCATTGAGGACAAGAGCAAAAATGAGAATGAATGTAGACGTAAATTAAAGAGTAAAATGTCATTAAATGCCACTCAAAAAGCAGTAATTCATTGTGTATTTGAAAGTGATGGTCTGGATGAATTCATACAGCTTACCAAGGGCAAGCAAAGGTATTAAACTTTTTCCTAAACTACTTCCTCAGTAGTCACACAACTGCAATATTTTTTGCCTAGGCAGACACCTTGCAACTCACACTTCCTTGCACATTTCTAATTTCTAGTGTTCACAACATTTTTTTTCTTCCCATTTACATGTTTCCTATGGATTAAATGGCGAGGTGGCAACAAATAAAGCGTAGGAGACTGATTGACAATGACTTCCCTGTATTTAAAAGCAAATAGTTTTAAAATAGATGGACAATTGCAAAAGGCTTAACAGCTAACGTTTTGTATCTGACCCTACATCCCCTCAAATGACCTCTGAAAACCAGTTTCTGTTTTGTTCTGTGGAGCACTGAAACACAGCACAGTGTCATGGGCTTGTCTGTGGAAACAAATAATTGTACCTTATTCTTTAGGGTGGATTTGACTCTCTTCCCTACACTGACATTAGAGATGAAAATCTCCATGGAAGTGAGTAGAGTCATCCTGGTGCACAAGTGCTATGAACAGAAGAAAAACTGGGCCATATTTTTTGTTTTGTGTAGTGATCTGACATTTGAGAGTTGATATTTCTCATTGAAATACCTTCAGAAAAGGAATTTCCTTGGTGGTTTTCATTACCACAATAAAGAGCAGAGCTGATCTGCAGGGCAGTGAAGTACAGTTAAAGAGAACGATAAACAAGTGGAAAGAGGTCAGTTTTCTGGACTCCAGGGAAAGCACACTGCAAAAAGACCCACTGAGAGCAGTGTGGAAATTATACTTTCTCCTTTGTAAAGGGGAATTTGTTTAAATAAAAAGACAGTTATTGATTGTTTATTCTCTTGATACATAGAAGTCAAAAACATTAACAGAAGACTGTCTTTAATGGAAAAATTGGTATTTGTTCTTTTTCAGAAAAAAAAAAAGCTGCTGAGTACAGTAATTTCAAGTACTGCTCTGTAACAGAAGGGAGGAAAGGAGAAACTGTTCCTGGGAAATGGCTATCTGAGTTCAATTAATGACCCTATATGACCCACAACAGTTTACTTCATTAACTAGCAGCAACATTTCCCATGCCTTCAATTAACAGTGGTTTTACTTAATCTAATATTAGTTAAGTCACGATATGATCAGAAAACATCATTGCCAGCCAAGTGTTCTTCAAACACAACTGATTTATCTCTTTGGTACCTCATTAAAATGCAAACTATATTGAAATTGATTTTCAGCACTTTCAGGCAGGAATGTTTGTAATAATGTTAATTTGCAAATTTCCTCTTTTTTGTATGTATTCTGTATGCTGTGGTTGCCATGTTCAGCCCAAGGCTATTTGTATTGTGCAGACAGAAAATGAAGAGCGAACATTTATTTCTCATATCTTTGTGAGGAACCTGAGGCGCATGAAGATATTTGTGCTGTAACAGGCACAGTCAATCTCCTTCACTCCCTTTAGTCACTATATATCAACAGCAAACTCCCAGCTAGTCTTGGTGCAGCAATTAACCTGCCAGGGCTTTCTGCTGTCAGACTCAGTAATAATAAACTACCCCCAGTGAGAGATAGAGCTATAGATTCTCGCCCTGCAACTTCCACAGTGGGTGAATTATTCAGAATCAGCATGATTAAAGAGATGACATGGTATTAGTTAAAAACACATACTTTTTTCCTCCCTGACTGAGATTTAAACCTATTAAGGCATAACAGTGGAAGAAAATGGGTCTTTACCATCCATCCATAGGTCTTGGAAAAGGGATTTCTAGAAAAGTTGTTTATAATGCCTATAATTTTGAAAGTTTAAAGATAAAAATGTATATAACTAAAGGGATAGTGTAGGTAAATCATAAAGCATCTGTAAATCCAAGAACCAAATAAATCAGGGTAAAAAAGCATTAGGGACATAGAAACAAAGATATTATCTGGAAAAAATTGTAATGTAGAATCTCCTTTTTTAAAGTAAAAGATAGACTCCCTATTCATATTTTTATTCAATGTTATTATATAGAACCTTTTAAAAAGATATATTGAGAAACATGAAGGGTGTCCTTATATATAATTTTCCCTTAAAAAAAAAAAAGGGGGAAAAAGGTAGCATTGCTATAAATACTGTAATATATTACCAACAAATTAGTTGTTTACATTTCCTGGTGCCAGGCCAGCACTGCAATGCAATGCATTGCACTTGAGTTTACTAAAACAAAGTCATGGAAAAATGAGCTTAGTTTACACACTTCTAGTCCCATTAAAATCAGAATTCATTTGCCAATCTCAGTTTACTCAGCCACCTGATAACACATTCTTAACTAATGTGCCTAGTGATTACCTGGAGAATAATCTCTCTAAAATGCAGGACTGGGCCTGTATGTTAGAAGTGGTGCTAAATCCAGTCAAATCCATATTCTGTGACTATTGGACCAATGTGAATTATATTATTTGTCATGCTCATCTATATGAAATGGAACTAATCTGTTGATAGAGAAGAACATAGGTAAATAAGAACCGGGGGTTTTTTTTGTTTGTTTATGCAGACCTTCAATACAAGTAGGAATGAATTAACATGCATTCCATATGCATTTTTCTTAACATTAGACCAGGTAAATGGTTAAAGAATCCAGGTGGACAAACTGCATACAGACAAAACTAGTATCTTCCCTACAGTATGCTGGTCAAAGGTAATATAACCTTATAAATCTCAGCAATGGATAAACTCGTCTAAAATAAAATAAACTTCTTGAAGTTCAGTGTATGAGGAAATATTGATGTACCTCTCTTCAGAATAGTTTAACTTACAAATAGAAACAAATGAGTTGCCATTTTCCATAGAAAGGAGAATGAATTTCATAGTGCAGTACTCTGATGAGTACAGTACTGTGCTGATTGTACAAATTGACGTTCTAAAGTTTGTGTTCTGTCTTTGCATCCTATGTGATCATTTATGAAAGTTATCTAAATCAGCCTTCTAAAGTATAGACATCTATATAGAGAATTCAAATAGAGTTATAAGTCATATTTTGAGTCTAGAAATGGATGAAATAGACCAAAATGAATCCCATATAACAACTTCAATTGCAAAGTGTAGTTTTACCTATATGATCTAAATTTTCCATTGTCCTAAACATTTGGGAGTACATTCTTTCACATTTAAGATAGGCAGAAATTAAAAAGATCCAAAACTCTTAACTCCAAGGCACCTCATATTATTACTGAAAATACAGTGGTTTTTATTAGGAGCAATTTGTTCTCTGTTTTGCTAAAGTAGTCTATGCAGTAATTTTGAAGTGTTCTATTTCACAGAATTGAAGTACTACAAATATTGAGACTTCTTGTGTCAAAGTGGATCAAAGATTTGGATGGAATACTTTTCAGTAAACTGACCATCACCAAATTTTCAAAGCTGAACACTAAAAGCTAGAACTCTGAAAAATGAAAATATTAAAACACTATTTAAAAAAAAAAAAAAAGACTATATTTTACCACCGTATTTTGGATGACCAGATGATGATAATTTAGAAATTATCTTTGTTTTAGTGGATTTTCTTGTGAGCTTTTTTCTCAGTTAGTTGTGAGGAAACAAAATGGACAAAAACTTTTCAATTTCTATATCTTAAATTCATATTTAGGTGTCTAAACAAATGGCAAAGTCTCTAAATGTGCTGCCCTTGCCACTGCTCCCAGTGAAATTGCTTAACTTTGCTGAAAAGTGCAGTATGGCTGAAAAACAGGCTATGTGTGTATAAGTGCCGAGTAGAGAATGTAGGATATTGTCCTCACTACTCAGAATGCATACTGAGTAAGAACAAATGGCCTTTTCTTTGGCTTACCAGTAATATGTTTGTCATTTTTCAAGGGTCTCTACAGGCTGTACTGCAGTGGTCTGTTTGAGTAAAGAAGTGAGAACACAACCCTTTTGCCTTTTTGTATCTTTTGACCTTACTGATGTCCTTAAAAAATATCACCTGTCCACCTTTCCCTTCAAGAGCTTCTATTTTTTGTATTGTTTGGTCTGCAGAAAATCAAAACCAAAGTTAGTGTGGGGACTATAATTCTCAAGCTTTTCCTACTGTGTTCAAAGTGACAATCATTATCTAGATGCACTTATTTTGTTCATGTTAATATGACATACATCAATAACATATTAAATAAAATGTTCACAAAAATATTTAACATCCATAGGAAAAAGAACTTAATGCATACTTTCAAATCCATGGTTAAGCAAATTAAATAAAATGTTCACAAAAATATTTAACATCCATAGGAAAAAGAACTTAATTCATACTTTCAAGTCCATGGTTAAGCAAATTCTCCTTTGTTAATTCCCTAAACTTTGCCTGTATTTGCTAGACAGAGACAGGAATTTTAAAAAGCACATTTTTTCCTACCAGCATAAAGCATGAGTTTTAACATGGAATGAGTTATTTCTGGCTTGTCACAAACCATTTCCTTCCAATTTCCTATTAAAAGTGCTTAGGTAACTAGCATAGACAAGATATTTAGGCTTAGAAGGCAAAATCTTGTGTTACACAATGTAAGAGTACATATTTTCTGTGAGTTTCAAGTTTACCCATCTTGAGAAGGAGCTTGGTACAGGTAAATTCCAGAGGTCCTGTCCCATCTAATTGATTTCTGTGATTTTAAGATGTTTGTTTCCAAGTCATTTAGGTTATATTAACAATCTTAACTGGGCTTAATGTTGTATAAGTCTATGATATATATTACATCAATTAAAAATTAACTATTTATTAGTAACAAACTGTATCCTCTCACCCTTTTTGGATTTTTTCCCAAGTGTTTGATGAAACTACTTTTGAATTTATTTTCTTAATTATTAGGTTGTGTTCTCCTTCTCTTTCTCTCCATAAATTCAATGTGGTTTTTTTCTTTTTGTCTTTCTCTATTTCAGAGATTTAGTCATGATCCAATAAAATAGTAGCTTGAGGGCAACAGTGCCATCCAAAGGGCACTCAAATAAGCATTTAACACATAGTAAAAAGCCCACATGAGTTTTTCAGCTCGTTTTAGAATTTAGTGTTCTTTGTTTAACTGTGTGAAAAACACATATAGCTACAAAAATATGCTATTCTTCAGTCCCACACTCTTTAGAATCTTATCTCATAAATTAAGATAGGTGCCCAAATCTTCATACTTCCCACAGATGAAAAAATAGTGATATAAGATACGTGGCAAATATTATCATGTACTATGCAGAGTTTTGTATTCCTATCCCATTAAAACCGTAGGGAAAAAAATCTTATCTTCTGACTCAGCCCCAAAATTTCAGTTAGTTTAAAATTCTCAATGTACCAGGTAGGCTGACAAAGTCAGAGTGCTTCCTCTCTGGAAGAGATTGATTTTGACTTCCTGTGAAAAATTTGTTTTCTTTAAAGGAGGTGTCAAAGTCTATCCAGAGCTATCTGGCTGGTGCTGTATGACAGGTGAATGTTTTATTTCATTCTGTGACACTGATTAGATTCTGAGATCTTTCATCTATCCAAGCTGCAAGCTGGATTCTTTTCTTCATAATTAATAAAATATTCAGTGTAGTTTTGGACCTACTAATGTGTTCACTTTGGAAATGCAGAACAGTGGTAGTCCTATATTATGATATGTTCAAGCTCTTTCTGTAAAACCTATCTCAAAATTAGAAGTCAAAATTGGTGCTTGGTATTTCATTACTGAAAAGGGAGAGACGGCAATATTTCTTGAACTGAGGACTATGGAAATAAAATGTACTGCTTTTCTGTAAACAAGGTATTGTATAGCCTCCTGGCCACAGGAGAAATTAAATTAACAGTTATGCCCTTTGGTTTTTTGTGGGATGAAAGACATTATCTTTACTTTTAAATGTCTCAAGAGTAGGGGGATAAAGGTTCTCTAATTCTTAATGCAATTAGTACTGCTCTTATTTTAAGGAGGGTTTTTTTTCTATTTTAGAATCATGTTTTAGAATTCTTCATTCTTTCTTTTAGCATATACTGCAAGCTTACTGACATAAATTTCAAAAATTCTGTTCTCTTAATGTATTTACAAATTTCCATTATGTGTATTGTTTGGGGTTTTTTTAAAGTAGCTTTGAATTTATTTAGCAGATGCAGTCCTCACACTACTTTCAGGCTTATTATCATCACGCCTCTATCTATTCAATATTATCAACATCATCCCACTTATCACAATCTTGCCTGAATCAAAGGCAACTCGTTTCTTGTTGGTGGAAGCTTTGAATGAATAATTCATCTGGAAAAGCCTTCTATGTTGTACATTTCCAGAAGACAGAGCAATTCTCTTGTCAATCACAGTGGCTCTGACAGTACTAAGTTCCATACAGTATGTGCTCCAAATGTACAGGGGATGACAAGCAGCTGAGATTACCAACTGTGTTAGTCCTGGCCATCCTTTTAGCTTTTCTTTGACAGAACATTCAAATTCAAGTCTCACTCTAACACTGCATTGAGAAATCAGTGTCAAAATTTCCTCTCTGTTCTCACCAATACAGTTTGGTTGAAAGTTCTAGCATATATTGCAACCAAACTGGTCACAAGCCACAGTTACTCATCTCCAGATAGTTATATATTATTTTGCCTCCTGAGTTTTCTTATCCCTAGACAAGCTGGGTCTGGGATCAGGCTGGCTCAGTATGAAGGCAAAGCTTCAAGTGATAGTGCAGAGATCTTAATACACGGAGACCTCTATGCCTAAACGTATCCCTACTGACACAGGTTGCACTTTAGTCTCTTGGAGGCTGGACTCCTTGTTATTTCTCTGAAGATTAATCTTCGGAAGACTAGCTATGACTAATTGATTGTAGTACAACCAGAAGCATAAAGTAACAGGAAGAGAAGTTACTCTAAGAATCTTTCACTCTAAAACAAACACAAACATAGGGAGTGTTGGGGAAGATGAAACAGGAAAGCCTTATAAATATGATTGCCTGACAAAAGATTTTGGGAATATGAAAACTACAGGCAACATCGAAATGAAAGCCACTTTTGAAATACCAAGTCTTAGTTACTGAACAACTGGAAAACAATGGTATGGCAGACTGAAGGTAATCCCCTCTTGATTGAACAATACCCTCTGCTTGCAGGCAGGTCCAAGGGTCAGAGCAGACCCTACTAGCTCAGCAGAAGGGGTCCAAAGAGTAGTTTTTAGAAGTTAAGATGTAACACTCTATAGTAATATAAGAACTCTTATAGGCTGTATGTAAATGCTATAGGATTTGTATCTTGTATTAGATTGGTTAGTGACAATTAGAATATTCAGTACAGAAGATGATTTATTGTATTGTAACCAAGATTCCATTCCATTCCACTCTTACACTCGCTCTCTCTCTCTTTCTCTCTTACCCGCTTACTCTCTTGCTCTCCTGGGCCTGCTCAGAGCTGAGTCTGGCAGCTCTGAGCAGTGCCCCTATACCCACGCCCTTTGCAATAAACCGCATGTTCCAAGATCAGACTCCAGAGATCTCCCGTCCGTAACCTACAAAGGAGAAATATGATGTTGCACTTCAAAGGATGGACTATATTAACATTTCATAGATTTTGAAAGTACGTGTTTTTTGTTTTAAAATCTTTTCATTTTCTTCTTAAACTGATCTTTGTCAACATGACAGAGGTATGGCTAATACAGCAACAAAAATTTGAGTGACTGGCATTAACTGGGTATGACTGTTCCCATCCACTGGAAGCATTTGAGAGTAAGTCTCTATCTACACTAGCAAGTAATGCAGCATTAAAACAGCAGTTCTCTACAGCATGGATCTAACATTCACGCTGCAGATATTTTACAAGGAATTGTTTCAGATTAGCTATAGTCTTATGCTGTGAGATGAACACTCAGCATTTTTGACATACTTCTGATTTGGCTTGGTAGAAAAGTAATACAGTTTGTGTAGTCCAAGACTGGAAGAAAATCAGTGGAAAGATTAGATCTATTTTAAAACCATGCTCATGTTCTGAGCCAAAATCCTAATGTACAACACAAAGCTGAGAATATAAGCCTTAAAAGAATATGCAGGGGGAGAACATATCTAAGACCTCTAAAGATTCATAAAGATGGATAAAGTGCCAGGCCTTCTATTTTTCCTATCATTTGTGAATTTGTAAAATTCAATGAATACATATGGAATGGTTGTTTACCTCTCTGCAAGATAATGTCATCCTTCAGGAAGACATAAAGCCTCCAAATAAATAAATATATCAGTCTGTGCATATGTAATAACAGGGACTAATTCCATTCCATAAAGTACTGACATTTCTAGCATATATTCTTAACAATGAGATATCTATTAGATAGACTGGTGCAATGTGCTGCAAAACTTCCATTTAAAATGCACTGTTGTGTATGATCATATTTAGTCTAATAATTGAAGTTGGTTTTCCCCTTTAGAACAGGGATTAGAGATAGTTTATTGTCAGAAAATTTTCTGACACAGTATAAGTTTCTGTAGTTGGCCTGATATGCAGGAAAGATGCCCTCCTAGATATTTTGTTTGTAAACAGCAAAAAAAAAAGGTGGGTGAACTGGTGATTTGTGGTTTGGTCACAGAGACCATGAAGTAGTTGAGTTTCAAATTGTTGGCAATAGGAGAAAAACTGCGAGGAAACTTCAGCCCTGGATATGGGGAGAGCTCAAGAAGACAGTAAGCTTCCATGGGAATCTCTTTTGAAGGTATTGGGTCACTTTTTAAAATCCATCTCTTAAGAGCTTAGAGGCAGACAATTTGAAAGTGTCAGAAGTCAAGTATGTAGGGCAGAAGGCTGCCTCAGTTGAGTGGGAATCTTTTGATAGAACTCAGGCAGAAAATGAAAGTGTATGGAGCAAAGACAGGTGACATGGGAAGGCTAAAGAGATGCTCTTCACTGCTGTAGGGATAAAATTTGTGCAACCAAAGCTCTACTGTTTGAGCTGACCAGCACTGTGAAGAACAATGAAAAAGGGTTTTTTTTAAAAATATGTTAACTGAAAATGAAGGAACAGAGATAACACTGATCCATTACTTGATGAGGTTGGTCACCTCACAAATAAGGACATAGACAAAGTAGAGCCACTTCATGTCTTTAACACATGTAGTCTCTGGAGCCCTGTGTAAAAGACTGACTGCAGACATCATAAACTCCCAGCTGACTCTGAACTCACTGCTCCAGCTAGATGGACATGAATTTATGGGTCCTGATGGGATTCATTTCAGCGTAATGAAAGAGCTCACCAATGTCTTCACGAGATCTCAACATTTGTCAGTTGGTCTGAGGAGTCTGGAGAGGTTTGAGTCAACTGGAAGCTGGTAAATGTTGTCTCAGTTTCCATGAAGAGAACCAAGGAAGACCCTGCTAATTACAGGCCTGTCAGTCTCACTTCAGCAGTAAAAAACCCAGTGAAGGTTTTTCTGGGAGTTAGTAAGAAAACACTTGAGAAACAACACTTTCATTGGTCATAGCCAGCAAGAGTTCACCAGGAAAAAGTCAGAGAATTACAGAGCCACAGAAAGGGACCACAGGAGGCCATCTGGTCCAACATCCCTACTCAAGCATAGGGTCATCCTAGAGCATGTGGCACAGAATTGCATCCAGAAAGCTGCAGAATATTCCCAGTGTGGGAGACTCCTCTCTGGAAAGTCAGTTTCAGTGGTCAACCACCTGCACAGTAAAGGCCCTCCTCATAATCAGATGGAACTTCCTGTGCATCAGTTTCTGCTGTTTGTCTTGTCCTATTGTTTGGCACCATTGAGAGGAGCCTGGATCCATCCTCAACACCTTCCTTTCAGATATTTGTATACACTGATGAGGTCCACTCTCTGTTATCTCTTCCCAAGGTTGAAAAGGCCCAGCTCCTTTAGCCAAGTGGCCTGACTCTGCTTCCATCTCCAATGTGTTTTCTGCTTATACTTGAAGAATGACAGTTCTTCATCCGTCCACAGAAATCTCTTGCCCCCTTGGTCCAACTTCTTTCTTATCAGTATGCACTGTTCTTGAGCCTGGAAGGAAGTGACTCTGGAATATCAACCCTTTTCCCTGCAGTGCCTGTCCCCATGCCTTTCTTTCAAGAAAATTCCCTAAAGACATCCCTCAAGTTCTCTCTCCTGTAGTCCACTGTAGGTTACAATCTTATTTCCTGCCCTGCTTCCTCTGTGCCCAATATAGAGCTCCACAATCTCACGGTCACTACCCAGCCAAGGCTGCCCCAACCCTCACATCCCCCACAAGGCCTTCCTTGTTTGTTAGTGTGAAGTCAGGCAGCACAACATTCCTTGTGGGATCCTCCACTGTTCATGACAGGAAGCTGTGATCAGTGCTTTTCAGGAACCTCTGGGCTGTTTGTGTTTCACAGTGCTGGTTCTGCAGCAGATGTCAGGGTAGTTAAAGTTCCCCACAAGAACCAGTGTCCGTGACTCTGAGGTTGCTTCCATCTGCCTGTAGAAGGCCTCATTCATAAATTTGCTACTTTTATTCCAAACAAGAGAAAAGGCCTGTGGAAAAGAAAATTAAATATTTTGAAACCTAATCTTGAAAAATTTCTGGCTTAAATAATGGTATATATTTGCTCATTTTCTAATTTTCCTTGCCAGCTGATCCCCTCCAAAAGTATCTTGTTCCTTTATGACTCAAAAATGAATGGCATCTCTTTTGTTTGTTATTTTCCTCTCTTGATGGCATCCAAATAGCAAAGCTGCTTGATGGTTATTCAAAAATTATCATGTAAAAGTGGCTGAAAATTTTTTTAACTACTTATTTACCTCCACATGAGTTTCTTTATCTATAAGGAGGAGAGGAAAAGGCAGAACATTTCTCTTGCTACGGCACTAAATATCTGCTTTATGTTATGTTCTCTGTATCTTTTTACAGATGTTGTTTTGTAGATAAAGTAAATTTGAAGATGTCCTTATTGTTACCACGTTTTTCCTTAATGGGCTTGTTTAGGTACAGCTATGTCTAAATGAAGAGGGAGTCAGAATACCTGGCTAATCATAGTGGTTATACTACTGCTGAGCTGCTGCATAGCCTCGGGCCAGTCTTTAAATCTCCAAGAACATTAATTTTATCCTCATTTCCTAAGAAGAACCACAGAAAAGATATTTCAGATCAGATACCACAATGATTGATGATAAAGAGAGAAGATAGATATAGAACAATTATATTTGAACTTGTAAGTGACAGTTAATTGATGTGTTATTATCCATCAAGACATTATAATTATTTAAAGAACTGCTTATTCACTTTTGTCCCAAGTCCACAACCCAGAAAATAATAGGAAAATCAATACTGTTTAGCCACAAATACAACAATCTATCAACACAATTAATTAAGTATTAATCTGTAAGCCTTTCTCCTAATGCTCAAGCCTAGAGAGCCTTTTTGGAAAGTTTCTTTTCTTAACTGAGCTTAAAAAATATGTAAAAAGAAAATGTGCCACAGAAAATATTTCTGTTAAAAAACAAATCTTGTTTGCTGAATTTTAAAAAAATACTTTAAATATTAATAAAAAAAAGAGTTTTTCAATTTATTCAAAATCTTCTCTTTCTATGGAGCTTAGACTTGCTATTTTATACATGATAATGTAATTCTGCCATTAAATTTTTGTTAAAATCATGCAGAATGAAGACTTAGTATTCTATTTTTTGCTAGAGTTTGACAAAAAAGTCAGAAACCTCACGCCTTTAATTTTGTATGCAGTGCTTTTATTTCTAGTACCTTTCTATGGAGAAGCTCATCATTCTGGAATTATGATTTGTTCCTAGAGAATAGTGACACTAACTCATTACCTTTTTATAGTTCCCTCCAAATCATTAGAAAACAGCATTCTAAAATTTTAAATTTATTAAAGGTTCATGATGATGTAGAAGTTAGTGAAAAATTTTAACCATGTGTTGTTCTGTATCTTTTTCATATATATTTCATAATTCATGGACTTTTAAAATGCCTTTATGCTCTAAAGTAGCTTCAAAAGATGCTTACTTTCAGATAAATGACCCTTCGAATTACTAGTACATGGGTAACTTTATCCACATTGTGGCTGTAGCATTCATTATGACAGGTGATATGTTAAGAGACTGGAGAAAGAATCTTCCTGGTTTTCTGTAGTATGGATATTCTGTCAGTATTGTAAATTTATAAGTTGTTGCAAAGTTTTTTCTACTGTTCGTCTTGCTCTGAGACCTAACTGACAATAAATTAATGCCTTTAATATGTACAGTAAGTAATTCTTACTAACTGACACATCATAAAGAACCATTTAGAGGCCAGTGGACATACAGCTCAACTCTTTCAAAGTCTGGTTAACGTCGGAGCCTCTTTACATAGCCAATACTAAGCTACTTCAAATAAGGATTTTTCATTATTACTAGAATTATAAATCACAATTAAGCAAAATAAGTGATATCCCAAATAAAAGGAGTGGCTTGGAAGCATGTCCTTCTGAAACCATAGTGTGTGCACACAAGACATAAGACACTTTCCAAACAGCACAAAAAAGTTGTACCTGCCTCCTCCGATAACACCTATTTCACCAAGCAAGCTTTCCATTTTTGTTTCCCTAGCATAATGAATTTCACACGTCCTTGCAGATAGTAGAGGATTAGTAAAATATGGGCTTACACTTTTCTCTTCTGTCTTGTGTTGAATGGCTAAAGTCATGTGCTCTCTGAAAGCAGTATACTGTAAATTGGTTGCATCTATTTCTGTCTGCAATTCACATTTATCTGTTGCAATGTCCATAGTGGTAATAAGACTAACCACAACCACCACGCAGTTTATTTTATTTAGAATAGTTGAATGACAAGGTTTTTTCTCACATAACAGAACTGAATCCTTTTCTTGCATGCTCTGAGATGCCACAGACCACCAACAGGAGAACTAAAGATGCTGTGAAGAGACACCAATACTTCAGATTATTCAATTTAGAAAGAACAGAGCCAAAAGCCAATGTTATCACCTGTCTCAGGAAAGTCAACGAACTCTACTAGTAAAGGTGAGAAGCTGGAATTCAGAGCCAGCTGACCACCCCTGATTTAAAACTGAATGAATGAAATTTAATCAGCCATTTATTGTTGATGTTTAAAAGGCACTGTCATGAACTCATTATACTCTTAAAATGTGTATTTGGCTTATCTTTCTCCCTTCCAGACCTCTTACAGAACTTCACACAGAGACAAAAGGACATATGTTCAGTGAAACATATGTCTTCTGTGTGACCTCAACATGCCCTCACTATGACATCAAATGATCTTGAGTTGCACCAGGGGAAGTTTAGATCAGATATAGGATACTGGAAATTGTCGAGTACTGGAATAGGCTGCTCAGGAAAATGGTAGTATCACCATCCCTGCAAGTGTTCAAAAGGCATATGGATGTGGGACTTTGGGATATGATTTAGTCATTTACATGGCAATGCTGGGTGAACAGTGGAACCTGATGGTCTTAGAGGTCTTTTCCAACTTAAAGGATTCTATGATTCTAAAACTATACTAATTTTCAAAATTAAAAAATGAAATAAATGTATT
The DNA here is from genome assembly GCF_017639235.1 of Corvus kubaryi. Taxonomy (NCBI): domain Eukaryota; kingdom Metazoa; phylum Chordata; class Aves; order Passeriformes; family Corvidae; genus Corvus; species Corvus kubaryi. The sequence continues at coordinate 6,140,380 of NW_024581117.1, forward strand.
TAACAGATTTTTTCTGCTTTGAGAGTTACTTTAAGCCATGATAAGATAATTTTAGCATGAATAACTCATTTCAGTGTTCTTCAAGATTTGGATAATACAATATTTTATTTTTAGAGCAAATATTTTTTTTAAAATACAACAATAATCTGAGATCAAATGTTATCCAGTATTAAACAGAAGGTTTTCTGTTCCATGCAGCTGCAGGATTCTTGTGATTAGGAAGAGATCGTACAAGATATGGTCTCGTGTGAAGAAGTACTGAACTTATAGGGACTCCTCCTTCACTGCTTCTCTCCTCTTCTGCCAGTGCTTGGCCCTATCACTTGTCCTCCACTTTGGCTCAGTTTCCCTACAGAAAGTACATACCCTTGTACCAGACTGATAAAAATTGCCACAAGAAACTGTTCAGGTTTATTCTTGACAACTCCTGACTACACATGACAGGAAGACTATGAAGCTATTTCACAATGCACAAGGCTCCTAAGAACTGCTTGAAAAAAATATTTTCATGTAGGAGGGTTTTATTCTGCTGAAACCAGAATATGCACAGATGTCAGTATGGAATTCAAGTCTTCTTATTCCCTAGTAGCTTCTGCCCAGAAGAGAAAAAATGAACTCTGCAAATTATTTCACTCTCCCAAATATCAAAGAAAAACCTGAAAACCTGTTTTAATATAAAATTTTCTGTTATGATTCTAAAAAAATATCTTTCTGTCATGGATTTATGTGTATTTTTGCCACTTTTACAAAAGTTTAACAATACTGTTAATGAACTTTTTGTTTTCTAGAAGAAGAATAATTTTCATTAAATTGGAGATTGGTATCAATAGTGCCAAAGACCCTTCAATTCTTTAAAACAAAATACTTATGTCATTGTTGTAGTCTTTCAAGAGTTACAGGGTACAAACTTGTCTGGAAACAATTGAGAAATGACACCTCCAAATCCAAGCTCTATCTAGACATAAACCAGCAGATGTGGGATGATTTTTGTTTGGGTCCTTACTAAAGAACTTTACAGTTCTGTCCTTGGCTTTGTTTCTGCTATTTCCTTCATCTCACTTCCTTTATATTTTTCTTAGTATCACTGTCTTCATAACAAAACTACTTGAATGTTTATCACCCATATTGTAAGTATGTACCACCTACCATTGGTAAGCACAGAAAAAGCTCAATACTGAAGGGGACACAGTAAGGTCTCCTGAGAAAGAAGTAAGGTCTTATGGAAATGTGCCTCTAAATCAAACTATCTGCTTTATGACCAGAAATAACTGATGTAATTAGAGAAAATAAATTTAAGAGCCACTATTACATCGTTGACGTATTTTTACTTTTTTTAAAAAAATTCATTGATTGCAGAGAAAGCTCAACATAACAAGACACCAGGTCATGTACCACAGTGACAAGCAATAAAAGAAGTCTGAAAATAAACTGGAAAAAAGTATAACGTGAAACACAGTTAAAACTGCAAACTCTGCAACCACAGCATTCTTCAGCATGTCATACCTTTCCTGAGAATTACCTTACTTTAATTAAAATATGCTTTTGCAATTTTTCTAGATACCCTAAAACAGTTTCTAAAAACATACACTGCAATCATACGTTAGTAAACACTAAGCTACCAGGTCCGTAATTTCCTGTGATGGCCGGTGAGCCTACATTACAAGGGACAAAGAGAGTCCGCTGGTGGGATAAGTCCCTAGTACCAAAAGAACTCCTCAGGTTAGGGTGACCAGAAAAGCTTCTCCTGGGATGCACTGTTCTGTTATGATAATCTACCCTAGTTCAGCTTCCCTGGTTGGCCTGTGGCCCCTCCACCCCCTTGCTACCTTGTATGCTCCATGCCCTAGAAGGTTCTCCACTCCAGGTTCCCCCCATTGGCCTCTGCCCATCACCACTCCCCCAGAGCTCCCCCATTGGTCCCCATTCCCTAGTCCCACCTTTGTATCGCCCCCGTGCCCTCAGACCTTTGGTTCCTGGTGCTAGCCCCACTCCCATACTTAAGCCTGAGTTCTCCATTGTTCTCGGTCTTTGCCTCTGGAGCACTTCACAGTGTAGTAGCAATAAACTGCCTCTGTGGAAATCCACACAAGGACCCTTCCCATCTCTTTGCTGCCGACCCGTATTACTGAAGCTGTCCGTGCGTTTGTGCATGCACATGTATGTGAGTGTATATAGCTGATCCTGCTGAGCGGCTTCGCTTTGGAGACACTTTTAGAGATCACTACACCTCATGCTCCGGCACAGAACCCACAGAGATGGAGACATAGTGATAATTTCCTCCTATAGTTCAAGGTTCTTTCCTCAGTAATTGGATTATGCTGGCCACTCCTCAGCCTTCCGGGATTTCTCCTGAACTAAGTTAATTGGAACATGTGATAAACCTTTTCCAATTCCTTTCCTCACTTCTTTTAGCACTTTTTGAGGACTGCTGTCTAGTACTCAAATATGAATTTAAGGTATTACCTTTATCAAATTCTTTATAGGAATCATGATCTTCGTTATCTATATAAGTAATCTGAATTATGATGACTGCTACCACCCCAAAATATAATACAAAACATGTTTTGTTTTCTTTTTCTATCCCTATGAAGGACCAGGTAGAAAGTCTATGAAATAAAAGCCTGAATAGGAAATAATCTGGAGATTTTTCTACTATGGTAGAAGTTTCAGCTGGGGGGTCTGCGCCATCTATCCCAGGGATGGTTGACAGCTGCACCCAGATGGAGATGCTAAAGAGGCTGCAGTGCAGACTTCAGACAGAAGGAAGTGCCTAGACCTTTTTCCTGGGTCAGGGACAGGCAACAGAGCTGCCTAGGGAAGATATTCTCAGATGGAGAATCTCCTATAGAAGATGGCTGAACTGCAGGAGGCAGTGAGAAGGTGCTTAGCATCAGAAAGACTGAAAGGAGAGAGATAGCTGGTTCCAAATACAACCTACAGGGAATCCAAAGCACACAGCCAAACAAAGACCCCTCTGACAGCAAACCAGAAGGGAGAGAGAGCAATAATGCAGGAGAATGGAAGCTTGCCATGGCAAGGACCTGCAGGAGGAAGACGCTTCCCCTGAAACCTGAGATGCCCTTGCAGAACCATTTTCCTGCTCTGCGGACTGAAGAGGCTCTGGATGTTGACTGTCTAGACTTCAGTAAAGCATTTGACACAATCTCCTACAGAATTTTTCTGGAGAAACTGTCTACACATGGCTTGGACAAGGGTATTCTTTGTTAGGTGAAAAATTGGTTGGATGGGGGGCCCAGAGAGTGGTGGTGAGTTATATCCAACTGGTAGCTGGTCACTAGAGGTGTTTCCCAGAGGTCAGTGTTAGGGCCAGTCCTGTTTGCATCTTTATTGATGATCTGGAGTGGGGATTGAGTGCATCTTCAGTAAGTTTGCATGCAACACCAAGTTAGGTGGGACTGTTGATCTGCTAAAGGGTTGGAAGACTCTACAGAGAGATCTTGACTGACTGGATTAATGGGCTAAGGAGAGCTGCATGGGGTTCAACAAGGTGAAGTCCTCTCCTTGGGTCACAACAACCCCATGTAGCACTACAGACTTGGGGAAAGTGCTTTAAAGCTGCTCAGCAGAAAAAGACTTGGGGGTGCTGGTCAACAGCCAGCAGTGTGTCTGGGTTGCCAAGAAGGCCAATGGAATTTTGGCCCGTATCAAGAATAGTGTGGCCAGCAGGACCAGGGAAATGACCATCCTGCTGCACTTGGCACTGGTGAGGCTGCACCTCAAATCCTGTGCTGAGTTTTGGGGCTCTCACCTCCAAAAGGACATTGAGATGCTGGAGTGCTTCCAGAAAGAGCAACGGAGCTGGTGAAGGATCCAGAAAACATGAGAAGCAGCTGAGAGAAGCTGAGGGAACTGGGATTGTTTAGCGTGGAGGAGATTCAGAGAGGACATCATTCTGTCACATCTCAAGTGAAAGGGTGAGAGAAAATGACCTTAAGCTATGTCAGAGGAGGTACAGATTAGATATCAGACAAAAATCTTCTCTGAATGAGTAGTTAGGCATTAGAATAAAGTTGCCCAGGAAGGCTGTGGAGTTACAGCCTCTGGAAGTGTTAAAGAAGCATCTGGATGTGGCACTTGGGGATATGGTTTAGCAGTGGTTATGGTGGTGCTGGGTTGATGGTTTGACTTGAGGGTCTTGAAGGCCTCTTCCAACTTTGATGACTCTGTGGTTCTGTATTATCTCTTGGAAGTACAATGCAGGACACAAGCAATCCAGGATGTTCCTGGATAACATTAATGATAGCTTACTTCTTCAAGTAACAGAGAAGTCAATGAGGAGAGGTGCTATGCTGCACCTTGTTCTCACCAAAAAGGAGGGCCTGGTGAGGAATGTGAAATTCAAGGGCAGCAGTGTCTGCAGTGGTCATGAAATGGTGGGATTTTAGGGCAGAAAGGAAAGCAAGTGTGAAACTACCCTGGAATTCAGGACAGCAGATTTTGGTGTCTTTAGTGTTCTTCTTTGGACAGAAGAAGGACCCAAGAGAGCTGGCTAATATTAAAGGATCATCTCCAGAAAATTCAGGAGGGATGAAACAAAGAGGAAGTCAGGCAAAGGCTAAAGGAATATCTTCTATAGTTATGTGGTAGATTGAAGTGTAGGGAAAAAGTGGGCCCTCTCTGGTAAGAAATGGGAGACCTGGTTTTTCAGGACATGGAAAAGGACTCCCTTTGGGGAGTACTCAACAATTTTTTGCCTCAGTCCTCACCATCAAGATTTCCAGCCACCCAAGTTGGAAGACATAAAGGCAGGGACTGGGAGAATGAAGAGCCACCTTCTGTAGTAGAAGATCAGCTTCAAGACATCTAAGCAACCTGAAGGAGTACAAGTCCATGAGATCTGAAGAGACTAATTTCAGGTCCCAGGGGAACCTACAGATGAAATGGCTAAGCCACCTTCCATCATATTTGAGAAGTTGTGGAAGTCTGGTAAAGTTCCCCCTGACTGGAAAAGAGGAAACATAACTTCCACCTTTAAAAAGGGGGAAAAAAGGAAGAACTGTGGAACAATAGACCAAACAGACTCATTTCTGTGCCCAGCAAGATCATGGAATAGGTCTTTCTGAAAACTGTGCTAAGGCTCATGTAAAATAAAGATTGGTGACAACCAACAGTTTCACCTAGGGCAAATTGTTCTTGACAAATTTGGGGACCTCTTAGGATGGGGTTACATCTTTGGTGGATCAGATGAAAAACCAATGTGACTGGACAATGTGTGCTTGCAGCCTATAATGTCAAATGCATCCTGGGTAGTTTCAGAAGTGTGACATCAGGTAGAGGGAGGTGCCCCTCTGATCCATCTCATGCAACTCAATCTGAAGCGTTGTGTTCAGCTCTAGAGCCTTCAACAGAAGGACTGTTGAAGTGAGTCCAGAGGAGGGACAAGATGATGATTAGAGGAACTGAAGCACCTGTCCTATGGAGACAGGCTGAGATAGAGCTGTTCAGCCTGGAGAAGTCTCTGGGGAGACCTTATAGAAACCTTCCAGTACCTAAAGGGGGTAAAAGAATGCTGGAGAGGGACTATTTACAAGGCCATGTAGTGACTTGACAAGGGGTTATGACTTTAAAATGGTAATAGCATAGGTTTAGTTTAGATATTAGGAAGAAATTCTTTACTGTAAAGGTGTTGAGGCACTGGAACAGGTACCCCAGAGCAGCTGTGGTTGCTCCATCTCTGGAATTGTTCAAGGTCAGGTTAGATGGGGCTTTGTGCAACTTGGTCTACTGGATGGCATCGCTGCCCACTGCAGGAGGGTTGGAAGTAGATTTTTGTCCTTTGCCATCATTATATGGTTCTGTGATGCCATTTATTTGCAGAATTTTCTGTTGGAAATATCTTGAGGTGCCTGCCAGGCAGCAGTCTTCAAGACAGATGACAGGAGATAGTGGCCTGGCATCTTGGGAATGTCTGTCCTGTGGCTGAGACCAGTAATGAGTAGTTCTAAAACTTGCATATTGACTCTCTAACTTGTAAGAAACATTTTCTTGACTTATTTTTAAAGTTCTGGCTCTGGATACTACCATCACCAAAGCTTTTGTCTGAGCAAAAGGAAAATTATATTTAAATTATGTTACTTTTCTAGACATAGAATTTTTAAAAAATAAGTCTGAACAAAGCACAAAATGTTAAGGTCATAAATATCTCTTAATTATTTTATTAAATATGACTTAGAATCTTCTTACTGGGAACAGTGGTAGTTCGATCCTCAACACTTTTAGTTTGTCCTTTGCAAGCAATTTGAGTAATACCAAAGGAGTCTCAACATTTTTATGGATTTTATCCTTCACAGACTTATGGATATTAACTGAAGTTAATGATTTCACTTTAATGATGTTATTTGCTCCCTGGAGATTAACTTATAACCATGCACTCTGATTTCACTGATTTCTATTGAATTACTTTGTAGCAGTGAAAGCAGAGCCAAAGCTAGATATTGTCATATCTGTTGAGCATATCTAGCAAATTATTATTTATTGTAGCTTGAATATTCAGAATATTGGACTTAGAATACTAATATTGAATGCCTATCCCATTCTTATGGAGATTTAAAGAAAATGCTGGCTATTAAAACAATGCCTGTTCTATTTTTAGTGATGTCCTTTTATGCTACCAAATTTTCTAGATGATTAGATTTTCCTTTGATGTTAAAAGTACAATGCAAGGGTATTTGTCTCTCTAGACTTTTAGCAGAATTCCATGGCATGTTTATTAAGAAGGCTTCTGGTGGGTCCTGCAATGTTACAGTGGGGATTCTGTAACACGATGTATCAAGCAAGGATGCCCATGGAAAGACATATATATGGACCGATTCTTGATAGATGTTTTAGAGATGTTTATTTCTCCAGCCGTGTGGCCGGGGCTCTGCTGAGGAACTGCCACAGTCACAGGACCCGAGGGTCCTTGCCCACACAGGGGAACACAAAACAACCAATGGGGAATGAGGCTGACCAGGGGCAGGGAAACCCCGTGCCTCCCCTCAGGGCCCCTCTCCCAGGGCTATGTGGCAGGGGGGAATGGACCCCAACACTTCACCCGTTTATTTTTAGCAAAATAGATTTTAAACTTAACATTGAAAACAACTGGATAAACATAACAAGAACAGTTTTAAAACAAAATAAGCCACCCTCCTGAGTCTTTAAATGTCCAAACAGATTCTGTGGAACATCTTAAGGCTGACAGAAGGGAGACAGGACTCTCCGAGCATGCTTTGTGGGGAAACTGATGCAGGAGAGGGTTTAATTTCTTCCCTCCCCCTTTTCATCCCCCACTCGGCATTGGAAAGGGATTTTTGGGGAAACAATTGGCAAAGGTATGGTTTTGTGAGGGAAACCATGGGTGGCAAAACGGATTGGGAATACACTGGGGGTAATAGGATATAGGATAAAGGGGAAAGGTGGGATTAGGAAAGGGAGACTGTAGGGGGGGCCTTCAATGGAATTATTGTCTAACATGACTATGATTCTTAGCATATATACTGCCTTTTACATCAACACCATCAGGCCCAGTGACCTCCACTGCTTGTAACCCTCTTCTACCTTGCACAATTTTGAATTCCACCACCTCTCCATCTCCCAAGCTTGGGATGTATTTTTCTGGGTTATTCTTTTTAATAGCAGTTCTGTGAATGAATATGTCTTGTTGGTTGTCACATCTCATTATAAAACCATAGTTTTGTTTAACATTATACCATTTTACTATTCCTAAAACCTTAGCTATGGTATCTTTTGCTTTTTCCAAGTGGCTTCTGTTTTCTGTCTTGCTGTGTTCTTGCTTTCTCTTTCTTTTTCAGTTGCTCCTGTGTTGGAATTGCCAGGGCTGCTAGTGCTGCCGGGGCCACTGGAGCTGCTTGTGCCTGCACGCTCTTCCCAGGGTCACGTTCGGGGCTGCGTGGCCCAGGCCGGGCCGCGCCACTCAGTTCTCTGTGTGTCACCACTTCTGCTCTCAGCTTCACTGCCGATGTCTGGGGCCGCACCCATGTCTCGGCCGGGGCCCCAAACGATGACCCCCCCACACCCTGCTCCAGCGCGTGTCTCGGCTAGGCGCAGCTCCACTCCACTGCCATCGCCGCCAGCTGTCACCCATGCGTCGCCTGCCCCTCTTGGTCAGGTGTTCATGGGGCTCGCTCCACCACGCACTGTGTGGGGCCAGGCAGGCACTGCCGGGTCGCGCTGCTCCCGCCTCGCCTCACTCTGCCGCCGACACTGCAACTCGCGCTGCTCTGCCCGCGTGCGGGAATTGCCTCGCTACTGCTCGCAGAGGGCTTGGTCCACGTGGTCTGGGTTGCACAGTCCCTGAGCCAGGCTTCCCTTTGCCAGGACACAGCTGACATTGCTCAACAGTCTCAGTAATTAAATAATATTCACAAAAATATTCTTCCATCGGCATATATTTCGACTCAGAAATTAACTGTGTCAAAACGGTCTTCCAAAAGTCTTTGGTAAGAATTAAATCCCAAGAAACATAGAAAAAGTTCTTAAACAACCATGAAAGGAAGCGTTTCAGCTCCTTTTGAGCTTGAATTAAGCTAAGATTTACAAATCGTTGTTCAAGAATCTTTTCAAGTTTAAGATAAATGTCCATATGCAGCTCTGAGAGCCAAGAGTCTTTCCACGGTTCCTCCATAGTTTAGATATGGAATAGCAAAACAAAAACAAGAAGAGGAATCCAAAGTTTGTTTACTCACAAATCAGTCGCTTAGGGATCGGGGATCGTTCTGCCTGCATTAGCCACCATTTTGTTACAGTGCGGATTCTGTAACATGATGTATCAAACAAGGAGTCCCGTGGAAAAGAAATATGTATGGACCGATTCTTGATAGGTGTTTCAGAGATGTTTATTTCTCCAGCCGCATGGCTGAGGATCTGCCAAGGAACTGATACAGTCACGGGACCCGAGGGTCCTTGGCTGTGAAAGGGAACACAAAACAACCAATGGGGAACGAGGCTGACCAGGGGCTAGGGAAACCCCGTGCCTCCCTCCCCAGGGCCCCTCTGCCAGGGCTACGTGGCAGGAGGGAAGGGACCCCGACACTGCGATACCAAGTACATTGCATTTTTTCACTCACAGACCTCTTTCACCTTTTCATTGTCCCTTGGATCATGAATTAATAATCCATGCATTCATATTTTCCACTTGTCAAACTCAGGCAGCAGTGAAAATAAGCAGCACAAATTGGCAGATAATGCACCATATTTCCATGTAGAAGCAGGTGCATTTTCTTCAGCTTAAGTGGCAAGATGACACTGATCCGCTTTGACAGGCAGGCAGATCTAAAATTACTCAGCACACTTTGCTACTGGTTTGGGGAAAGTCTCCCTTGAGCTTGTTCTTCAATTCTTCAGTCCCCAGAGTGTTAATTAAAATTTACTGGATAATATTTGCAAGGCTCTATGGTTCTAGTTACAGCAATTATCAGTTACTAAATGTTAGTGGCAGAGATGACACCTGATGATTGGACGCTTTATTCAAGATATTCAAGAGGGTTTTTCCTTGCCTTCTTTTTTTTTTTAAATCTTCCCTTTAGTTCTTGGAAAAGCTAGATCAGCTAAATGTCTCAATCAGCCTTTAGACTAAAAATTACTCAGATAGGAGTTTAATTATCTATTTATCCTTGAATTTCTTTTAAAATGCCAGTTAAATTATTCCAAAGGAGGAATAGAGTTGTTACAAAAGCCTTTAGAAATGCAGAAGCCCGAAGTCCTCCTATATTAAAAGTTTAGTAAGCAAAACCAGAGATCAGCTCAGGACAGTGAAAGGAAGAGAGTACCTTCTAAATAAACTTTCTGCTCAGTTCAGATTTGCTCAACAAAGTTTTAGGCTAGAGACTTGCTAATCACACATGGAATAAACAACAGCCTCCTTCAAATTAATGAAGTCCAACTATCAATAAAAGTTACTGTCTAGATGTCTACCAGTGACTTATTTCTCCCACCCCTTAAAGTTTCACCAACATATCGAAACACAATCACTCTAAAAGAAATACTTTCATTGTTTTTTTGTTACTAACAGAAGAAAGTTTCCTTATAGTTAGATTCATTTTTATTTAGATAATTAATACTTCAGCAAGTTTTCTCCCAAATCCTTTGACATTTCTGGTCAGTTTCTTGCAATTGTGCAGCATTCCTGCTCACCAAGGGCCCGCTCTTCCTGGTCTCTCTGAAACAATGAGGTCTTGCCCTTTTATATGCCTAGGACTGGCCAACTCCATGAATGAGGGCACACTAAAATGGGTAAATATTAGCAAACTCTGTAGTTAAAAACTACACGTCATATTGCCTCTGCCCCTCATGACTCTGCAGAAAAGAAGAGGCACAAAGCTATTAGACTTTGTCTCTGACTAGGCACTTCAATAACCTACCCAAAGGCCAGAAAATTCACTGCAGTATTTGTCAGAGGCAACACAAAAAAGTCAGCCCATTGTTACGATACAGTTTAAACCCAGAAAAGCAGAGAAAAGAAGTTGAAAATTCAAAATATACTCAAAAACGAGATTAAAACCAAACAACATTAGATGTTGGTGCCAAAAAATTGATATGTTTTATTTAATAATAAAAGAGGCAAAGATAAAGAAAGAGAAAAGAAAGAAAGAAATAGAGAAAGAAGTGTGCGTGGGGGATGGGGAAACAGGGAGAGAGTGACAGGGGTTAGGTGGAGGCATATCACTGATCCGAGGGTCCCAATGACGTCTTGTTGCTCCCCTCCATGTGGTCTTCTGGCAGTGAGGGTCCCCCGTCACCATGGTCACACTGCGCCACACTGCCACACCAGCCACACGCCACCACCCACTGAAGAGTATAGAATCCTGTGGACTAATATACATTTTGGACCAGGTGGGAACGCCCACGTGCCTCCCTTGCAGGGGCTGGCTTGACACTGTCCCTTGCAACACTGAGGGTCTGTTGCATCATCTCTGGTGGTCTGGTGCAGGGTCTTGGGACCCCTTGGGGGAGGGAGGGGGCCTTTGATGGGCCATGTCAGCCCCTCTGTCCTTCATGTGGATGCAGCTTCTCCCTGGGTAAAGGGACCCCTCAGCTGGGCTCCTCTGCACAGTGGAGGATGGGCATTCATTGCCTCTCACCAAAGGCTTTTCCAACACACACCAAAAGCCTCTCTCTCCCATCCCTTTGGTGCAGGGGGTCTGTTCGAGCCTGGCAGCTGATAGCCCTGGGGCTGTGGCCTCTGCCCCGAAGGTGCTACGCTTGATCCCTCTGAATGTATTCTACTCCAGCCCAGACCTGAGTCACTTTATCTTATCTTCATCAGCAAGCAGTGTAAGGCCTCAGTCAGGGCGCTGTTCAGGGTGCCGTAGTCTTCTCTGCAGCTTTTGTAATACAGTTTTGAAAGTCCTTCATGAAAATGTTTAAGTCATAAAATGTAATATTTCAGTCTCTGACACCCATGAAACAGAGTGGAAAAAGCATAACAAAAACTGCAAAGTTATGAACCCCTGCCAGGTATTATATCCCAGGACACAGTTTTCTTCATTTAACTGAAACTGTTTCTTCTGGGCAAGAAAAAAAAAAGAAAAAGAGAGAAAACGCCAGGGAGGACAGGGCTGTAGGACTTAACACTACAAGAATATTTTAACTTCAACTTGAAGTCATATCACATAAAAAAAGTTGTTAAAGGCAATGGGTTAGCTCCAGGTTCATTAGGTAAGTTCAGCTGACTGGACCAACACCTGTTTGTGCCTAGGCTGTCCAAATGGCTAAAGAGTAACATTTCAGATGATTCTATGGGAAGAACCCTGTTCTGTGTAGCAAAACAATCTGATAGCAGTAGTCAGAAGGCAAGATAAAGGCAGAAAGAGAGCCAAAAGAAAATTAAAATCATGAAAGGGAACAAAAAAAAAACCAATCAAAGCATGGAAAGAAAAGGGTGGGGATGGAGAAAAGTTTGACATCATAGGGGTGAAACATGTTCACAGAAAAAAAATGGGGAAAATAGATAGTAGATATAAATGCCTTATATAATTTCAAATCTTAAAAACAAAAAAAACCCCTTACTTCCTAATTTTCCATTGTCTTCCATGATGGATATGTTTTGTATCCATATGCATTATGTAAACTACTGAATATCGTATTTGACAAATACTCTAGGTACACAGATGGTTTTTCAAAGCTTCTTCAGACCACAAAAATAAGATGTTCCTCTCATAACACACTTATGTGCCTACCTCTGAGAGCATTGGCATAAAATTCGACATCAAAGTCTCAATAAACACAAGAGAAAGTGCAGCTACTCAGGATTATTTCAACCAACCGATTCTCTGAGTCATAAGCAGAGAACCATTGAAATCTGCATTTATTCCTGGGAGCATAGTAGTGTCTGTAGTGCTGTGGTCCAGAAAGGTTTCTTCAATGCTAGAATTCTCATCAAGAAGAGAGACCAAGCACAGGCCTGGAATTAAACAGCAACTAGATATTCCCAAAAATAAGAGGTGTTTAGTGTTAAAAGAAAAAAAATACTGCTTTATATTTGGTTTCCCTTAATTCTAAATATGTGTAAGATGTCTTTTAGTATTAGAGAAATTATGCTAAGTAGAGACTAGGAGAAACAAGCTCAGAGAAAGAAAGGGCAGTAAGTTTAGGTGTGGGTGACTGACGACCAAGGGGTTTACCTCCATCAGATTCAGCAGGACAGTGCTTTGAGGTCACTCTCTCCTACCTCTCTTCAAGCCTGTAGTGAGGATTCCAACCTAGGGAAAAAAATCACTTACCCATGTTCTTAAACCATGAAGCAAAATTATTTTGTCACCTAATTTTCCTTGAGGGAAAAAAAAACCTAAGGCATCACAGCAGGTTAGAGAAATGGGCAAACAGGAACTTCTTAAGGTTCAGCAAAGGGAAGTGCATAGTTCTGCACTTGGGAAGGCACAGCCCCCTGCACCAGTACATGACAAAAATGAACAGATAGGACGAAGCCTTGCTGGAAGGATCCAGGAGGTCTGAAGGGAGAGATGAAGAGCCAACGCTATTGTCTTGTGGTAAAGAAGGCCAGCAGTATGCTGGGCTGCATAAGGACAAGTGTTACCTGCAGGTTGAAGTACATGATCCTTCACTGCTCCTCGGTGAGGTCACCATTGGTGTACTGCACCCACTTCTGGAGTCCCCAATACACGAGACACATGAATGTACTCGGAGAGCATCTAGAGAGGAACAAAGATGATGAAGACGCTAGAGCAACTAACATAAGAGGATCTTCAAGGACAGCTCAGGTTGTTGAGCCTGGAAAAGACTCAGGGTAAAATTCATCAAGGTTCCTGGATACCTGAAGGGAGGATGTAAAGGTGACAGACCCAGTGTCTGGTAAGTGGTTCCCAGTGACAGAGTAAAAACAATGGGCACAAGCTGAAATATGACAGGTTCCTCCTCAGCACGAGGAAATACCCTTTTACTTGGAGGATGACTGAGCCTATCAACAGGTTGCCCCTAAAGAGCTGGTGGACTCTGTCCTTGGAGACCTTCAAAGCCTTGGACAACCTGGTCTATGTGAACATACTTGAGCAGAGACATGGTTACTTCTAGAGGTCCCTTCTAACCACAACCTTTCTATTATCTCCAGTGGCAAGGAACAGGAGGTCCTTCTTCCCTGAGAAGAGCCCTTGGAGAATCTGAGCCATGGTCCTCCCTCCACTGGCTCATAGGAGCTCACCAGGAGCTGCCCTGCCGCACTGCTGGGCTGCCTGTTTCCAAGTGTTTGTGTTTGAGGCACCAACCTCTCATCACAGAACCCTGAGGTTCAAACGCACGCACAAGGCCACGAGAAGGCAGCACCTATACCCACTGCAGGGAATGCTTTCCAAAATGCTTTCCAACGCTGTGTGGCAGTGAGCTGCCCAGGACTGTGAACTGCATACATTGGAAGTGGAGAACAACCATTAGGAATATGGAGATTGCTGTTATGCCTGCCATCAGCATACATATATAGATGTACATATATATATATATATATACACACACATAAGTATTTTATATATATATATATATATACACATACATATTATATGTATATATATATGCACACCAGCGTGAGACCACAGTGCCCAGCTTGTCCTTGGTGATTCTCATATGCTGTCTGGACATGATTCTGGGCAACCTCGTCTATAGTGTTGGACCTCATAACCTTCGAAAGTCCCTTCTAACCTGTGATTCTGTGGTCTGAAACTGAGTGGAATCACAATTTTTGTTCCTTGCCTAAAATGTCAACCAATATAAGCTCTTGTGCAAAGATACCATTACAGATGCTTCCCCTTTCCGTTTTGCTCTTATATCATAAATACTTGGCTAATATTTGCCGCAAACCTTTTATCTTCATCTTAGCCTGAATACTAGAGATTTCTAAATTATTATAGTCAATTAGTATAGAACAATGAGTTATCATTCTGAAAAAATATGTCAACACTACCTAGTTGTGCTGTTGAGTGCTGACTTTTTGTTAGGTATGCCTTGTTGTTTTCTAAAACATGGCTTGAAATAGTGATGGGAATTCTGGAGAATTTGTCAGGAAACATTAGTTCTGTTTTTGACACTGATGGTACTTGGCAGTGCTGTAACTAGGTTCCAAAAATATTGACAAGATGGTTGAACTAGTGTCGGGATAGCTCTTGAAACTGAATTGGGGCCATTCTGCAAAGTGTGTTGAGTGGGCGTTTTACCTAAAAGCATATTTCTTTCTTGCTGTGTGAATGGTTTCTGACTATGTGTGTAGTTGCCAAAATAAATTCGTCTGGAAAGAGGAAGATCATCCTTCCTATGCAGAAGAACAGCTAACATTTGGTTAGCAATATGAAGTGAAGGGTTTACTAATGCCAGGAAAGAGTGTTGAGTGAAATGCAGGAAGTTTTACTGTATATCCACTTCTTTGGCAACACAAAAATCTTGTCAGAGATTTTTGGTCTAGCTTAGTTTTATTTTTAGGTGTGTTTCCTTGTTTGCTGAATTACTTAGGACGGGCTTTTCTTAGAGATTTTTTTTAATTTGTTGGCCCTTGATCTGTAGAAGTTCACTGCCTTCCAAGGAAGCATTTCATTCATCTTTCATTGATCTTCACCATTTTAAATCAGACTCAGTATCAAACACTTTTCAAAAGGAACAAGTTTCTGGATATTCAGCTCTATGAGTACAACACAGAGGGTTTATGAACACATTCCTTTCTTTTCCATTTTTTTACATGCTTTTACCAAGACACTATTATCATTTAAAAGCCCTCCATTCTTAATCTTTTCCATAATTAATTTGGGTCTTGGTTAAAAATATATTCATCTTCATATATTCCATATGTGTTAAAATAACAACAACACAATACTCATTTCTGAAAATTTGAAGATAAAAAAATCAATGTAGAGAAGTCCTTTTAATATTAGAAATAACATTTTTTCATCAACTTATATATGCTATGAGCTGAGGAAAACTTCACTTGTCTAATAGCTTCTGAAGTTATATAACTCAAGCCACCACATGTTTTATGCTACAGCCCATGTGAGATTAAGGTCACAACATCATTTACTATTTAGGATATTTGGCTTTGGAGCAATCCAATGAACTGCAATACATTACAGATTTGTATGTTTGGGCTGCAGCTAGTCGAAGGAACAAGAAAAAGATCTCCATACATCTTTTCTTCACTTATTGTTCTTCTGGAATGTTGATAGTATTGCTAGTCCTTGGTAATGCCTGCTCTTTTGATTTGTGAAAAGGCAATAGCTAGTAATGTCTTCCACAACCACTCAAACCTTTCCTGCCCTCTCTACATTAAGCTCCACTGCAATGAAAACTTATTTTCATCCAGATAAATTTATTAGCTCTTATCATTATTCCACATTTAAAAGGGTTCTTCAGGGAAAACATTCCTTCTTCACTTTTAATTTGTTTGGGTTTTTTGAAACAATTTTTTTTCAGTCAATACTGTCCATAAAAAGATTTTAAATATTCACCACTATCAACAATTCTAAAAGCAACAATCAATTAATGTAAATGTTACCTCCTGACATCAGCAAAATACTGCCTTTGAAAAGGTATTGAGCAATAGAGTATTTCAAAATTGTTAGAAGGAATAGCAATGAGAAAGATTTTTCCGACAATTCTCTGAAAAAAATAAATGTATACACACTATACAGTGCAGGAGCTGAAAGCCTGTTTTTCCAGAAGGGTGAGACCTCCTGTATGTGTTAAATTGATATTTCGATGCTGGGGGAAGGTGAGGGGAGAGAAAGGGAGAGGAGGGAGAGGGTAAGGTGTTTTAAGATTAATTTTTTATTTACTCATTATCCTACTGAGATTTTGGTTGGTGATAGAGTAAGCTGTTTTCCTCAAATTGAGTCTGTTTTGCCTGTGACAGCAGCTGGTGAGTGATCTCTTCGTGCCCTTATCTAAACCTATGAGCCTTTCCTTGTGTTTGCTGTCTCTTGCCCTGTTCAAAAGGGAAGTGGTGGAGCCACTTTTGTGAGCATCTGGCATCCAACCTGGGTCAAACTACCACAGAAAGTAAGGCCTTTATGGTATGTACAGTATGAACAATATGTGTTAGGAAGAAAAATACCTTACAGTGTGGGTGGAGTCCTTATGTGCGCATACATGGGCTTGGAAGAAAATGAACCCGATTAAAAGAACATTAAAAGAACTCCATGCTGAACACCTGAAAAAATAGATTAAAAGTATTGGATTTTGTCTCTCCAAATAAAGACCACAGACACTGTCCACGTTTTTCAGCTGTGGGCTTTATAAAGTTGCTTACATATATGAAGTCTCTTATTTAGCAAATCACGTGTCCACATGACACTGTTGACATCAGCTAAAAAATCAGGCTGATGTCCAAGAAATGAAGTCACACCAGCAGTCAGAACTGAATCCTGGACTCTGGCTGGATAAAAATATTTCTTCAGCTCTTCAGCTGCACAAAAGCAGCTTTTAGCAGTACTTAAATATCTGGACACATCCTCTTTTTAGTTTCACTTAAGTATACTTCTCTTCATGTTGAAGGATAAACAGTTTCCAAAAGAAAGTAGTGTTATTAAAAGTCCACTTTCTTCTTCCTAATGTGGGCACAAATCAGGTCAGACAATTCCAACATTCTTCACTTCTGAGAATTACAGATTTTAGGAGGCATGTTCCCATTTCTCACATTCTGATTCTAGATATGAAACATATCAAAACTACACCAATGAGACAGCAATTTATATTCATGATATAGGAGGTGACCTTTTCACTCATGAGTGGTGTAGTGATATGGAGTGGCTAATGAGAGAACGCCTACTGAGACCATAAATTTCAAGCCTTTTGAATAATTATTAGACATTTTATTGTATTTATAAACCTCCCTCATTTCAAACTGTCCCTTGTTATAAAGTTGCCTTAGTTTTGTAAGCGATAATGATGGCCTCAACCAATGCCAAAGACTGATGAACTCTGTGTGTGGCTTCTCTTCCTGGTACTGAATGCCAGAGAAACACAGTGAAAAGTTAAAAATGGAACTGTAGGGAAAAAGAGAGGGATGAAAGATGACTTTGAAGGAATGAGGGAGGGAACATCTGTATTGCAGTTAACTGATGATAATCTTTGCACAGTTTATGACACAGAGGCAGTGGGAACAGTGAGGTAATCATTTTACTTGCCTGTCATCTGCAGAGAGTATTTCAAACTGCAGGGTGAAATTCTGGCTCCACTGAAGTGAGAGACAAAGCTCCTGTTGATTTAAATGAAGGCCAGGATTTCTATGGATTCTCAGAGAGGGGCAGATGGGCAGAGCGGCAGCTGTGCCATCTCCATGACTGCATCAGTCTTCATCAGGGTCTTAAAAGCTTTTCTTCAGCTCAGTTTCCAGAAATCTATGAGACATTGGATAACATAGATACTTTCTCAAACAAGCTAAATTAAGGAAGTATGATCTTAGAAAATCTGACCCTAGTTTGGAACATTTGTGCACAATGAATAGTGTCCTTACAAGCTAATGCATAAGTCTATATGTATTTTAATTAATATTTCTGAATTTTTTCCTTTTCCCTTTCCTTTAGCTTTAATCTATACAAAAATGGCCTCAGAGGATGTAACAGATGGAAAAATATCCTCAGTTATCTAGTCAAACTAGAGAAAGTCCTCTTACCATGACTGCAAGAAATTTACATCTCGGAGACAGAAGAAGTTGTCCCAAAATGTCTGAGGGTGTACACATATGAATTTCACGGAACAAATTTTTCTCCTGATTTACAAGTAATACATGGACGTACAGGCTGGGGAAGACCGACTGCACTGCAACAGATTTACAGAAGCAAACTTTTTGCAGAGGATCTTAATAAATGGGGGATCATGGTAAGTGAAAAATTGCATTCAAAAGAGGAAAGTGCCTAACCATCATATCGGATGTGCTGTGAGAAGGAGAATCTGGAAAAACAAGACGGAGAAGTTACAAAAGTGGAAAAATGAAAATCCAAAGTTAGTCTTCCTATAAGCCCCTATTGTGTTTCTGGGGGCTATTTATTCACACCTTAAATACTAAACTGGTGATAACACAGAGGTGTGATCATTCAATATGCTAACTGAGTCACCCAATGAGAATCTCTGATAAAAAGCTGCTGGCATACATTCCTTATCACCTTCAAAACCTGAAGAGCTACCCTATTTGGTTACACTGACAGCCCACCCTGTACACACCTCTTGCAGACACTACTGTGAAGCAGTGGGGACAGATGGCATGGCAAGAAAATAATTTCAACTAGATTACAAAAGTTTCTTTTTGTGTGTATGCTGTTATATATTTACACCTATACACACAAGTATCTGTGCACGCATTTGTATATGTGTGTATAAAAAATTCTAAAACTACGTAAGTCAGAAGTGACTTCAGTGTGTCCACAATATATAAACATACTAACACACGCCTATGTACACACATACACACCATACATACACATGCCAGGGTATCTTGAGCATATGGCAGCTGTGTTAAAAGTTGTTTTGGTTGAATTCCACAAAAAAATGTGGAAGAAGCTGATAATGCCCAATTTTACTTAATAGAGAAAATCGAAATCACATGAAATCTGAGGTTAAATTTTACTTAATCTGAATTAATTATTCATAAATGAATCAACAGAAAACAAAAGAAAGACCAAGATGCTTACAGGCTCCTATTTATTTTTTGAAAGCATACTAGTGATATATGGGTGAGAGAAAGGAAGTTTAAGTGGATCAAAAACCTGTGAACAGGTGATCTAAGGTTCTACACTATACAAAATATGTCGTGATATAATTATACACTTTCACATTTCCTAATCTGTAGAAAGTGGAAAAACCTTCTGAAGAGATTAAATCTGAATCAGAACAAATTATTTTTGTGGTTTCAGACCAGTATAATTACTTGACTTACCTTCTTGCTTTGTAGGCTTATCTTCTGTGGACTTGGGGTCTGGTTTGTAACTAGTTTGTAACTTCTTAAATTCACACACTCCTTGTTTATACTCATGGGCAACCTCTTTGCCTTGGATGTTTGTGCTGCATTTATGATGATTCTCGTTTTTGGGGATGGGAGATATTTGCTTAAGGGAAGAAAGTCTTTTAATTTGAGTGAATATTCATACACAAAATATTCTCTTAGATAGTCACCTGTGGGCAAGGTTAAAATATTCCTCATTTGTGCCAAATACTTATTCGTTCTCATCAGCACATTGCCATATAATGAGTACTTAATTGTTGTGATTTAACCCCGGTTGGCAGCTAAGACCCAGGCAGCCTCTCCCTCACCCCCCACCCAGTGGGATGGTGGAGAAATCAGTGGGTTGAGATAAAGACACTTTAGTAGGTAAAGCAAAAGCTGTGCACTCAAGCAAGGCAAAACACGACATTTAGTCACTGTTTCCACTGGGCAGACAGGCAATCAGCCATCCTCAGGAAAGCAGGGCTCCATCACGCACAGCAGTTATGTTGTCCTGAACGTGAGTTTGTTACCCAACACGCAGCACCAATTCACACATGGAGGGAAGGAATTTCTATTTTTTGTTCTAGTTGGCACAAAATAGAGAGGTAGTTGGTAACCCACAAAAGACTGGCTCACTGATCATCAAAACTTTATGATATTTCTATATTTTCACAAACAAATATACCAATATTCATTGATTACAAATCACATAACTTCTCTATAATTAGTACTCAAACCCCCATTTGTTAGTTATATTTCTCAGTTCTCATGCTAATTAGTCCACATGTGCAATTTGTGTCTCTGTTTGAGCTTGGGGTTCATTTTGAGTAGGTGGTCAATCAGTCAATGGTCGTAATCACCCACTGTCAGAATTACCTTAACCCCAGCTACTGATCAGTTCTGCTGATTTCACTCCTGGTGGCTTTTGCCCAGACAGCCCATTCATCTTGGGATTGTCTTCTCCTTTCCTTAAAGCAAAAGATTAGCCAAGCACACAGTGTTCACTGTGCAGTTTTTTAATCGTAGTTGTCTGGCTATAGCTACTGATTAACAACCAAAAAATTTGCAAAGTTAGATTCAAATCTTGAGGGTCTCAGATCTTGAGGAGCTCAATATCAGTTACTTAGGGACACAAACTCCACCACTCTGAAAGCTTCTTTCTTCTTCCCCTACGCTGAGCATGAAGCCATATGGTCTGGAATATCCCTTTGGTTACTTGGTATCAGCTGTTCCAACTGTGTCCCCTCCCGACTCTTCATGTACCACCAGCCCACTTGCTGGTAGAGTGGGGTGAGGAGCAGAAAGGTCCTTTACTGTGTAAGCCCTGCTCAGCAGTAACACAGATGTTACATTCGTACTGGTTTACCTCTTTATGGAAAATATCTCAAATCTGAAGTTTTTTATATCCAGTACAGTGAAAAACACTCTATCGAATATTAATTATGCTAACTTGCTATCTGCCTAATATTGGGTACAAAGAGGAACAATTCCATGTTATTATTCAATATAATTAAAATAAACTTGCATTAAAATAGTTCCTGGATTGCAAGGGCAAACATCACACATGGGAAATAATTTTATTCACTTAAGAATAATTGCACAACCTTGATTTGGTACCTTTTGTAAGTGCACTGTGGTAGAGTTAATATAAACTGACACTACGTCCATCCTCCGGAGCTTCCTGTTTCACTCCATAAATGGACAACATGGTACCAAGAATAGAACTGTAATGCCAATCATTTACCATAAGTGGTATTACAATACTTGTACAAACTATTGCTCTTAGCAAGAGGCTAAGGCAAAAAAATCAAGATCCTGATTTCTGTTCCCTTTCTCCTGTGCTGAACAACCTTCTGAAACTCAATTCTATTGTGCTCTTATTTATGCACCTCCAATTTAAGAGTAATACATTTAATTCATATTAGTAAGTACTTTAAAATCCTCATACTAAAGTAACCACAGAAGTGATTTATTTCTCTTTTATGATGTAACAGCTGAAAGTCAAAAAGTATAAGCTGCCCTCATGCTCCGGTTTGGCCAAATTTAGAAATATGTATCCTCTGAGGGAAGGCACAACCACCCCTCCCCCCACCAGGTTCGGGAAAAAATAAATTTTCCTCGAAGGAAAGTGAAGAAGATAAAATTATTTATTTAACAAACACACGGGAAAGGAAAATAATGTTAAAAATCTTTTGCTGTAGAGGAAAAACCTGGGAAAGTGTTCGAATCCTCCCTTTGGTCTCCTCGGAGCTGGGGCTTGGCCCAGGGCCAGGCCTTCTGTGCCTGGTGGAAAGTCCTCCCAATGTGCTCTGATGTTACAGCAATCAAGCAGTCCAGTAGAAAAGGGAGAAAATCCGAAATTCCAGAGAAGGAAAAGTTCAACTCTCAGCCTCTCTCCGGAGAACAGGAAACTGGAAAAACTGGCCAAAAGCTGACTGCAAAAGCCGCAAGCTGGGTGCTTCCTCGCTCCCCTGCCCCAGCTGGGAAAAAAAAACCTGCTATCTTTATGTGACCTTGAACAAGTTGCAAACTGCTTTCAGAAAGTTTTGCTCAGTTTTTTCTTCCCCCTCTCAGGCTCAGTTCAGAGGCATAGAAAGGCCAATAATTAATTTCTGGGCATAGGCAGCGATATGGGATACACATCATAAGGTCACCCCAAGACACCTCACATGATGGATGCTAATATATGACTCTAGCAAAGTGGCAAAAGCTGCTATACTAAGGATGTGAGCAGCACAACTGGATTTCACTATCTCTCAATTGAACTGGACCAAAAAATTCAGTAAAGTTGCTTCAGCATGCAAATACTACTCCTGTGTGGATCAGCGCTGTACTTTGCATCTATCCAAACAGTCCAAATGCCCATCAGTCACAGGAGACAATAACAGGTCTAGTTAAGTTCCAGTAAGTGGTGCTGAGAGCCCTATGTGAAAAACTAAAAACTCTCACAGAGTTGAGCTATCAGCTCTCCCAGAGATGATAGCACGTTTGCAACCCTAAGAGCTAGACTGAACAAAGTCCAGATCATTAGTTTTTAACATTTTCATTTTAACAAAGCTCCTTAGTTTTAATTAGAACTACATCTGCTAGACTTTGGAGGGTAGTGGAATTGGATGGGGAGTCTTATTACCATAATTTTGCCAGGCTCCTGGGAGAGGATGCTCAGGCATAGGTCATTCAATTCAATAGCAAAAAAGCTAAATTAAGCAGCCAGCAGAGCTACCATAGAGCACATTCCTGCTATATTTAACAACAACAAAAAAAACCCCAAAAAAACCCAGCAAATAAAGGTGCCATTCAAGAGGGCAGATGAAATCCTGGATTTACCCTGAACTCCTGATGGAGAGCAACACTGCTGAAAGGGATGGTCCTGGTCAATGATAATTGAGTGTCCTAGTCAAAGGCAAGTTGAACATGGCAGCCAGGAGGGCCAGCCCTGCCCTGGGGTGCATCAGGCACAGCATCACCAGCCGGGCAAGGGAGGGGATTGTCCCACTGTGCTCTGCACTGGGGCAGCCTCATCTCGAGTGCTGGGGGCAGTTTTGGACATTGCAATATAAGAAAGACATTAAGCTGTTGGCATCCAAAGGAGGGTCACAAGGATGGTGAACAGTCTGGAGGGGAAGCCGTATGAGGAGTGGCTGATGCCACTTGGTCTGTTCAGCCTGGAGAATACTGAGGCAAGACCTCATCATGGTTTTCACCATTCTCACAAGGGAAGAGAAGGGGCAGACACTGATCTCTTCTCTGTGGTGACCAGTGACAGGACCTGAGGAAATGGCCTGAAGTTGTACCAGGGGAAGGTTAAGCTGGATATTAGGAAAAGGTTCTTCACCCAGAGGGTGGTTGGGTACTGGAACAGGCTCCTGAGGGCAGTGGTCACAGTGCCAGCCTGACAGACTTCAAGAAGCGTTTGGACACTGCTCTCAGGCACATGGTGTGACTCTTGGAGTGTCCTGCACAGGGCCAGGACTTGAACTTGATAATCCTGATGGGTCCCTTGCAGCTCAGTTTATTCTGTGATTCTGTGATAACAGAGCAGGGATTTTGTGCCCTTCTTTCCCATCAGAAGCAGCAGAGACAGTCCTGCATGTTACCACACAACACCTCCTTCTCCATATGGATACCCTTTTACTGAAATAGAAAATACTCTCAGTTTTTACCACTCTCCCACTTTGCCTTGATTAAGGACATGGACTGCTCTGAACCTGCCTTTTCCTTAGCTCTGGGGTCAGGGCAAGAGAAGTACATCAAAATTCTTTTCTTTTTGCCCTCACTACCACATTTTCTTTCCCTCTAATCAGACATGCCTCCCAATTTACCATGCCAAATCATGGCACATGATATTAGCAGGGCAGGCAGGTGAGCTTGCTAGTGTTCAGAATACAGCTCTTTTTCCTGATATCATGTCTGCTTTCATTATGTGATGCTGCAGCTGGTGGTAAAGAGGAAATAAATTATAAGCCTGTGTAAGATAGACTTGAGACTCCTCTATAGAAAAGACTGCAAGGTACCTGAGAAGTTTAGCAGCTTACACTGCTATTTTTATGACAGTATAGTAAATATCTTCAAATATTCTCCTCATCCCCCACTGCCACTTGCCTAGCTACCATCAGTATTACTTTTTGCCTGACTGGGGTGGAGCAAGGCAGGGGAGAAAGTAGGGCAAGGTAGAAGAGCTGTGTGAGAGAAGGGAAGGCAATACGCAATACCCATAAAAAATTTGTTTTTAATTCCCTGGCTATCACAGATAGTGGCTGCTGCTAGCATTTAAGATAAGATTAGTTGGTGTTGTGCTATCAGCACCTCCATATTTTCCCTACAGGGACTCC
>NW_024581117.1:6167140-6180893 GCF_017639235.1 Corvus kubaryi
ATGGATTTGAAACACTCTTGTCTTCCTGAAAGACAACAGTTCAGTGGAAAGCTCTGGTCTTCTTCATCAGCTTCCTAAATGCATTTGGGGTCAGCTTAGTGTCAGTTATGATTCATGTTGTAAAGCTTTATCAGTTTACACTTGGAACAACAAAACCGTGCACCTGATCACAGTGACACACTAAGCTTAGTGACACCTTTCAGTCAGGTCTTTGTAAAAGAGGTGAACAAATTAAAAGTTTTGCCCTATCCTCTTCTTTTCTCAGTTTGAAGTTCTTCTGGTTGCTGTCAGAAATTATTTCTGCACTATGTTTGCACTGCAGTTCTGGGACATTTTTCAATAAAATTTGTGGGGCCTTAATCTTTTAACAGGAAATTTGCCTCTAATGACAACAGTAAGCACAGAGATATATTCCATGTTCTTAACAGTTCAGTGAAAGTTGAGGCTTCTTTTTTTCTTTATTTTTTTTCTTTATTTCTTTTGTGAAAGCACTTGTGTGACGAAGAGGTAATAAAGCAAAACAACAGCACTTAAACATACACAGTTTATGGGAGAGATGAAACAAAGCTTTCAGCTACAATAGAAAAGAACATAATCTGCCAAAAAAACTCCAAAAAAAGCCCTTTTGCCAAAATGAGTTCATCACATAAGTGACCACCTTCAGTAAGATATTACTGTGTCTGAAAATCGGGGTAATGTAATCATCTTTAATGTAATCACCTATTGCTTATATATATCATTTCAGTCTCTCAGCCTGTTCTGATGTTTTCCCTTGTTTAAATTTCATCTCCGTTTAGCCAAAGCATTTGCCTTATGATTTTTTCTTTCCTGTACCTGTAAAATGGTTCACATCTGCTTAAAATTTTCGGTCTATTTTGGGGAAGTTTATAATTAATCAATTAATAATTGTATCAACTGCAAAAAATAGCCACACTAAGGAAATTGCATATTTAAGAGGAAAGGATTAGGCAGCTTAATATTCACCTCACATAGATGACATCACCATAATTCCACAGGAAATGTAGAAAAGAATGGAAAAAATATTTTATGGGAAAAGTACTAACAACCAAGGTACAGTCATATGAACATGCAATTGATCTTATAGGTAGACTTATAGATGCAGCAAGCTCTCAGAGCAATTAGGTTTAGTGTGCAAACTATTTCATGCATGATATTCTGAAAAAAATCCCTTTCTTTTAGTTATACTGATCTATCATAACAATATGTGTGCGGTTCAGTGGGGAAACTTACTGCTCCTCTTGTTTACAGCCATCATGTATCCATGACATTTCAGCTTTAGTTCAGGTTACTTAGTCTTTTCATCAAAATATTTTGTAAGTAAACTGGTTTTAAATTATGAGAATTAAGCACTGAAAATAGTGTTTCTGAGACAGAAACACAAACTGTAAAGAAATCAAAATTAGATAAGAAGTCTAAATTTGAACTCCCAACCTTAAATACACAGCACTACTTTTCCTTTAGGCTAAATGGGCTACCAACCCTCTACAATGACTTTAAAATATAAAGATATTGTTTTGGCCCACAAGAGGGAGCCCATAATATTTCACGAATGCAAAAGGAACATAATGACAATTGCATAGAAAACATAAATTAATTTATAGGTACAGGAAATAAAAAAATATGTGTGTGTATTTACACATTTGCAAGGTATTGCATAGCTTGCCTGAGATCCTAATGCTGAAGCCAGAGCATCAGGAATATGAGTTTGACAGGAAGTGCGTTTCCATTAAACACCACCAGGGACAGATATTAATAACTAATATTTAGAATCACAGAATCATAGAATATCCTGAGCTAGAAGGCATGCACAAGGGTGACAGAAGTCCAGCTGCTGGCCCTGCAAAGAACCACCACAAGAATCACACCATGTGCCTTCATCGTTAGATGGAGACTAGAGAGCCGTATTATGTTGAACAGGAACAAAGACCAATTTGACTTCTATTTAATATCAATGTGGAATATGGATAAAATATTGCATGTAGTAGAACTTACTAAATGAAAAGAGGAGCTGACTATGAGTTTGACCTTCCCATAAAGGTCTTAGGGTGTCAGCTAAATTACAGATTAGTTTTCTGAAAAGGTGCTAAATTAACCATGTATCTGTCACTCACTTTTTCTTTCACATGAAAGACAGACAGTCAATCTACTGTAATAAAGCAGGAAAAAGTAGAACTGAGACTTGTATGTGCATGGCCAGTATCTAGTGGAGATGCATCCTCCTTACAGGCAAGGTGAAGCAAGAGTTCCAGTTACTTCTTACCACCTCTGTAATGTAGCAACCAAAGGTGTGAGTCAGGGGCACAGCAAAGAAATGCTGATAGTGACACAGTAATAAATGCTGACTGAGAAATCTTATTCTCCTCAGTTGATCCTGGTGTCACTGTCAAAACCTACCCTTCCTCCCAAAATATTTTCTTGTCCTTATCTATGTCATAGTATTTTCCTCACCAATATTTTCATATGAAGAGAAGGCCAAGCAGAATTTACTTGTATAAACTGGGACTAGTTTTGGATTTCTACTTTTAGACATGTAGACTAAAAACTCTGAAATCAGTGTGACTTAACTATTTTCAAATACAACAGTAGGGGTTACTTTTATTTTTATGTAATAAGATAGGTGACATAAAAATGTTCTAGGCCTTTGGTGATTTCCCAAACCGAAATTCCAACAGTTTTAAATGTCCAGCACTTTTTTATGACTAGATTATCAGTTCTTTGGAAAATTGACACTGCTGAATTTTCTAAAAAAGATAGATTAAATACTGTATTAAGTAAAAGTTCTAATCACTGTGAAATACAGACTTCTACTTTTCAAAAGATATGGTGTTACTATCAAATAAACACTCAGAAGATGGGTTCTACAAAAATTCATCACAAGATTTAAATAATACTTTTTATTCAAAAATTACTCTCGTTATATCAAAGATCTGGTTTGTTATGCTAACAAATTTCAGGCTTCTCATGATTCCAGCAACAGTTTTAGACAGCATTAGATAGTATGCACCATTAGCTAGTCATCAAGCCTAGTATTAAACAAAGATGAAGCAGGTGTGTCTCTCAACTTATAAAACCTTCAAATCCAAACCCACTTACACAGTCTCCCCGTGGTTGTACTCAATTAACTCCAACCTGTTTATCATCAAATCACTCATTTACTTTAGTAATCCACTAAAGCTTCAGTTAAAATGCATCATGTATCCCCTTCTTGGGCCTTAAATAATTGTCCATGGCTACTATGTGTTCTAATCTGTTTCTTAATGAACATCTCTAGCCATTCATATGTTAAAAGGATGCCAAGGTGTGTTGTACCCAGAAAAGATTAATGTTTTAAAAGGCATAAACAATGAAAAATGGTTAGATAGCAGAAAATGAACAGATACTTGTCTGCTATCTGTCAGACTGGTGACTCAGTCACCAAAATTAAGAATGGAAAGCTTGGCATCTTGAGGATAGATGGCAAAAACTGGCTTACATGCTGCAGCGCTGAGCATCACAAAATTTCCTGTGAGGTGGATGGCTCCTAGACTGGATCTAATCTAATTGACTCACACCTAGACATTCCAGTTTGGTAGCTTAAAATAGTATTCAAAATAGCCAGCACACTAACCTTATTAGAGGGATCTTTGCTGATCATGCCGAAAGGACATGCCTAGAGAGTGCTCACACAGAGGCCTGACAGGAGGCATGCAGAGAAATAACTATTTCTCAGTAATGATTTGATTTAGGGTATTCAGTCTGTCAACAGAGAAGCAGCTCTGGATATGTAGAAAATGTACATTTCTACACATTTTTCTAGGCACCTGGGTTATTTCTACAGAGGAAGGAAGTCTTTGAAATAAAATTTGTGCATCTGAAAGAGCACATGCAAGACCATAGTTTTCCTATAAGCATCAAGTTCTATTGAAACACAGGCTTAAATATTTACTTTTAAGTTGTTGGGATTTTTTCTCCTTTCAGGTAGGAGAGAGTTTGACATAGAGACTAGGGAAAGACTAATTTGGGTTTTAGCATACTTGTTTAACAATGCGAGTTCTTGCCTCACAAGGAGTCCTGGAAAGTTTTACCTAGACCAGAAAAGCCATTGTATATACAGTTTTGCTCCTGAGAAAGTCTTATATACTACTTATTCTCCTTTTCTGAAACTGAATTCATTCTTTGTGCATATGTTTAGAACCATTACCCCAAATAGATTACCTCCCTTTTTAGGGCCACATTATGATCAGCTCTTGAAATCTGTGCAAGAGAAATACTGGCTGAATGCTAACATTTATGCCTGTTTACCTTCACATCAGCTACCAGCAAAAGCCTAGTCCATAACAGGAGCAGACTGCTTTCCTAAAGGCCCTGGATAAGGAGCAGGACACATATTTCCTGCTCTGGACCCTTAATCTGGAGAGAGGTCTGAAAGGATCAAGATAGATTGTAAGGAGTATGAACCATTTTATAAACTGTAGTGTGCATTTCAGCCAATTTCTGACAGTATCATGCAAGTGGAATAGTGATCCTGGCAAACTAGTGTTTTCATCTGAAGGGTCTTTTTTCTTGAAACTGTCCTTTGTTACCAAAGCAGGAGAAACTGCACAATAATTATTTTGTTTAGTTGAGGTTTTTTGCATGCAAAGGGAAAAAATCACAATTGCTGTATTGCCAAAATAAGATGCCAAGATGTGACCCAGTGGATATTTCACAGGTCTTCTCATAAATCTTCACAGATTCATCTTTGCTCAGGTACTGTACATCCCACACAATAGCAGTACTTTGTGGATTTAGAACTCCTAAATATTTTGCTTGTTGCAGAGAGATGTATTTGCTGTAGGTGGTGGGACACAACATTACGAAGATGGTGCAGTAGTAGCTTTGAAAAAACTCCAGGCAGCCTCATAAGCAGCATCTCTTTGGATCACCTCAGCTGAAACTACAATTTGGGAACAAAAAGCAAAGTGCGTCTTGAAACCTGTTATATTATTCTATCTCTGGACAGGGCGTCTTTTTCTAGTCTTGAATACCTTCTTTTTTTTGTAGCAGCAGGAATAGGCAGAGACAATTCAAGCACTCCTTGAGCCCTTGCAAAAATGGCAAAGGATATTCAGTTTATGTATTACATTTGCAACTCCAGAAAACTCCTGGCAAATCTTTCTCTAAAAGCTGTTAAAAAGCCAAGCTTTTTGGACAGTGTAAGGGATGGTCCTCCAAAGAATATGTGACTGCTTAAATGCTATTAAGAAAAGAGTAATAACGATTCAATATTCAGTATGGAGGAGGACTACCAGGAAAGTCCATCACAGAGATTTTTCCTAGGACCTGTGTTCATAATGATCAAGAAATAACAATTTGAAAAATGAATTGATAATGATGTACAGCAGTTGATGGGAGGAAATGTAAAATTACTAAGGTTTGCATAAGAATTTCATAATGAAAGTGATGGGGAAACCATATTAAATTAAGTGGTGCTAAATAAAAAATAAGGAACAAAGAGAAAATGTGTGGTCTAAATTAAAATTTACTGGAAGCAAAATGGATTTCAGAGCTAACATGGACCGCTCTCTCAGAAACAAAAGACAAAACCAGAATGCAAACAACTGTTAGCCAAAGAATAGCAATTACAAAAAAATGCATAAAAGCCTATAACAGTAGTTTAAGTGGTCATACACCATCTTAAAAGATATGAAACAGGACTATAATACACAGTAAGGACAAGAGGGGTGGTCAGGAATATGCAATGGTTTCTGTAAAAACAGTAAGCAAAGAGGCTTTTCACCCTCAGAATGAGATGGCCAAGATTTTGAGAGCTATCTATGAAATCACTGATTTCTTGAAGAAAATTAATAGGTATGGCTGTTCACTATTTCAGATAGAGACAACCTAGAATGAGCCAAATAGATTTAGCAACCAGGGAATTTAAAATAAAAATAAGTATTTTTAAAAAAAAAAATATAATTGAATTTTGGCATACACTGAAACAATTATATTAACAGAAGAGGAGTGAGGGAAAAAACAATTAAGAGAAACAGCCCTGAAAACAAGATCACTGAAGAAGGAGTAAGAGGTATTGAAGGTGTGGGAGAAGAGATTCTGGTGTAGCCTGTGGGAAAGACAGTGGTGGAGAAGATATTTCCCTGCAGCCCGTTAAGGACCTCATGTCAGAACAGGGAACAGAGTGAGGAGGAAGCAGTGGCAGACATGAACTCTTACGAACTGACTGCAACACTCCATTACCCATCCCACTTTTTACTGCTAGGGCTGTGGAGTCAAAAGGGAAAGGAGTTAGGAATAAAAGGATCAGGAATAAAGGAGTGAAGTTACGACTGGAAAAAAGGGTGTGAAAGGTGTTTTGGGTTTTGTATTTGTTTCTCGCTATATATCTCTATTTCAATTTGTAATAAATTAAAATAGTTTTCCCCAAGTTGAGGCTGTTTTACCCAAGGCAGTAACTGGTAAGTGATCTGGCTGTCTTTATCCTACTTGGGGTTATTTTCTTCTCTTCCTCCACCTGGTCGAGGAGGGATAGAAAGTGTGAAAGTGGCTGGGTTGGTGCCTTGTGGCTGGCCAAAGTCAATCAACCAGAAGGATCTATCAATGTCCACTAAAAAACACAGACTAGATGCAATGTTCAGCTCAAAAAGTGTCTGCAGATTGCAGATTTGCAGCAAGTGGAAAGGTTAGAAGAATGGAAAGACTAAACTGTGTTTCTCTGTTTCCTTTCCTTTATCTCTAAGCAATAAGTTTTTGTCCTATCAGTGAGGAATGGGAAAATGGGCTAGCTGGACCTCAGGTGTCACTCAGTGAGAAAATTATTAGGCAAAGACCTCATATCTCAGCCTTACATCTGAAATGTAAAATTTACCATGCTATTTTATGCAGTGCAAACAGTTGAATATCTCTGTCAGAACTGCTGAAGTTTGAGGGAGGTTCAAAAATGTAGGCAATAGTATGATAGATGAATACAGCCAATATGTTTGGAAGTGACTGTCTGTGATGGACACTAGGTGATAGAAGATGAAAGTCACACAACAAACTGATGAAGGAGTATATTATATGTCCTCACATGAGTCTTTCTAAGGAAGAAATACCCCGACTCAGGGTTGGTTTTTTATCAGAAAGTATTTCCCCTCACATACCCATTTTTCTGCATAGCATGGACCATTAAGACACTACAGAAGGCGGCACAATATTGCCACATACGGCTCGTCCACAGATGTAACATGGATCCAAGATTCCAGTAAGGGCAACCAGGGGACTGTCAAGGAAATCATCAATGTGTACTACATAGAAATTCTCTCCCCACTCTTAGTAAAATGTGTAAGAATTAAGTCACATTCCTATGTAATTCTTCAATAACTCAACTCAAGTACTTACAAAGAAAGGAGAAAATAAATCAGTAAGGAAACATTTCAATGTCAAGCACTAAAGGGATAATTATAAACAATAGAAAGGACTTTTTTAATTATGAAAAATACCATGACAGGATGCTTTTAAATTATATATAATGGAAAACAAGGTGAGTCACATAATCATACTTCTTTTGACACATGGCAATCTTCATCAGTGATCTTCATCCTGCCCTCATGTCAAGCCTTTATAAAAGGGGCAGGCTCCCTGAAATATGTGAACATGCATCTAATCTGGTACATTGAAAATGGTTATGCACTCACAAGAATTGCATCTTTTGAAACCACTCAACTTACTGTAGAACAACTACTTGTTAAGATATAAAATATTCATTGAATATCTCTTAATTTTAAAAAAAACGGCATGCAAAATTGAAGACATCACAGATAGAATATTTATGATATAACCTACAATCCCTTCAGAATCTGCCAAATGTAAGCTGAGACAACTGATGTTCAGCATGGTGGTGTTCTGATTAGTTATACACTTGGTAAACGAAGACAAAATATTACCACTGAGGCTGAAGCCAAAATATTAACTTTAGGTTTAGGGATAGTTTTTTGTTGTTGTTTGTTTGTCTGTTTGATTTTATTATTGTTACATAGTACAAATTCCATAAAGCCTCCAAAGAATTTTTGTCCCATGCTTAGAATTTCTTGTTATTGTATGCTTTAATGGAGAGACAGATGAAATTATTAACTACATGAAGGGAATTTTTATTTTTCCTTTTTTTTTACAGCAGTTTCCATGCCTTCTGAATGGATTGTGATTTAATCAGATTGCTAAAATTTGTTCAGAAATGTAAAATTATATCATATAGGATAATATTTGCTGCTGCTAAAGGAATCATATTTAGAGGACAGGATGGACCCAGAAAATTACAGGGACTTCATAAGAAGGATCATGTGATCAGTGATATAAGCAGCAGTGAGCAGTTTCTCCACAAATGAGAAAAGATCTCTGTCAAAGAAAAAATATGACCTGCCTCCATGAACTATAACTTTTGGATTTGAAAAACTGAATTTAAAGAAATATTTTCCTAAAAAGGTCATATATCTGTCAGTGTCTTTTTTAAAAAGTGTAAAATTCTATTCAACATTTTTATGCCCTCTTTTCTGTAAGCCTATTTTACAAACATTGTCCTCACCTTCCCTCTTCATTCTTCCCCCGCCTGCTCTAACTATGGTGGAATTTCAAACACAGCTATCAAACTCCCAGATGAGTCAGATTTGCTTATTGTATTGTACTCACATATGTTAAAGAAATTATGTCATCTCTGTTCTCATAAATTATTAATGTAAAGAGGTCCTATTTAAAATTCTGCTCTTTACTCTTTTTCTCTGACTGTCAGAGAGGGCTTTGGGGATCTTCGTTTTTTCTTTTTGTTTTTCTCCTACTGAACTTTCTAAACACTAAGAGATAATGATTTCTCATCCTGTAGCTGTTTAGAGAAATCATTGTACTTTACCACTTATGTTTCTCTTTTTGATAAGAAAAAATAAAGTTATTTTCTGACCACAAGCAATTCTCAGTATTACCAGGTGGCATTCTAGGGTAAAACCATGCTGTCTAGTGTTGGAAACAGATTTTTTGTATGCCTTTGTATCAATTTTACTATGATTATAATTTTATATATTAAATCAACATAACTTTTACAGCATCTAAATAACTTCAGATCATAAATCTCACTTTCACAATTATTTTGAGGATAGTCTTACAAAGAGATTTAAGCATTGCAACAGGGATTTAGTTCAGTGTATTTCTATTGATACAAAAATCACAAAAGATATGTGTACATTTCATTTTCTTAACTGAGTGAGATATACACGAACTTATGAAAAATTGTATGGATATTCAGGGGGTAGAATTAAGAATGTGAAATACAAAAGATTATACCTTGATTTCAACAGGATATAGAGTATGCTGAAATCTGTTCCATTTTCAAGACTGTACAGTTCTGAAAGGTTCAGAGAAAGGAGAATAGTTCATTTTGGCAGACATGGAATAATTTGTATTAATACTATATCTCTCCTAATCTTTTTAGCTAGGTGTGCTTTTATGTCCTCCAGAATGCAGTTCTAATACCTCCCAAAATGTTTGGCTGCAGTGATAATTAGAATTCTGAGCATTTCTATTGTTCCGTAACTTGTTGCACAGACACGTGGTTTCTCCATCCCTGGATGGAGACTTTCAAGGCCAGATTGGATGGAGAGATGAGCAACCTGGTTAAGTGGGTGGCATCCCTGCCCATAGTGGAGGGGTTGCAGCTAGGGGATCTTTAAGGTCACTTCCAACCTAATTTTATGATTCTATGAACTTTCAAGCCATCCCAAGAATTACACAAAATTATTGACTGGAAGGGTGTTTGCGTGGGACACTGCTTTCACAAATACACATGGATATTTCTAACTGGCAGTTTTTGCTCTCTTGAATGATCTCTTGTTCTTGAGCTTTGAAATAGGGAAACAGGATGTTCTTTGCTATTTCTTCCCTAACATTTACTATTTTTTTCAATTTTTATCCTGTTTCTTCTTCTTCATTTCCTTTCTAAGATTAAAAAATCCTTTTTCAGCCTCTCTAAAGTGTTTTTCAACTCCCTTAACAGACTTCTCTTCATAATAATTTCCTTCATCTTTCACTGAACAGTTTCAACTTCTTCAATATCCTTTTTGACACAGGGAGACGTATATTGCTAGAAAATTGAAAATTTTAGTTGAGGGCCCTACTGCTATTTTCTTTAGAGTGATAACATACTATCTGTATCATTCCCTTTATGGGATTTAAAAGTTTTTAAAGACAAAAGCTGAGTAACAAGAGAAGTTTTTCCTTCCTAACAGCTGGGTTTACCTAGCACAATCAGATAGCTTTAAAGTTTCTCACAGGCCTTTGAAACACCTAATTCCTATGACTTGATACAGTGCTGTTTCATTAATCATGTTCTGTTTTGTCTCTATATGTGATTAAAACATTATAAAGAACCTCAATGCAGAATCCCAATGGGTTCTGCTACCAACACTTACAGTCAGTTTAACCTCACTCTTTTCTTGCTTTCTTTTGTCTGGTATTTATCCATGATGTTATATATTTTTTCTCATTATAAATATTTAGCTTCTATAGCAGCCTACAAAGATGACCTCTCTCAAATATTTTCACAAATCTCACTAAATAATACCTAGTCATTCATCTCCTTCTAACACTTCAATGAAATGCTCAAAGACTTGAATTAAGGGACATGCATAAAAAATAATTTGCACAAAAATCCCTTATCAGAGGATAATTTTCAAATTTTAAAAGTATTTTCACTACCAAGTTTGTTATATAGGAACAACAGAGATGAGGATGAGGGTAGGAGAGTGTCACAAGATGGGACTTCTCAACAAACAGCACAGATTTTGGCTCCTTGACTGGCTGCATTAACTGACAGAATGGGCTTCTGGGAAAGCAGTTAAAAATCTCACCCTACCATACTCTTACTCCATGACAGCAGGCTTTCACAGCACTAAATCTTCTTCCAAATGAAAACACCTGAAGTCCCAATTTTCAAGGATTAAGAAAGGTCAACTCTTTCTAACAAATCTGGAGAAAGAAAAAAATCCTTTCTATTCTGTTGCTTGTTATTAACTAGATCAGGGATTATGGCAAGTGGTGAGGTCTGGGGAAACTCTCCGGTGGCACATGAGCCTAGCTTGAATGAGCAAAAGGAGGACCTGCCTAGTAGCCCCATGTCACATAACTCAGGTGACCTAGCACACTTCTTCTGGTACACTCAGACATGAACTGCCAACAGCCTTGAACAGCAGGTAAACTTCAATTCAAATTAACAGGTTCTGTGCTTTTTAAGGTCCGCTCTGGAGGAAACAGCTTAACAACAGCAGAAAATTTCCCGTTGATCACAGAGCCAAATTGAGGTCATCATGTTATCTTCCTGCTAGCATTCCCTCAGTATTCTAAATGCTTTTATAATTATCATTAGGGTTGTTAAAGACCTCTCAGATCACCCAATACAACTGACAACCTAGCACCACCACCATGTTTACCTCTAAACCAACTGCCATATCCAAGTTTTTTTATTGTGTCCAGGGATGGTGACTCCACCACTTCTTTGACCAGCCTGTTCCAGTGCTTGATAATCCTTTCTGTGACATGTCTAGGAGAAAAAGGGGAAAAACCCTCCATGTTATCCCATGACTTTCCTGCAGTACTACCTTTTCATTTAGTATGCAGTTAATAGTCAATATAAATTCTGCTTCAGGATCTGAAAGCAGATAGCACTGTGTGCAGGAAGGAAGCACACAGGTATCCCAGAGTCATTTTGCTGTGAGAATAATGATGATGATGATAATAATTAATAATTATTCTGTGACATTCTGTGACATTCCACTTAGTGGAAATCTCCTGTTTTGAAAGTCCTAATATTTTGTTTCTGTGTGCTGCTAACTACCAAGTAGATGCTAATGGAAAGGTGGATGACCAATGCTTTAATAATCATAACTGTAATCTCATAAACTCTTATAAAGCTAACCTTTAATTACATTAGTTGATGTAGAAAAATGGTTGCAGTCAAAAATGTAAGTTATAGTGGGAATTAATTTTCAGTCCAAAACCTGAACTTCTGACAGTTTGAAAGGGATACGTATAAGAGGTTTCATCTTGAACAAGTATTAAAATCCTTGGGATTTTGAGAAGGATGGTGTTGTATTAATGTAAGGTGTAGGGCTAATAGTGCATAAGTGTCGGGGTCCCTTCCCCCCGCCATGTGGTCCTGGGAGAGAGGCCGTGGAGGAGACACACAGGGTTTCCCTGCCCCTGGTCAGCCTCATTCCCCATTGGTTGTCTTGTGTTCCCCTGCGCGGGCAAGAACCCTCGGGTCCCGTGATTGAGCAGTTCCTTGGCAGAGCTCTGGCCATGAGGCTGGAGAAATAAACATCTCTCTGAAGCATCTATCAAGAATCGGTCCATATATATTTCTTTCCACGGGCCTTGTTGTCTGATACACGGTTGCAGTATCCCCACTGTAACAAATGGTAGAGAATTGCGAGCAGAGCAATCCCCGATCCCTAAGGACAGCGACTGATTTGTGAGTAAACTCTGGATTTCTCTTCTTGTTTTCGTTTTGCTGTTCCATCTCTAAACTATGGAGGAACTGTGGAAAGACTCTTGGCTCTCAGAGCTGCATATGGACATTTATCTTAAACTTGAAAAGATTCTTGAACAGCGATTTGTAAATTTTAGCTTAATTCAAGCTCAAAAGGAACTGAAACATTTCCTGGCATGGTTGTTTAAGAACTTTTTCTATGTTTCTTGGGATTTGATTCTTACCAAAGACTTTTGGAAGACCGTTTGGACACAGTTAATTTCTGAGTCGAAATATATGTTGATGGAAGAATATTTTCGTGAATATTATTTAATTACTGAGACTGTTGAGCAATGTCAGCTGTGTCCTGGTGAAGTTAAAACTGCTTCAGGAACCGTGCGACCCAGGCCACATGGACTGAGCCCTCTCCAAGCAGCAGCAAGGCAGTTCCCGCACGTGGGCGGAGCGATGTGACCTGCAGTGTTGGCAGCAGAGTGAGGTGCGACGGGAGCGGCCCGGCCCCGAGCAGCGCGTGGTGTAGCAAGCCCCGTGAGAGGGGTGGCGCACGGGGGGTGGCTGGCGGCGGGGGAGCGGAGCCGCACCTAGCCGAAACGTGCGCTGGAGCAGGGCGCGGGGGGGTCATCACTCAGGGGCCCGGCCGAGACGTGGGCACGGCCCCAGGCAGCAGCAGCGCAGCTGAGAGCAGAGGTGGCGGTGCGCGGGGAGCTGAGCAGCACGGCCTGGCCCGGCCTACACGGCCCCAAATGCAACCCCGGGAAGGGCACACAAGCAGCTCCGGTGGCCCCGGCAGCACTAGCAGCCCTGGCAATTCCAACATAGGAGCAACCGAAAGCGAAAGAGAAAGCAAGAACACAGCGAGACAGAAAACAGCAGCCACTTGGAAAAAGGAAAAGATCACCATAGCTAAGTTTTTAGGAATAGTAAAATGGTATAATGTTAAACAAAATTATGGTTTGATAACAAGATGTGACAATCAACAAGACATATTCATTCACAGAACTGCTATTAAAAGAATGCTATTAAAAATAATAACCCAGAAAAATACATCCCAAGCTTGGGAGATGGAGAGGTGGTGGAATTCAAAATTGTGCAAGGTAGAAGAGGGTTACAAGCAGTGGAGGTCACTGGGCCTGATGGTGTTGATGTAAAAGGCAGTATATATGCTAAGAATCATAGTCATGTTAGACAATATCTCCATTGTAGGCCCCCCCTACAGTCTCCCTTTCCTAATCCCACCTTTCCCCTTTA
>NW_024581117.1:6181293-6191984 GCF_017639235.1 Corvus kubaryi
GGAGAGTCCTGTCTCCCTTCTGTCAGCCTTAAGATGTTCCACAGAATTTGTCTGGACATTTAAAGACTCAGGAGGGTGGCTTGTTTTGTTTTGAAACTGTTCTTGTTATGTTTATCCAGTTGTATTCAATGTTAAGTTTAAAATCTCTTTTTTATTAAAAATAAACAGGTGAAATGTCGGGGTCCCTTCCCCCCCTGCCGTGGGATCCTGGGAGAGGGGCCCTGGAGGAGAGACACAGGGTTTCCCTGCCCCTGGTCAGCCTCATTCCCCATTGGTTGTTTTGTGTTCCCCTGCGTGGGCAAGGACCCTCGGGTCCCATGATTGAGCAGTTCCTTGGCAGATCCTCAGCCATGAGGCTGGAGAAATAAACATCTCTCTGAAACATCTACCAAGAATCAGTCCATATATACTTCTTTCCACGGGCCTTGTTGTCTGATACACGTGTTGCAGTATCCCCACTGTAACAGATAAGTAACAGAAAAAAAAAATTATTATATTTAAAGAGGTACAGAATTCAGTAATCAGGTAAACGATTTGTCTCATAGACTAATTTAAATAGCAATAGTTAAATCAGATAAGTGCTTCTGAAAATTTTACTGAAGTGATTTAGTAAGTCAGGAGTTGGAATATTAAAAAGCAAAAGTACCAGTGACCTCACAATCAAAATTTGGGGCATAAGATAAAACTGACTGGATAGATGGAGGAAAATTTTACAAAGAGTGGCATCTCCACAAAGGAGCAATTTGTCTAAGTCACTAAAAGACATGTGTGAGGTTTTAATGTTCCTGCTCTCCTCACTCATAGTGTCACATTTCGAGGCAGCTCTTTACTTTTACCCTCAAGATCATGCTGGAATAAACTGCCAAACATCTCTTACACCTCCATGCCATCTAATTATAGCCTGTAACACTCGAGGATGCTGACAGTGCTGAGCTATTGACTCTTGACGCTCTCTAAAGCACTTAATTATCTTTTCACACAAGCCCCTTTGAGACCTGTCAACTTCTTTGCATTGTTTATAAAAAAGTTGCATATTAAGATTTCAGGATTGCGCACCTGAAGTCAAACTTGCACATACACATGGACTATTAAAAGGAGAACTTAATAAATGACAGAAGGAGAGATGAAAGAATTTGACTTGGTAAGACTTCTCAATTAAGTAAAAGAAGAAAAAATTGGCCCTTTACAAAGATTCCTGGGAAAATGGAAAGAATTTGAGGCTTTGGATTAATTTCACCAAGACTAAAGGGAAAAAAAATCAATAGGTAAATGGTTTGTATTATTTATTCTTGTTTCATGAGATTAGGACCCAGACTCAAAACTTAGTCTCCTTCTAATGAAAACTGCATTTAGGCATCCCAGGAAAAAAAAAAAAAAACCTAAATTTTTCAAGATCTCCCATGTTCTCTAGGACCCTACCAAATACTATTAAAATGTAAAAAAAATTTTCTTAGTTGAATGAAATATTGTGGTCAATATAATCTGAACTAGAAAAGAGATATAAGTGATTTTTAAGCATTTTGGAAGTTTTTCTGTGTAAACTTGTCGAGGTTATCCCTTAAATGTCATTGGAAAATAAGATGTCATTCATGATGTCTAAACTCATGCGAAGCACTAACTGTCCCAATAATTGTCATTACTTGGACAGTATTACACCCTTCAGCTACAACAGCTTGATGACTGGATGCATGGAACACAGATTTTACCACACTTAGGTTTTCCTATCAAATTTGAAGGTTTTAACTCATTCATGTAATTTAGCACAATTCTTTCTTCATAACAAAAAGTGTGTTATGCCTCTGTATAATATGTTATCTTGAAAATAGTTATAAGCATGTCACACATACTCACCAAGACAGTGAATTAATTAATCTAGTAGTGACAGAATTCTGAGTCTGAACATGCAATATGTCTAACACAAGTATTAACTATCACTTTTTGTCTTATAGCAAGGTAATTCTGAATAGTCAGCATACTTGTAAAAAAGCAACTAGTTCCCAAGCATTTTCCAAATGACAAAATCAACAACTTTCCTAAGCAATCCCATTTTTAAACACATTGAGCTCTTTTGGAACATAAGCATTAATAATGAATAAAAACCCCCATAATTTTGAGTTTAAAAAGAAGAACCCTTCTCTTCAACAGTTTCTATAAGACATATTAGTATTTTCTTGGTTTAAACACAGAACCAGCTTACTGGAAATAGAATAAATTTGAGAAACTACAGCATATTATACCATGCATGTATCAGCTTCCTTTCTTTATCACAAGACTTACTAATCATGCCAATTATATATGTGTGAAATATTGTCTTGTGACTGAATTTAGAGGACTTAAAAGTTGGCATTGTGAAGATTAACAGAAATAACAGCTGCACACCTCACAAGTAGGAGGTGTCAGGGCAGCTAGGTTATCCTGTGGTAGCAAAGTGGCTAAATGTGTGTGCAGACAACCACGGGATCAAGCTCATTAAGATTTTTGCAACATTGCACAAAATAGTACATTCTAAAGAAGAAGAGGTGGAGGACATTAGATAAAAAGCTTTTGTTTGGGTTTTTTACACCAACTTAAATTCTGTATGCATCAAGCAATTCCTTCTACTCAGTAAATTTGGAAACCAAGCTACATGAAAACAAATGAAGTTCTTTACTTCAAATAATGATATCCAGGATGGGGGAAACCAGCCAACTTGAAATTTCAGTGCAATTATTTCTAAGCCACATTCTTCTCCATGTGTTTCATACTCCTCAATTTATTTGCACTAAACAAGAGTCAAAAAGACAGATAAGGACATAAGAAGCAGTTTATTAGGATATTCTAATTATAAACCAAAACAGAATATGGTACCAATAGCACCATCAGTAATTATAGTTTTTCCCTTTGTAACAATTTCAGTTGTGTTTTGATGTCATGACTTAATGGAGTCACATGTTCTTTGTAAAACTTTGCCCATCTCTACATCTTGGATGCTTAGTTCTTGCCTATGAGCTGTCACAGAAGCTTTCAACCTTTCCAATCTACTTTACCCTTGCATTTTCTGCAATCATTCTTAAACTGCTTTGGTGACTTGGAACGCTGCTCCTCTTACTGCTCTAAAGATTGCTCTTTTGCACTAAGAAATTTACTTTACTGGTCCAGTGATTTTTTTTTCTCCTTTAGCATCACTAGCAGCAACAATTGTGTGAAACGTGCAATAGAACACCTCTGAACTACGGGGTTTTCTTTATGTGGCTTGTGACAAAGTGTCAATCAGAGGACCTCAATATAGCAAGCAGCAGCCTGTAAAGACCAAGGATATGTGTATTATACAGAATGGAAATGCTAATTGCTTTCTTCAAAGCTTTATCTCACCCACCTGAATCTTTTTTACCTGCCAAAGTAAACCTAGAAATTAAGAGGAAGAGAAAGGGTTGGGTAGGCTTCAGCCAGTGTACCAGGAGAAGCTTTTCTTTGCAAAAATTTCAGTCACACAACTATACAGTTCCTAGAGTTCCCTATAATTAAATTATAAGATGCCTTCTACTTTTAGTCAAACTAGGGGTAGAAAAAAAGAAAAAGCTTTATGGTTCTCCAACCATCCACTAGAGTCTTTATATCATAATTCGATTATAAGCAAGAACCATGGACCTGCATATCACAAACATTTGTCTTAGGAGGTTATACATTCTCCATAAATATTTGCTGTGGGTCTGACTTCAAACATTCCATTTAATTATTTTTCTTCAGTAATTGCCACTTAAACTCATCCTGAATGTGAGTATTAAGGGGAAAAAGAATTTCGTTACCTCTCTTCCTGTAGTTTGAAAAGACATTTAAGATATCTTCCTTCCATAATTAAATTATCCCTGTTCTACTTTTCCATAGTCTGTAAGTCCTTCTAATCCTATTCGTGGAGCAAGCTGAAAGAACAGCTAGTGACAATATTCTTCCTCCTTGAGAGAGAAGCAGACTGCATTTGAGTTTATTCTGGTTTTCAGTAGCCTGAATTAGACTTCTCAATCTTTCATAAAAGTCTCCTTCCAACAGAATTTCACATAAAATTTATTTAGTTAGTTCTTGCGGTCACTTGAAAACAAAAACTAAGAATCCACTATGTGTTCCCAAGCCTGAAAGACTTGCTAAGGTATTATAGCTATCTCAGTAAGATTCTTACTATGCATTTAGTAAAATGAAGACAGAAGACACAAATTCTCACCAGTATTTCTAATGTTAATTCATAAAGAGAAATTTATCTCAGGGACATAAATCCTATCCTGTGTTGAATAGCAGAAATGAGGCAGAAGAGAAGGAATAAGGAATGAAAATTGTGTACACTGTGTGTTACATAAATGTTAAGGCATAATTATATTAGAGCAACAACAACAAATCAGATTTACCCAGTCTTCCTAAAACTTGAAATGCTTCTTTCTAGAGGCAGATAGTCTCAACTTTATAGGCCAAAAAAATAGAAAGAAAGAGGACATCCTTCTCTTATATTCAGCTGAGATTTAACCAAAATCATCACAAGGAAACACCTGTCTTTCCTGCCATGGTCTACCTACAACAGGCACTCCGTCCTACACCATGTTTATTTTTCAGCCTTCTTGCTTTCTCAGCCCTCACAACTGCAAACTGTCTAGTGTAGAACAAGAAACACTGCATTCATGTCAATCTTAAAGCCTCAATTTGATCTGTATGTCAGGAGATATTTAACTTCATTGCATATTTGCAGACTGTCCTGTTTTTAATGTCTGCCGTCCTCTGTTAGCCTATTGAGCAGTTCATGCTTAAAAACAAACAAACAAACAGTGGGCCCCCCCCCCCAAACCACCACAATTATTTCTTGGCAAACTGGAAACAATTAAAAGAAATATCAGAAATAGATGAACTTAGAGTATCTATCTAACAGCAAAAGACAAGAGAAGCTCAATCAACTTAAGTTCAATACAAGCGGAAGTTACAACTCTAAATAACCAATGAGACAAAGAAAAGGAAACATAAGTGTCGAAGGCATAGTAGGAAATGGTAACTGGGAGCTGAAACTACTAAAGAGATCTAATTTCTGTAGTGGAGGCAATTAAACCGGTGAACATATTACAGTATTTGTCAGCTGATATCTTTATATTAACTTGTGATGCCTCTTCTGAAAGCCATGCTTTAGTCCAACAGGAAACTACAAATTTGAAACAGAAACCACTTGAGAAAATTTTGCATTTTATCACTGTTAACATCTGGCCCTGAGATCTATTACTTGGCATCTACTTCCCTTATCTATATTTTGTTCTATTCTTGGGTTGGCTGAACAATACATGTTAGGAAAAGATAGTATTAGCAACGTATTATGTGCATTGCACATAGTTTGATATGACCACAGGGAAAATTACTTTCCCTGTGGATTTGTGAAAATCTTGAACACATGCTTCATAGAGCATAAACAGGGTGCTCTTACGTGTATAATAGTGTGTGTGCAGTATGACTGCACAGTGAAGTTTAGGAGTAATGACAGAGGACATGTAGAGATGCTCAAGATCTGTATTTAGACCACCCAGTACTCTGCATAGTTCACATGCATGACCTTCTGCAGTTTCTGCAGTACATCTATCCCACAAATAAAAAACAAATGTCATGAGAAACTTTAGGTTTCCTAAACTAGACTTCCTTTGACCACTGACAATGAGGAACTATTTTCACAGAAATCATAAGAAAAAAAAAAAATACAAATCCCTTAATATCCCTGCATGAAAAGTAACTCTATATGTTTCTTTAACACATTTATAGCATTTCTTTTACTCATACATTTTTCCTTTGATTCACTTAAGCACTCAAAACAGCCCAAGTAAAACAAATGAAAATAAATAAAAGAAAGACAATGAAGAGCAGCCTTTAAGCATGGTCTTGGTTTACAGTTTAATGAACTTATGAAGAGAATAGTTGTCTATTTCATATGGGACCTGCTGCTTTTATGTTATATTTAAATTAATTACATCTGGAAATATTAGTACTCCAAGACACATTTGTGACTTTTCTAAAACAAAGCTTAATAGAAACTCAAGATTTAGTAGTACAGACATGGAGACAATTTTTTTTTTTTTTGCGGTTTTTGATTATATTTTCTCCAAATATTTGTCACAGAAAACAAACATAATTCAGTTTTGACCAGAAAAACAATCTGCAGGGAAATTATTTGAATGTCAGATTTCAGAAACAGTGCACTTCGCTCATTCATACACTATATCAAAACATGTAGAAGAGGTTCAAAGTCATTGAAACTTTTCTTTGCTTAAACAAATGAATGTTAACGTTATTTTGCACTTTACACTGCAGGGTTTTTTTGCTTATTATTCCTAAAAAATGTATTTTGTCTAAACTTTTAATCATTACCAGTCACATTTGTTGGTGTAGTCACATCAGCACAGAAAGAATTATAATATTAAGATGAAAAAAAACCCCTATCGTAATGATAAAAATAATTAAACACATCATGGATAAGGAAAGCTAGAATTAGTGAGGGACAGTCCTATCCCATTTATTACAAGAAAAGTTTGCATACGTTCACTTTCTTCTCTCTAAACTTGATTTTTCTGTAATAAAAATGTCTGCAAAATATTTAACATTTTACCTATTCTTACTCCTCAATTCAATTGCAGCTTTACAAGATATAGAATTAG
The DNA here is from genome assembly GCF_017639235.1 of Corvus kubaryi. Taxonomy (NCBI): domain Eukaryota; kingdom Metazoa; phylum Chordata; class Aves; order Passeriformes; family Corvidae; genus Corvus; species Corvus kubaryi. The sequence goes on from NW_024581117.1 coordinate 6,187,941, forward strand.
ATTTTTTTTAAAATGGGAGATGGTTTTTCCAGTAAAAACAAAATGCAGGTTTCTACATGCATCGTATGGTCTATTTAATATATAATTTTATGGCTTTGGTCTTTGAAAATTAGATGGAGAGTGGTGTAAACTTTAACAGCATGGTCATGCCTTCTGAGTATGATAAAAGAACAAGCAAAAATTTTCCCTGTCCTTGAGTCAATTTCTAGTTCTAGAATTGACATAATTCAAGGTGAAATACCTGGAGAGTGTTAATTACTTTTAATGCCAGTATGTGTTAATTCACTGAAATGTCATGCTTCAAATGGTATTTCTGAAGGTAGGGAATGTTAGAATTTTTAGAATTCTTTTTTTTTTTATTTTCCTCCTTGAGGAAAAGGACATTCTGTATACACTCCAGGAAAGACTAGTCCTGACAAGAATTTCTTCCATGTACAAGCGGCTATCACTACGCTTAAACTTCAACTAAGTCTTAAAAATAGACCACATGCACAGAAAAGAACTGAGACCTGATTTGTGCAAGCAAGTCAAGTTCTTAAGCATGTGTGTGTGTCATGGTTTAGGAATCAGTTCCCAATTTAGTGCTCCCCCGAGACCCTCTAAACCACACTGCCTCTCAACATCCTCCCCCTGCCCCCCCCAGCCTGGGAATCGGCATTACCCCACTGCTCCTTCCACCATGCTTACTTACTCAATCAGAGGAAACTACTTCTCCGCTGAAAAGACTCCCTTACACCCATCCCCAGGAAAGATAAGATGGGGTATAGAATAACCTCTAGGTCCTGGACATGCCCCTCCTGGCTACGGCTAAAATGAACACTTTCATGGCTGGAAACAGGACTGTGTGAACACGTATGCTCCATAAAGCTTTTATTCTCCTTAATTTTTGTCTAATAAATCTCTTTTTTTTTTTTGCAGGCAATTTGTATGAGCAGCTGCTGAGGTATTCACAGATGGTTCTTTTACTCAAAATGTATATAGTGCAATTATGCTGAAATACATGCCATACAAAATGTGATTTTTTTTTTGAGCAATGTGTTTTTAAGTACATTTATTGGACAAGTATTTGATAATTTACAACGCTGCAAGAATCTGTTTCACACTTTTCTAATTGGACAATTATACATGCAAGAGCTATGGAATAAAATGGGAGAACATTATTTAAGGTGAAATTTTGCCCCAAATTAGTATTACCTTTAAGAAAGCATGATTCTTATTTACGGTATTAGTAATTTATTAGGATTTCACAATTTCACACTAAAGCATATACATACAAAACCAATGTAAGCAAGCCTCTCCAGGAACTTTAACATAAATTGCTATAATTTCACTGCCCTGAATTAGTTACATAAACTTCAGCATCACTTGGAGACCCCCCCTTTTTCAAAATGCGAAACTGAAATATTTGCATATTTCACTTTACCATCTTGAACGCTAAGATGATAAAGACTTTCTTCCTTTTTATTACATGATGGCTATCCACAGCTAATGCTAATTTTGACTTGTGCATTTGAAAGTATGTAGTTGCTGTGTCAGCATTTGATTACAGCTATGGCCAACCAAACACCATTTTTAAAAAATATTTGCCTCCTAACTTCATGACTGTTTTAGTCAACTGTGCATTCTATTATCTCCAAAAGCCATCTCCTCTTCCTCTCCAGTTTCTATGACCCTGTTGCATTTAAAGCACAAACAAAAGGGCACAAAATATCCTGGTGCTCTTATTTCTCCATATAAGATCAGTGAATATATACTGCTACTATGACAAGTTTTCTGCTTTATTTCAAATTGTACGTAATATTCAAAGGCATGTAATAGGAAACAAGTAGTTCTTGAACATTGTGGTGCATAAGCAGAACAACACAATAGATTGAATTTTAATGAATAATTTATGCAAACTTATTCCAAATGACCTTTGTAACTCAATAATTCTACTATTCATGAAAAATGAAGCCATTAAAGCTTATGTAAATAAGATATTTTACATGATACTGGTATATATGGACTCAGATGGAAACACTGGATTTAAATACAAAGGACAGATACAGATTCCATCCCTTCCATTAACCATTAATTTCTTTGATATAACTTTCTTGCAAGGGAAATTTACAAATTTCAGAAAACAGGTTCAAACCCTGCCCATTAACTCAAGATTTTAAAAATTGAAATCTATCGACATGTATATGCTTAGATGTGCACAGAAATGTTCTCGTGTGAGTGTGAATTTGCCATGAGTATGTCATGTTAGCATATGTGTTTAATTCATGTTTTTAAAGCAATGATTATTTTTTATTGTAAACCAAAATTCAGTAAAATGTGTCAGAAAGAAGAAGATCATCATCTCTTAAAGCAGGTCTTTAATTGATTCTTCTTTGATCTTTGACAGAAAAGAAAACGGAAAAAAAAAGAAGAAACCTCTCCAGAAATCATATAATTGTAAGTGCAAAAATGTTTTGCTCTATAATTCAGGTATAGTATCATTAAAGTGTTTTTCTATATCAAGTCATATATTTAGTCATGTAACACGAAGGAAGAGTTTTAAAGGCATCCATCTACAAACTTCTTTGGAATTTTTTGAGGAAGAAGCCATGGATATATTTAATAATTTAAATAAACAAAAGGTGGAGAAGAAAATAAGAAAGAAGGAAACCTAATGGAAAACAGTGCTCTGGGGATTTGATTCCTTCTTTTCATTAGTTGCTCTTTTTGATTGAGTACAGGAAAGGAAATGTATTCTCTTTTCTCTAGATCATTTCAGAATGGTTTTACAGCAAGAAAATGTTACTATCTTAATTTTCTTTGGCAAGTGAAATGCAGATTACTGTGCATGAAAAAAAGATCCACTTCTTCCAGGACTTAAAAAAAAAAAGTAAATATGTAATAGACTGCATTAAATTAATACTTAAGCTAATTCTGCTTTAAAAATAGCTTGTCCCCAAATATTTTTGCCAAAAAATGACAATTAAAAACTGTGAGAAAAAATTATTTTCCAGTGCAACTCTTCCACATAATAGTTATAAAGAAGGTGAAATTTCTGGAGGCTTCCCAGACTTAAGTATTTGCATGTCATATTGAGCAAGGCATATGTATTATATTCTTAAAACAATATGGAAGTGTTCAGGACAATTTCTAGGTTGCTATTATAGGAAGTTAGAAAAATTAAACTTCACTGGTATATATCCAAATTTATTTTGTGAGTATGAGAAAATATTTTCAGTGGAAAGAAGTCCAAATGGCTCTATAAGTAATTTCGTCACTGTATCTTTGTTTAAAGCATGCAGATTTGCCCAATAAATAGCATGGACTTAGCAGAGTAGTTAGTTCATTCCTGTGCAGTCAGAGGCATATTCTTGTGATCCCACTTTTGGTTTAGATAAAAAGAAAATCATATCTGAAAAATTGAAAACAAAACCAACTTTGCTTCTAACCTCCTCAAATTTGATGTTTCCTTATTTGACCAGGAAAAACAAGTGTCCAGTATTGATCAGTCACTGAAGTTGAAATGTTTTTTGAGAATGCTGCCTGAGAAGTGGACTTGCTGGCACTTATCTGCTGTCCATCATAGAAATTTGGTATGTTATTGCTACAGTGCGGACACTGTAACACGCGTGTATCAAACAAGGAGGCCGTGAAAAAGAAGTATATATGGACCGATTCTTGATAGATGTTTCAGAGATGTTTATTTCTCCAGCCTCATGGCTGAAGATCTGCCGGGGAACTGCCACAGTCACGGGAACCGAGGGTCCTTCCCCACGCAGGGGAACACAAAACAACCAATGGGGAACGAGGCTGACCAGGGGCAGGGAAACCCTGTGCTTCCCCTCAGGGCCCCTCTCCCCCCTACATGGCAGGGGGGAATGGACCCCGACATTTCACCTGTTTATTTTTAATAAAAAAGAGATTTTAAACTTAACATTGAAAACAACTGGATAAACATAACAAGAACAGTTTCAAAACAAAACAAGCCACCCTCCTGAGCCTTTAAATGTCCAAACAGATTCTGTGGAACATCTTAAGGCTGACAGAAGGGAGACAGGACTCTCC
>NW_024581117.1:6192384-6250485 GCF_017639235.1 Corvus kubaryi
GGGGGGGCCTTCAATGGAATTATTGTCTAACATGACTATGATTTTCAGCATATATACTGCCTTTTACAGCAACACCATCAGGCCCAGTGACCTCCACTGCTTGTAACCCTCTTCTACCTTGCACAATTTTGAATTCCACCACCTCTCCATCTCCCAAGCTTGGGATGTATTTTTCTGGGTTATTATTTTTAATAGCATTCTTTTAATAGCAGTTCTGTGAATGAATATGTCTTGTTGATTGTCACATCTCATTATCAAACCATAATTTTGTTTAACATTATACCATTTTACTATTCCTAAAAACTTAGCTATGGTGATCTGTTGGGGAAGATGAAACAGGAAAGTCTTATAAATATGATTGCCTGACAAAAGATTTTGGGAATATGAAAACTATAAGCGACATCGAAATGAAGGCCACCTTTGAGATACCAAGTCTTAGTTACTGAACAACTGGAAAACAATGGTATGGCCGACTGAAGGTAATCCCCCTTTGATTGAACAGTACCCTCTGCTTGTAGACAGGTCCAAGGGTCAGAGCAGACCCTACTAGCTCAGCAGAAGGGGTCCAAAGAGTAGTTTTTAGAAGTTAAGATGTAACACTCTATGGTAATATAAAAACTCTTATAGGCTGTATGTAAATGCTATAGGATTTGTATCTTGTATTAGATTGGCTAGTGAAAATTAGAATATTCAGTACAGAAGATGATTTATTGTATTGTAACCAGGACTTCTGCCCTTACCCCCTTACTTACTACCCTCTTACTTACTTCCTCTTCACTCACTCTTACTCCACTCTTACCTACTTGCCCTTACTTTTACACTCTTGCTCTCTTGGGCCTGCTCCGAGCTGCGTCTGGCCGCTCTAAGCAGTGCCCCTGTACCCATGCCCTCTGCAATAAACCACATGTTCCAAGATCTGACTTCAGAGATCTCTTGTCTCTGACCGTCCCGACCATCCAACCCACCCAAGCTCCTACAGTCTAGCCCCCAACGTGGGGCTCAAACCCACAACCCTGAGATTAAGAGTCTCATGCTCTACCGACTGAGCTAGCCATGAAACAGTGATCTTTTCCTTTTTCCGAGTGGCTGCTGTTTTCTGTCTTGCTGCGTTTTTGCTTTCTCTTTCGTTTTTGCTCGCTCCCATGTTGGAATTCTCAGGGCTGCTGGGGCTGGGCTGCTCGTGCTTGCGCGCTCTTCCCGGGGTCGCATTTGAGGCGGCATGGGCCAGGCCGGGCCGGGCCAGGCCGCTCAGTTCTCCGTGCATCGCCTCCTCTGGTTGCAGCTTCGCTGCCGCTGCCAGGCACTGCATCCACGTCTCGGTCAGGCCCCCGAGCAATGACCCCCCCACACCCTGCTCCAGCGCACGTTTTGGCTGGGTACGGCTCTGCTCCACCACCGCTGCCGCCGCCCGCGCGCCGCCCCTCTCGGTTGGGCGTTCACGGGGCTCACTCCGCCACGCGCTGCGCGGGACCAGGCAGGCACTGCCGGGTCGCGCCACTCCCTCCTCGCCTCGCTCTGCCACCGACACTGCAGCCTGTGTGGCTCCGCCCGCGTGCGGGAATTGCCTCGCTGCTGCTCACAGAGCGCTCGGTGCACGTGGTCTGGGTCGCACAGTCCCTGAGCCAGGCTTCCCTTTGCCAGGACACAGCTGACATTGCTCAACAGTCTCAGTAATTAAATAATATTCACAAAAATATTCTTCCATCGGCATATATTTTGCCTCAAAAATTAGCTGTGTCCAAACGGTCTTCCAAAAGTCTTTGGTAAGAATTAAATCCCAAGAAACATAGAAAAAGTTCTTAAACAACCATGAAAGGAAGTGTTTCAGCTCCTTTTGAGCTTGAATTAAGCTAAGATTTACAAATCGTTGTTCAAGAATCTTTTCAAGTTTAAGATAAATGTCCATATGCAGCTCTGAGAGCCAAGAGTCTTCCCATGGTTCCTCCATAGTTTAGATATGGAATAGCAAAACAAAAACAAGAAGAGGAATCCAAAGTTTCTAGGGTTTACTCACAAATCAGTCACTTAGGGATCGGGGGTCGTTCTGCTCGCAATTCTCTACCATTTGCTATAGTGCAGATACTGTAATACACGTGTATCAAACAACGAGGCCCATGGAAAAGAAGTATATATGGACCAATTCTTGATAGATGTTTCAGAGATGTTTCTTTCTCCAGCCGCATGGCTGAAGATCTGCTGGGTCTGTTACAGTCACGGGACCTGAGGGCCTTTCCCTGCGCAAGGGAACACAAAACAACCAATGGGGAACGAGGTTGACCAGGGGCTAGGGAAACTCTGTGCCTCCCCGCCAGGGCCCCTCTCCCAGGGCTACATGGCGGGGGGGCGGGGGGGGGGAGACCCTGACATGTTATTTTTTCAGCTTTTCAACTATTGCTAAATACCTGGGCAGCTTGCTGTGCATGAAAATAGACAGTTAGATTAGCTGCAAGAGGCTAAAGTTCCCAGATCATTTCTTTCCTAGTTGAGGGTGATCTGAGGAGTTTTAAGAGTTGTCTTAGTAAGAGAAAAGGTGGATAGCAGTGATTATGTAGGCCTGTTGTGTAGAAGCAGTACCATGTGACCTACACACGTGGAAAGCAGAGTTTGGTTTAGAGAGAACGCAATAAACCTGAGTTAGTTCAAAGCACAGAATGCAATTTTTTACAGAACAAAATACGCAGGTCTGATAACTTTCAGCTCAGCTTAGGCTGGTCATATCTTATTTTTTTTTGCCACAATCTCATGGCCAGTTCCTAATTTATCATCAAGTGCTCTGATTTGAAAAGCCAACTAGAAGTAGCTAGTTGGGACTACCATGAAGTGGTCACTTGAGACTATATGTGTATAGTATATGAGGAACAGTCAGTTCATAATGAACAGTTGGACAGCATGGGTGTTGTTTTCATGTGATTAAGAAAGAACTGCTGCTAAATGCATGGATCTAGGTTGTGATATTATAGGTAAGAGGAAAACAATTCTTTTTAAACACTTATTCAATTAAACTGTTTAATTTTTTAAGTGTGAGAGTCTCTGAAAGACCACTAATGAGTTCTGGCAATAGACAAAATGGGAAAAAAAAACCAAAACCAAAAACCAACTGTAACTAAGCCTTAGATCAGCTTGAAACTACATCATGCTTGGACACCTTCCTTATTTAACATGTTATCATTGTTTAAGGAGATAAATAATTTTATATCATAAATACATATAACATAAATTATATAATGAACAATGTATGAAAGCCTGCTTACCAAGATTTTCCCATCTCTCGCAGCTTTGTTTATATTGAAATGGTGGATAAGCCATATAATTTCAGCACAATATTTACGAACTCCTTTCCTACAATCATAGTCTTGAGATTTCTTTAAAAAATAAGTAGGAATAGACATTTCTGTCTCATAAATTTTCACAAAGTTCCTTCCTTAACAAACCTTCAATAATATTCCATAAGCCAGTTGAAGGCTTTCAATATTCATGCACAGCAGCCCACAAGCCCCCAATGTGGTGCTGTACTTTACCCACTGCTTTTCTTATTCCACATTGTTTCCCCTGCCTTTCCCCTGCCCCTAGCCCTGGCCGCTCCCTCAGGTTCTCCCTATTGGTTCCAGTACTGCCCCTGTGCCCTGAGATCATTTGTCCATATGCTCTCTCCGCCTCCCTCATCCCCAGAAAAGATCCAGGCTCCCGGACCACGTGGTCTCTCTGCCTCTGGAAATTGGCTTGTCACCATGCAATATAAGTTCCTCTGAGGCCCTCATGGAGAGACCCTTATCGGCTCCTTTACTGTAACCATGTTGTGGAGGCCAGCTAGCTGGAGCAGGTACACAGGGCCATCTGGAAGGGCTACAGGAGAGCGGAACTGCCACTCTATCCTAAGCAGCCTCGCAGTGCTTTCTGAGAAGGCTGCGGCTTGCTAAACCAAACCGAACAATGCAACACACCAACAGCCCACCAGGGGTTGTAAAGTAATTTGATGGTTGTAAGGAGTAACTCGATTTGGAGGTTAAGTTGACAATGTCAGACTTCTACCTATCCCCAGCCAGACTCACTAGCACCACCATGCAAATTCATCACGACCATCTGCCCTCTAGGTCCATTGTACTTGGAAGTATCTCAACAGCCACTCATCCAGTTAAATTAGTGTACCACCCATCAACTTTTTGTTCAGCCAAGAAAGTAGATCTACATTCCAGTAATGAAAGGAAGTAAATGAATATACATAGGTAAATACCTACGTATATTTATTAGTTTATATTGTGCGAATAAATGCTGCAGCTCTTTCCTGTGAATCCACCTCTCATCATTAAATGCTTTTATCCTTGTGTGTCTCTTCTTAATTCCAAAACTAGATCATTCCTGTCATATGCTGCCTTGCAGAGGAAGAAAACTAGCAGTAATCATTGAAAAAAAGTAAAGGTTTCAATGGAGCAATTAATGATAGAAAAACAGAAAATATTTTTCATATTGCCTACATACAGATGCAACAAAACTCTTCTTATACCAGCTCAAAGATCACCTGTAACTGACATTTAAAAACAACATTGTCTCCATAATTCTCTTGATTTCACTATGAAGACTGACAACAGAAATACTTATGTGGCCTCAGCAGAATTTATCTTGGAAGAAGAACTGTGTGATCTAATTGTTTTCAGAGAATTCACTAAACTGTGTGAAAATCTGCAGTAATGAATATATGAAGATCATAGTCCAAGCTTAGAGATAAGGCTAAAAAACTTTTTAAAATAATAACTTATTGTCAGAAAGTATCATTTGTTCCAATGCCTTTTTACTTAACCACTAACAATCTACTTTGGTGCATTCACTAATTCTTTAATGAAAAGTTCAAAATAATGTAAGAAATGGTAGTAAATAGGAAAACACATGACAATGTAGAGAATGCAAGTCTTTCTCATTTCACATTTCTCGCCTAAAGTCTGATCTTTGAAAAACTGAAGCGGATCTGATTAAATAGTGCTTACTGATGGAACCATGGTGCTCAGAGACTGCTAAGAAATGCTTAAAAACTGGAGAGAAGTCTAAATTCAGACAATGTATGTTCACCTAACTGATCTTGAATCAATTAGAAAACTCTGAAGGTGAAACACGAGGTAATAAATTTCAAAGAATAAAAACAAGTGCAGAAGAAAAGAAGTCTTCCTATGTCATGATATGGAGACAAAGATATGTGGTCCCTCCTTTTCTGAGTAGACCACATGGAGGTAGAAGTAAGCAATGAGGTCCCTTTTATCAAGGGATAAATGATGCTGCATTTTCAGGACTGAACAGAACTTCAGTTTCAGATACTATATAACATTTTTGTGAATGACTTGAGAAAAATTATACTCTTTTATGAACTTCTATCTGTCTGTGTTCTGTCACTGATCTGTCTGTGTATGGAGAAGAGATGTGTGCCCATCTCTGCAAGGAAGAGTTCTTTAATAGCTTCCTAAAAACATTTTCTGTATGTCAGGTTGGCATTAAATTAGTTAATATAGTGTGAGCTAAAGATGTCTTTGTTAATCCACTACCTTTGATTTAGACTTTGATTTAGACTACCTTTAAACTTAGTTGTTTTACACAGTAAAATGTAAAATCTCAACAAAAGTAGGATCAATGATGGAAAGTGGCAAACCAGAGCTGTTCCAAGTGCCTGAAGGAATTTTCACTTTCTCCAAGTAAGAAATCATGTGCAGAATGCTTGTGTGAGTCCTACAGACACATATACTTCATCTGTTTGAGTCAACACATTGGATTCACTAAAATACTTGCTGAGATTTAACTTGCTAGTCAGTTTAGGATTCCAAACCCCGCATAATGATCCTTAACAAAAATGTGTGCCAAATAATCTCAACTTCACAGCATGATGAGTGAACTTCATGGTGCTTATTTAACTACTTTTAATGTTTTGATTTATTTATTTGATTTTTAATTGTGACTTTTCATTCTGTAGATTCACCACGTATGTATTTAATGTCTACTTGCTCTTTAATAGATTCCTGGAAAACACATGCGCTTTCTTACTCCACCGAACTGCAAGCTCTGAATGCACAAGTTCACTCAGGTATTTGTATTCTTTTAGGCCCTGTTTCCAAATCAATTCTGACGTGCAACTGTAACTAATTCAAGGAGAACTCAGGGGAAAGTGCTGCCAAATGAACTGGAAAGTCATCATCACATTTTCCTTCCTTAACAAGTAGAAAGAGCTGTTAAATGTTTTAGACAGTCATACCAGCACCAGGCAACCTGAGATGACTCGTCATCCTAGAGAAAGACATGTGAGATTAGATTTGCTCTTCGAGACCTTAAGTCTACTCTTATAGTACTACTCCAATGAATCTTTTCAGAGGTCTGACTGCTGAACTTGACATAGTCATGTGAAAAAGCACTAGGTCAGATTTACTTTGAGGTTTAGTTATCTCTACAAAACACTGGGCTTTCAAGAGGAAGGTGGGAGAAAGAGAGATGGGTTCACTCAGTTTCCTCATCTTAGAGCACCTGCTGACTTTTATGTCAGACAAGAGTAAAGAACTTGAAAATCTTTAGAAATACTTAGAAATTCTTATGTCAAACAAGACAGTTACAGTAGTTTTCAACCCTACCCTTCTCTTCCTAAAGCTACTGCTGCCCAGCTATTTGTGTTACGGAGGAAAGTAGTGGTGCTGAATCCCACTGGCAGCTGCTGCCTTTGACAAATACCAGACTGGGGTATCAAGAGCGTTTGACACCGTCACAGGGCCAGCCCAGCATCCTCCCTTGTGTCTGGACAGTACTGCTGGAGAGAGAGCTCTTGGATTTTAAAACCCATCATCAAATGTTGCCTCTGGCACATTTTGATTCTGAGCAATTGGATTACAGAACAAGTCCCAGCTCCAGCCTTGCCACGCCATTTATTTAAAAAGACTGAACTTGAGGTAGGAGGCTATGACAGAACCTTACAGAATCTCATGTCCTTGGAAATTATTTCTTCCCTCCCTCCTTCCTGTTTCATAGAGTCAACAAGACACACACACAGACAAAAATCCAACCTCCAAAAAATCAAGAAAATACAAAATTTAAGCAAGTTAGGCTCTGTTCTTAAAAGACAAAGGAAGCAGCAGAATTTCTGAGCACCCCAGTAAGTTCTGGTACCAGGGTAGAGCAAAGGACCTGAATGTGACCAAAGGTATTACAGAATGGCTGGCAGTAGTTGTAGGTAGCAAAAGCTTTGTCTTTTTCCCTTTGCCAACTCTGCCCAGCCCAAGCAAAAGCTGGCTGCTCATCAGCTGCACTGGGAAGGAAGGTCGTGTTGCAAAGTTCTGCCTATGGAATCTTTTGTGAAACACCAGTCACCTCTGCTGAGCTAAGTCCACCAATATCCTCATTGAAGGCAAGTCTGAGGCAGGAGGTGTGAGACATCTCTGGTCACGGTGGACTTCTAGACAATCTGCCTTCTGGCTCAAGTTTGTTTTTTTAATGTTCCATTGTCCATTTTGAAAGCTGATGGAAAACTGTCCAAGGATGGGCAAGTATATGAAGAAGCGCTGATGTGCAACCTGCTGTCACTCAACTTGAAAAGGTGCTACAAGGGAGATAGTCTATGTCTTGTTTATCTAAAACCATTAAAAGAAATAGAAGTCTGCCACAATTATTAACAGTACCTACAACTTCTGCCTTTTCAGATGATCTGAAAGAAAAGTCTAGTCAAATAAAAAGCTGAATATGGTGTGCAAAATGGGAAAGTAAGAAAGAAAATCATAAATAAAAGAAGTACGTAAGATACTGTAATTTTGTATTTTAACATATCAGGGATCAAATGTTGAAGTTATAAGGTAGAGTCTATCTTCAGGATGCCCTTCAGAGGAGAGAAGACAAAACATTCAGGATATCTTTTAATTTTATTTAAGTGATATTGTGTAATATATGCGAAATTATGCCTGATTTTTAAGATTTTAACTACCTTTTACTTGCAACAACTAAAATGCTTCTGAGAAAGCTTTCATGTTGGAAATATATTGAAGGGTTGGGAGGTGGCATTTCTGAACTGAAAAAGTTCCTATGGAGCAAAGAATTGAGACTAATTATGCTAAATATTTACAGACTGAAAGACATACCTAATTTCATCTTTCCAGACCTAGACATATCTTTAAAAACTTAGCTGTCTTCTATTCATTGTGAAAGCATAAGTTTGTAGATTTTCTTATGTGTTTTCCCAACCTTATACCTTTTTAAAAATAAGCACTTAAACATCCTAACATTAAGGGGTTTCTATGTTTCTTTCCTAGAAGTAGATCTCTAACAACTCATTAACATCCCTCAAGATAGAGGAATCAAATGTTTTAATGAAATGCCTGAGTTGTTTTCCATTTTTTTACTTTTCAATATATTATTTCTGTTAGCTTTCATGGTTGAATATCATGAGATCAAGCTATGATATGATTAAACTAGGAAGGTTTCCAAAAACATGTTATAGTTTTCTTATATACTCAGCTATGACATTTGAGGAAGACTGTGATATGAATCTTCTGATAACAGTGATGCTTGGTTTATTCTGTAAATATTCTTATTCTCATTATTACCAAAAAAATTCATAACTCTTGCCCATTTCTGGATCTATTTATGTATTTTAATGTTCATAATTATTCTTTAGAGATCTAATTAATTTTATTATTCATGCATCACATACAGAACAACCAGGGGATCAGACCCAGCAGCATGGGTTTGTGAAAGGCAGGTCCTGCTTGATCAACCTGATCTCCGTCTGTGACAAGGTGACCCACTCACTGCATGAGGGAAAAGGCTGTGGATCTTGACTGCCTGGACTTTGGTAAAGGTTTTGACACTGTTACCCACAGAATTCTCCTGGACAAACTGGCTGTTCATGGCTTGGGCAAGTGCACTGCTTGCTGTGTTAAAGACTGGCTGCATGGTCAGCTTCAGGGAGTGCTGATGAATGGAATTGCATCCAGCTGGTGGCTTGTCAAGGCTCCGTGTCAGAGACAGTTCCCCAAGGCTCCATGTCAGAGACAGTTCTGTTCGATAACCTAGATGAGAAATCAAGTGCATCATCAGTTGGTTTGCAGGAGATGCAAAGTTGGGTGAGTGTGTTGATCCCTTGGAAATCAGGAAGGCTCTAAAGAGGGGTCTGGACAGGCTGGATCAATGGCCCAAGCCCTGCTGTGTGAGGTTCAACAAGGTGGAGTGTCAGGTCCTGCCCTTGGGTCACAACAGCTCCATTTACTGCTACAGGCTTGGGGCAGAGAGTCTAGAAAGCTGCCTGGAGGCAAAAGGGCCTGGGGGTGATGGTTAAAAGCAGCTGAACATGAGCCAGAGTGTCCTCAGGTGGCCAAGAAGGCCAATGGCATCCTGGCTATCAGATATAGTGTGGCCAGCAGGACCAGGGGGGATCATCCACTTTTACTTGGGTCTGGTGAGGCCTCACCTTTAGTCCTGTGTCCAGTTTCAGGCCCCTCACAACAAGAAAGACACCAAGGTGCTGGAGCTTGTCCAAAGAAGGGCAATGGAGCGGGCAAAATGTCTGCAGAATAAGTCCAATGAGGAGAGGCCGAGGGAGCTGGGGGATTTTTAACCTGGAGAAAAGGACACTCAGAGGACATTTATCACTCTCTCCATCTACCTGAAAGGACAGATAACAAACAAGGACCTTGTTGCAGTGAGGTGGAGGATGGTCTCTTCTCCCAAATACTAATAGTGATATCAAAATTGGTCTAATAGAAACTTTCTAAGAGAGTTTTGAGTATTAGATGGCAGGCTTTCTTTATTACAGTTCACTGGTCACTCGGAGGATCCTTCCTCTAATTGAGTGCACCAAGCATCAGGTGAACAGTTTTATCATACACACCGATTACATATTCATTAGCTATCCCTGCTTACTTGATATTATTACAGAAAAATGAAAAATATTTCTTTTATTTTGCAGATAGAAATAACAGAATAAAAGTACATATATGTGTTACTTTATTTTGCATAGTTGCACCCCTTGCTGGAAGTCCTTATGTGGTCTTTCAGGGATCTTCTTTGGTGGTCTTCAGCATCCACTGTTGTAATATTTTAGGTGGTCATTCCTTGACCCCAGCTCTTGAGTGAGCACAATACTGTTGTTTGGCGTGACTCCTGCCTTTTCAGCCTTACAGAGCTGAGCTGCATCCTGCTTGCCTAGGTTCCTTCCTTTATCAACTTCTCTGAAGGTGTCTTCTCCTTCTGCTGTTCTGTTCTACTGTCCCTACCAATAGAAAAACAGGAAATAACATCTTGGTGTCCCAGAGAAGATTTAGATTTGATATTAGGAAAAATCTCTTCTCTGAGAAAGGGTTGTCAAGCACTGGAACAGGCAGCCCAGGGATGTGATTGAGACACCATCCCTAGCAGTATTTAAAAGACAGGTAGACTTGGTGCTTAAGGACATCGTTTAGTGGTGGACTTGGCAGTATGGGGTTTCAAGTTGGATCTTAAATGTCTTTTCCAAACTAAACAATTATTTGATTCTATGAATTAGGTCTTAAGTGAAAAAGATCTATATTGTCTTTATTCAATTTGTTTTTACCTTTTGTTTTCCTTTTCAAAATTGTCTTTTGGCATTAAATGGTTACTACATTCTTTAGTACGTAATTATCTAGACTATTAACACAAAATTTGGGATATGCTCACAATTCAAAGCAATGCAATAATCCAAGCATTGATAAGCGTTATCTCTTTAAGGAAAAATTAAAAGCCCTGGCCACTCAGTCTGGCACAACAATTAGGGTTTCAAAACTGTTTCAAGTGAACTAGTGGGTCTAGTAGATTCTAAAGAATAATGATACATTAGGATCTGAATTTGCAGTAAATCTCTGTTGTCCTCTTTCTTAATTGCATGAAAAAGGATTATTTTTTCCTCTCATTTTTCCACATTTTTTTTGTTTGTGCATTCATATACCCAGATTCTTCTTTCTGTGGCAATGCAAATCTAAAAGAAGGTAAACATAAAAAATTACAGGGTCAGAATTTCTAGATGAGAATGTCACATCTTGGATCAAGGCTCCACCTAGCCTGGCATCCTATCTGTCGGCAAGTAGGAGCAGTCACAGAGGGAAAAATAAAACAAATAAAACAAGATCTTCATGGTTTCTGGTGACTATAGCTGAGACTTGAGAGTTCCTGTGTTTAATGCCTTTCTTGGACTTTATCAATTTCTCTGATCTTTTTTGATGAATATGTACATTCTTAGTCACTATCAGTATCTGGAGCATTGAATGCCACAGAATATTCCTTATCTTTATGATTTTAACAATTATTTAACTAAAATTTTCCAACTCATATTTTCCAGAACTTTTATTTATTAACCAGTGTGGATTAAAATATTTTACATGTGTTGTTTTATGTTACCACCTTGCCATGAAACTGGTCTCCAAATATGATTCCTTGTTCCCACAAGTTCATTATTTCATTGTATATATTTCTAGGACAAAATTAAGAGACACTATATTCGGATGGATAGTATACCCGTTTTCTTTTTTAACAATGTCAGCACTTTCACTTGGACCTATCTTGCCGTCCCATTCCTTAGTTTATTATGAGAAATAATATCATCCCAAGTACTGGACTAGAATCTTGTTCTGAAATAGACTTGTATCACAATTACACAGAGACACTGAGACTACTAATCTGTTGCCCTTGTTTTCTTTCTACCAAGATGTAGTGTCATCACAGCATCTTGAGAAGAACCCTTAGCAATCTTTAGTATCTACTGCTTGAACTAAGATTGCAGTAAGATTAATTGAGCATTAAACTGTGAGACAAATGGGGTTGCTGGCCTAATATGAAACCCCATTAAGCCTCAAATATATATTTAGCAATGTAATATGAGTCATAATTAAGATTTTTTTGAAGGGACAAAAGGGAAAGAATATTCCAAATCATTTATTTAATAAATGGTTATCTCTTCCTGTTACGAATTATGAACTGATACCAAGCTAATGCAGTTTCAGAGACATTATTTTGCCTGGAAACTTTCCAGGAAATATAAAAAGAAACTCCACACCTTTAGAACCACAAAAATAACAAGATGTCTAAAAATGTATTATTTACTTACTACTTTTGAGCAGTATCTCCAGAGACCTTTCAGACTACTGAATTATTAATTGCATAGGCACTGCAAAGAATCCATTTTATTATTCTTTGAAAATTCCATGACAATTCTTACTAAGACATTTCAGCTTATTGGGTCAAGGCTTGTACTGAGAGACTTTAGCTTATGGATCACTGGTTTGGCAGACTAATAGCTTCAGCCTGACAGGTCAAAGTCAATGTATCATGCCTCTTTATATCCACCTCCAGGAAAAAATAAAATAAAAATTAAAAAAGAAAATACCACTATGCCCAAGAGCAGAAAAATTGTTTTTGTCTGGCTGCATCCTTCAATTATTTAAGACATATTTCAGGCTTAAATGATATTATTTTAGTTCATTAGGACATGTCTCACCAGTAAGGTGTTATATATAAAAGGAAAAGTCAAATATGGCATTACAGTGCCATTCTATGTGCTTGCATTAGCCAATACAAGGAGAAGGACCTATTCATAGAAGCTAAACTAAACAAGTATTTTGTCTTTAAAATAATAGATACAAGGCTCTACTTACTTAAAGTCACACAAATTTTCTTGTTTATTTCATTACTTACTGATGTAAGTAATATAAGTAGCTTTATAAATTACTTGCTGGTAAATTACATAATAGTCAGGACTGCATTTCCACTCTGTACTGTAGACATACGTGGTATTCCCATTTGCCAAACACAGCAGTAATACAGTCACTCTTCTAGGATCATGGCAAATATTTACCCACATAGACCCTTTGTAGTGCTATACCAGGGCAGTTATCTAATGTAGATAGCAGCTATGAAACCTTTATACAGCTTTCTCTTCACCCTCTCTTGGGATGTCACAAACTGTTGGGTACAAAACATGATTTTTTAAAAAAACCTCTGATCCCTTCTGTCAGTCAAATCTGGCCCACAAAGAATTACCTTTTGCATTGTAGCATTGCTCCTCAGTCCTGCAAATACCAGGACAGCTTTCATCTCCTTGTTAAATATTTTACAAACGAATTGGCCTAGAAAACACGCATGCATACCCATTATATATTTGCCCTATAAGCACAAATATGTATATATCAGGATGCTCTGTGGATTCCACTGCTTTGTATTTAATAAATGATGCCTGTATTTCTTTCCAATTTCCCTACCTATAGAAGATCATTTCTCAAAACCAGGGTGTATTTAAAGCAAAAAAAATTAAGCAGCATCATAAATCATTCAGCAAACACCCCAACTCTATTCATAGCCCTACATATGTTGCCAGTAATACAGATAAATATAGACTCATAGAAATACACACACAGACTTTGAGAAAATATGCCTCTAGACAGAAACATATTGTGCATATGCAAATAACTGTCTGGCACTGAAGCTTTGCCCTTTAGCATTCACTTAACTGTATCTCTTTCCTACGCCTGCTCCCTCCCATTTTTCCATCTGTTTATTTTTTCAAAGCTTCATTTAAGAATATGGTACAACTTCTCAAAAATCAAGAAATATGGTCCTGCAAATATAACTGCCAGGTATAACATACAATATTGCTTGAGAGAAGTAAAAAAAGATATAGAGGAGGCTACATTCAAGTTTTCCTACAAAGGCTACAGGAAATGGGTTTTATCCATTCTGTCCCAATGATGTTCATTCCTGGTTAGTTTTCAGGTCTGGTTGCTATACTTTAAAGAAGCTGTATAATCCAGGCTTGTGATCAGCTTCCTTAATTTATTTCCCTTGAAATGACAGGGCTGGCAAAGGCAGGCTGGCTTCTCAGATGTCTAGATTACACTGTAGCTATGGAAACAGGTGTTAAAATGCTATGAAATTCAAGTTACACTGATATTCTGCACATCACGTTCTGTACTGATGACAGGTTATTTTTCATGCTGACCAATACAACAGCATCAATCTTACATAAAACTGTCAGGTAAGAGAGTCCCCACAACAAACCTGGGGAGCTTTCTTGGGGTTTTACTCTCAATGTGCACACATAGTTGAACACATGCATATGCAGGAGCAGTACCTGCTACTACACCATTCCCGAAGTCTTAAAGACAAGAAGTGCAGGTGCCTGAAGCCAAATTATTATGACTTTTCCAGCATAAGAAGTATTTACTTTGTTGAAGAAACCACCTCTTTGTCCATGCTCATGTAAAGAACTGACTCAGATCTGAAGACCTGCAGTAATTTCCTTGGGTTTTTACAAGGCTGTAGGGAAAAATCCCAAAACCTTGGATGAGTGGGGGGAGATAAAATAAATATCTTTTTGCTTTGGTACAAATTGTCCGATCACCATCTCCGCCTCCCATTGTGACTTCTGTAGAGGCTACATGAGGGTCCAGGCAGGAAGCTGGACCACTTCCCACTGTCCTGCAGAGAATTCAACTCAAAATAGCAGCATATTGCACTACTAACCTTCCTCATCATGAATGATGAAGTGAGAAAATAGATTTTGTATGATTTTGCATCCAGATGAATGAGCTACAGAAATCACAAGTTTTCAAAGAAACATTCCTGGTCTCCCCCAGGCTTGTTCTCACTGTCTTTTACTTTGATACACCCACATTATCTACTCCCTCACAGTCCTGATGTTTGGGTGAGAGATTTATGTTTTTCATATATATGGACATTCTCCAGTCAGCTCAACATCTGCCTCCTCCTTTGTGCCACACAGTCCAGTCCTTCCTGAACATGCCTCTTCTATCAACAGGGCCCTTTTCAGTTTTCAGGCATTTATTATGTTTTTGATATCTCTTATTCAGCGCAATTCAAACAGTGATGAATTTAGATTTGGTGTCAAACTGTATTTTTATTCCTCACCGTTGTGTAAATCGAAAAGCTTTTCTTTCCTGAATGAACTGGAAAACTTTTTTTGAACTATGTTGAAAATGTACACTCTATTTCGCATGAAAAGTTATCTTGTCAAAGCTTAGTCTTAAATTACTAAGTATGATAAACCAATAATCACCCTGAACAATTTAAAAAATGGGAAGGTTTTGCTATTCAGTTGTAAAATTCCTATATGAAAGTATCAGTGGGAAAATTTAAGATAAATTGGTCCAAGAGAAATAAAACACATTAGAAATAATGTAGTAAAACATGTAAACTACATTACCAGTGATATGGATGATATGAGCTGCAGTCTGAAATCCCCTATCCATAGTCTGTGCAGCTGTGAATGGCCATACTGCCTCATAGCAGTTCCAAGAGTTTATTCTGCTTTCAAGCAACCCCTGCAGAGCTCAGTTATTTACTTCACATAAACATGTATGAAACAGCATAGTTTTCTTTGTATGGTGAGGGCCTCCTCACAGAGATTTGAGGTAGAGCCAAAGACTTTTGTATGAGGCATAGCATCACTCTTATGTAAAAACATTTCCAGGAAATTGTGGGCTTGAACTAATTGCACAGTAGAGTAAGATATCTCTGCACACCAATGGAGAACTTCAGAATTATTTAGTTCTCTGAATAAAATTTTCTATAAATGAAAAACCAAAAGGATTTTTTCTAATATTTTGAAATACATATGCTGGAAAGTCAAAGTTAAGATGAGGATAGTCATCATACTTCCCTCTCCAGTTTCAAGTAGGTTAATGTATGAGCTAAAAGCAGAATGAGGAACAAGGAGCTTAGTTCCTCTTGCTCATGTAGGCAACACCATTCAAGCAAGTTAAAGGAATAGTTATTGAATTTCAACACTGTTTATGTTCACATTTGCACCATTAGATAAAAGAAGTTTGGAGGCCTTTCTTGTTTTGCCTCCCTTTCAAACCCTGTCTGCTTTTGCACCAAGACATTCACTTGAGTATAACAGAAGTTGTTTGCAACCCTTCCTTACTACATTAACTAAAACTCCACTACTGAAACACAAGTTTTCAGTAGTCACAGCCTTTTCTGGTGACATCTCTGAACTCTGTAAACTAATAATAGTGCTTTTTCTCAGCTATTCAAATTTTTAAAAGCATTACCCACTTGACATAGCAGGGTCTGCTTTGACTGATAGCAGCAGCAAGCTTTTAAAGGCCAGTTCAGTTTTCAGATTCTTTTCCCTATCCAAGGCCTTAAGAGCTGATGTTTCAAAAGATTTCTCTGGGCAGACAAAGAATTTTAGATCCACTGCCTCTACGGCAACTGAAGTCTTAAAAGAACTCATTTCTTCTAGACATAATTCATATGAATGGCACTTTTTGCACTATTATATCAAGTCAAGTCCTTCCCTAAGGAAAGCCTGATTCTGTTACGTCCAGTCAAAATAATTACACCACAAGACACATGGTTTGCTCCAATAATTCCCCATTAATCAGCCTGCACTGGTTTTAGGCATGGGTCCCAGAGGTTAATGAATGGATCATTAAATCTACTGTGCAATCAGTCCCCCAGAGTATGCCCATTTTTTGCCACATCACTTGTTTAAGCAAGCATTCTACTTAATGGCAAAGACAGAAATTATAAGCTCAGAAGGAGATGATGAAAATTATAAAGATTTTTTTTAAATCTTCCCTGCAAGTATTTGGCAACAAGATGAGAAGGGTGAAAAAGAGGTTTAAGTTAAGGAAAAAAACCACAAATTAACAAACAACAACAACAAAAAACCTCTTCATGGAGTTATTTGATCTCCTTCAAACACTCACACTCATTCCCTGTAGGAAACTAGAGATGCCCGTCTGGGATGTGAGAGATCTAACACACACATGAAGTGTTAAGTATCACTGGCTCCTGCACAGAAAATGTCATCATTCCCACCTCCCAGTTGGTATCTTTAAATAGCTCACATTGTTTATGGTGTACATAGTGTTAATGTCCTTCAGTTGTTCTATTTTCAAGGATGGAAAAGCAGTTGCTAAGCATTTCTAAATGACAGCCCCAGGGTTCATTAAAAATATGGCAAACATTTGCTAAGCTCATTAAGTGCAATTTTTGTGTGTGTGTGTATCAGATTCCTCCTCTGCATGTTATGCGTGACCAAACATCTATTAACCCTAATCCCATTGATGAGTCTGATACATTCAAACTAGCAATTAGACAAAACAAAAAGGATATTTACTGAGAGACTCATAAATGGGCTTTCATATTGGTCTAAATTTGCAATTTGCTGTTGCAAAATGACAGTTTAATTCCCTTCTGTTAATCCCCACCTACTAGAGTACTCCCTTTGTTTGATTATAGGTTGTCAGATTTAGGGATTCTGATGGAATCAAAATTTTAAGTAAACCAGAAATACACAATAATTACACTTGCTAGGCACTGCTGCCTACTGTACAAGCAAAGTAAATGCAACAAAAAATTAAATAAAATTCAAAGAAAGAAAAAAGGATTTCAGGAATCAGCTACTTAAAAACTAAATATACATATTTCCTCCATCTAAATTCAGAAAAAATAAAAATAGCTTCTTTTTCTTGGTACAATAACATGTTTTGATACTATTACCTGCTAAACATAATTTTTCTAGAACCAAGAGTGTTTCTCCAGAGCCACTGAGGAAACATCTCATCTTTCTTAAACAGAATGACCTTTCTAGCCCACAGTCATGCCCTTCTCACGCATCTTTTCCAACAGTGTGAAGCACAGACATTACTATGAACTCAGCAAAATAATTGCAATATAAATTGTCAGGTAGAGAGTCCTGTATGGAAAAACTTGGAAACACTTGTTAGGAAGATATCTCCCTGTTTGCAAAGTAGTGCTTACAACATCATTACAAGTCTTGTCAGTAATGTTTAACTGTGCAAGAGTTGGTTCTGTTCTATAAAGCATGAACTGGGCTGCTGTGAGCTAGTAAGGAGGGAACATCATTTATGCCATGGCAAACTAATATTATGAATTTTTCACAGCACGATGAAAGTCCTCTGCAAATGAAGACTTCTGATGTTTACATAGATTAAAACAAACTAACAAACAAAACCTCAAGAAGACTCGTTCAGTAGCTTTTTCTCTAACTTTCTCTTAATGAAGTGTTTGCTTTCTCCTGGATGGATTTTTTTTTTTTAAAGTTAAAAATATTATGGCCAAATTTTATGCCTACAAAGAGATCATTAACAATGTGAAGTCATTTTCAAATTATCTCTTCTGGTTTTCCAGGAATTCCACTTCTTAGTAAACAAAGGCTTCTAAAAAGTGATCATGCAGAAAACCTTCAGAAGAAATACTCAAACACAGAAAAGATTTTTAATTAATTATTCTAGGCTATATTTAACCAGAAGAAAAGCAGCTCCTCATTTCAGAAGAACTGTAATAGTTATCTACAGAGAAAATACTTGTGTATGTGTATAGATACAGGGATTCTGTTAATCATTCTAAATTTTATTTTAGAGTAAGCTTTTTCCCCCAAAAATCTTCAATGAAAAGGAAGATGCTGCTGCTTTTTTAATATTTAATGCTATGAACTAGTCCTTTCAGTCTACTAGTGTGTACTAAATCTTCTATTTAGTTATTCAAGAGATGTCTAACAGAAAAACACTCCCTGAAATTTCTGTTACCCACTCTATACTGTCATATCCATAGATTTATTCGCTCTATGATGGTGATATTTCTGTGATTCCAACAAATCACCTGTACAGGGACACTTTCCACCTAAGTTGTCAGCTTCTCTTTCCCTGAATACAAACAGTATATCACTGTTTCATCAGCATATTTTCAATAAATATGACAAAACTTTACTAAATAACAAAGGTAGTGGAAAGGTCCAGAGTGCAAAGGGACTCTCTGAGCTGAAGTGTGTATGCTTGGACATATTTCAGCTTAAAAAAAAATTCTAGCTTCAGATTGACCCACTTCATAACTCAATAGGAAGGAAAACAAATGATCATAGATTTTTTAATAACCTAAAATCAATAAGATACTCCATTAAAAAGTAGTTGTGGCAAAAGATCACACCTGTGTATTTAAAAACCAAATTCAACAAACCTTTAAACCCTAGATTTTTTAAAACATAAAATCGTATTTTTCCCTTAATTATGCATTTTATTAATGATTTGCCTTCTATTTCTTGCATAAGAGTTTGAAAACAGTTGTGTGTACTTTGTCTTAACAGATACTGAGATACATTCAAACATATTGCACATTTTATAGGATGGAGAGCAAACCTGAAGACGTTTGGATCTGAAGATGATGAAGTTGATGCATTTTTTTTTTCTGTTTTTGCATTGGAGAGTGTTCCTGCTCCAAATCCACTACTCAGAAAATTTTGTCTTGAACATAAGTCCCAGAACAGAAGAAGAGACTCATACAACTTGGGAGACAGAGGTGTCAAGGTAATCAAGGTCTGAAAGGCCATGAAATTAATTTTCCTGCTACTTCTGGTTTTATTCTTGAATTTTGAAACAAAACTGAAACCAGAAACCTCACTGTGTGAGCTTTACCATTCTTTAACAATTCTTCATGGTGCATTTTACCTTGTTTCAACCCAACATAAGTTATTTACTAAGTGGATTACTGCAAAGTGATAGCAGCATGCACAAGTAAGATCGTGTCAGTAACACTGAGAACACTATGCATAATTGCAGTTAATAAACCAGATTAAATGTCTTCTATTTGCAAGCTTAACTAGTCTTTCACACCTCTCTTTTTTTTTTCCCTTGAGTTTTGTCTTCTTGTGACTTGATGGAAGTGGGCAAAAATGAAAGAAACCTCAGTCATAGAAAATCACCTAAGCACAAAGTTCAAATCACATATTAGCATTTGCATATGTTTAAACAGGCACTTTTTTCCAACTGGTTACCTGTACAAGTAAGTTTTGAGTTAGTAGGCACCAAGGGGCAAAGTTTCCTAATGCTACACACTCGAGCAGTCAGCACAGGTCTTATGAGGATTTTAAAACCAGAAACAATAGAATGCAGACAATTTTTTCCGTAGAACTTTCATTTCAACTTCCTCTTTGCACAGGAGAAAAATATTCTGATAAAAAAACTGAAAAGCAGATTCGGTGTCCATTTTTACCTTGACACATCTTACAACATCGATTGTCTGTTCTGCAAAAAGCATGCATGACAGAGAATAGCACTGAGCCAATGTAGAAATTAGCCATCACACTTTCTGGATGTAGTAAGTCATGAATTGTCCTAAATTAATTTACCACAACATTATCCCACAAGGAGACTATATATATAATCAAATGCAAGAATAAAAAAAGGATAAAATGCTTTTCCTGATTTTCACTTCCTCTTCCTAATATGTATCTTAAAAATAGACTCATAAAGATGTGGAAAGACTTGCTCGCAGTGCTATTTTCTCCTGAAATCCAGAAAATATTTTAACGTATAATCTTAAGCAAACTTATTTATAGCCACCCTTACTTTCAGTTATGATATTTTAGCAGTTAGGTAAAATATTTTTTGGTTGCTTTCAATGTCAAAGTTGGCTGGAAGTCTCTCATGTATCATTTTTTCTGTTTAATTTCTTCTTTGATTTTTCTTTGCTTTACAGCACTCTTGTGAAGTATTTGCCATGGGCATCACCCACAGATGGCACATTAAACATTCCTTTCCACAGAGGCTGTCCTTAGACCCTTTTCAAGTTGTTAACATATATGGGCATTGCCAAAATCCAAATCATGAAGGTGTAACACTGCAGACGAGATGGTCCAACTGGGACCAAGTGGCACTGGAAGTCTGGTTTGGGAGTACTACAAGGATGGGAGAAATATACCCAGAGACATGCATAACTCACCTGTTCATCAAGTAGCAAATTTTCAGCTTTCACTCCTACTTCCTTCTGTTTCCCCTTTCCCAAAAACAGAACAGACAAACAAACAAAAAACCAAAAAAAAACCAATTTCACCAGTTTACAAAAATTTGCGAAACATTCTGATGTGTCTGACCTTAATTATATTACAGGTATTTACTTTTTTCCTCCTTTATTTTTTTATTTGAGTGAAGCACTTTAATGAAGAAAAAACATGGAGAAAAAGTCTTGTGAAAAATTCAGATTTAGATGCTGAATGCAGGATCTAAAGATTAATATAAACCAAGCAGTTTTTCAAGAGCTAAACTGTAATTGGAAATCCACCTTTTCATATATGATAAATTAAATTAAAAAAACAAGCAAACAAAACCTAACAAACCCAACAAACCAAAAAAACAACCAACCAACCAAACAAAAAACCACCAGCACTGATACAGGTGTCCTCCAAGAAATGTTTTTTAAATCCAGACTTTGGAAACAACATCTGTCTGAAATCATAACTGTGGAAATTATATTTTAGAAGGGAGGGAAATCTAATAGGATTTATTTGCAATGTTTTACTGCTAGTGGTATAGTAGAAACAAAATATCTACATTAAATGCATGGTATTCTTTTTCAGCCTTCATCCTGCCTCTAAGCCCTTCAGGCCCAGCCATTCAGAGTTTGCAGATTTTCCACTGGATTACAGAAAATGATGCTAACATGAGTATCCTTTAGTTCACAGAGCTCTAATTTAAATGCATATCCTATTACATTGGAACAGCAAGTTTTTAGATCTCAACCATATTGGCATTTGCTCCAGAGAATGACAGAACAAAATGGTCCGCAAAGGTCCCATTCACGTTAAACTGGCTTCTGCTAAAACCCTGAGTGGCTGTTTAGTCACCGAGTTATGCAGCAGGAAGTAGGCAGTCAATGAACTTAGGCTCCACCAGTGTGTGTCAGGATCACAGCTTCAAATCTTTCACCAGGTGCTTTACAAGCTCTTGCTGTTTAGACAGAGATGGAAAGTTTCAGACCTATGGGTTTCAGGTAAAATTTTTCTCAAAAGCAGGCACATGGAAGGTTACACATTAACAGTCAGTCCCAGTTACTCCTAATGGGATTTGTGCATGCTGCTTTGAAAATGTAGCCCTTCAGGCTGATATACGGTTAGCATAACAAGTAGCTGCTACAAATGGCCAGTAGGACTGAATATGCAATTAACTAGCTGTGTTTTCTGAATCAATATGAATTGATTGAAAAGTAAACACTTGAGCTTAATCTATTACTGTGATAAAAAATTGGCCTTCTTCCTAAGTGGCATTAAGAAATTTGGCCTGATCTTTTATGTCTATGTGGAGTGGTGTCTTTCAAAGGAGGAAAACCCTGAAAATTCTCTATCATCCGGTGTAGAATAATAACAGAAATTGCATCATTTGACTGAATTCAGGTCTGTATTACTAAGTATATTTTATCCATTTGTGGATTTCAATTAACTGTGATTCCCAACAGTGTTTCACCGAAAACAGTATAGTATGTCTACAAGTTCATCAGGCCAAAATCCCTCTGTGTCTGAAATTCATATAGCTCAAAGGTTACAAAAATGGTGTCCAACCTACCCTACAGAACCAACCGGCATGCAACCATTATCACTATAATTTTGCTTGAAACAAGACCAAATACACATAGTGAGGGGAAAAGAACTCCTAGATTCACTTAAATAGAGAGCAGATTCTTTATGAGACTGAAAAAGAGAGTAGATTTGTGCTCTTAATTAATTAATACATTCAAAGCACAACAAAAATGAGCCTGCTGTCTTTGAGGGTGCAACAGGGGCAGGGAATTAAACATAATTTCTTTCCTCAAGACTTAAAAAAAAAGTGCTTTAATTGCACTGTATGCCCAGGTAACTTTCTTTTATCTTTGTACATAAATTGAAAGGGGAAATGATAATGAATAGGTAGTGCCTAAGGGCAATATTGCGTATCAGCACCCAGAAAAAAAAAATCTAAAATTGAAACAATTTGAGGACAATAAAATAATACTCACAAAATTGAAAATTGAGTCAGACAAAATCAAGACACCTGCTTTTGGAATATGTCTAAGACTCATGAGCTAATCAGTAATAATTAAGAATTCCTTTAGCTGAAAGTCATGGGTTTTTTCATGGTGAATAGGTTAAGATAATGAGGACACATAACCTAAGGAATGTTTTCAGACAGTGACTGATGACCCCAAACCAAGCCAGAATTTTCATAATGGTTTATAAGAAAAAATACTCTGCCTCCTAAAAAATTTCCCCCCCCATTCTCACAGGTCAGCCACTCAAAAAAAAAAAAAACAAAAACAAGATTGCATCTCAGACTGGCCAGCGTTCTACTACCCATTGTACTTGTGAGCCAAAAAACCTTCTTTGTGGCAGAAGTTGCACAGACCTCTCCCACTGGGTCAATGGGATTTCACAAGCAGTGTAATACAATTGCTGAATTGAATCCACGAAGTTAATTAAAGTAAAAATTACACTGTGATTGTTGCTTTCTTTTTTTTTTTTTTTAATGGAAGATTATGTTCAGGAGGCAAATTAAATATTTTAAATTTCTATAAAAGCATTCCAGCATTTTAAGCCTTTCTTGATTTAGGTGCCAGAGACTTAGGATTTCACTCCTTGAGGTTTACTAGCACAGATTTCCATGCTTATTTATTCATTACAGAAAGGAGATCCTACAGTGAAAAATTAATGCTTGACATAATTTTTAGAACTAAAAAGAACTCTTACTCATCCAATCCAGTGCTTCTGTTTAAATGGAATCAAAACATTGTCAGACTCAAGCCTGCCTGTAACACAAAATCTTAAATACTTTGAAGCCTGTGTAACTAGGTTGTCTGTTTTGCTACTGGATAGGAGATTCAAGTACAGCAGTGATCTATAATGTTTATTGTATTTTACCTTTGGCTGGCAGGACTTAATATCTTTCTTCATCAGTTCTTTAACTTCACATCTTATATCTACAAAGGGAGTTTTAGAAAACATAATAAATATGTATTAATATATTAACAGTATGCATACAGTTTTTATATAACATATGATTTTGGATGAATGGTTAAAATTTAGAGTAATAGGAAATTTAACTCTGGATAAAAGAAGCAGCTGTTTTTAAAACCTCACAATGAGATTTTCATATATTTGTGTTAATTATAGAGGGGTCAATACAGTATAAAACAAAGCTATTTTTTAAATCATCGGGTAGATACCAAAAAGGAGGGGGGGAAAAAGTCAGGTCATCTTAAGTCTAAAATCAAGCAAATTTCATTTTTTCTTTAAGCACCAGGCTCGAGTATCATTTCCTCTTAACTGTTCGTGAATGACAACTCCTTAAGAGCCATTGACAAGTTTTGCCCATGGAAAGTGAGCAGGGACAAGTACCAGCACGCATTGAATGTGATATGATTGATAAAATGCCTAAAAACTCTTTAATTGCTTCATAAACAAAGCTCCTGCAGTCTTTATTGAGACAAACTTCCATTGAAGGAAATTTGAGTTTCTGTATGTCTGTAGCAGCTTGTGTCTCCACTACAAGACTACCAGATAGGAACTTTACCCCTAGTACAGTCTTTTGTAGACACTGGTCTGTCTAATACTAGAAGGAGGATGTCAAAGGAGTCTCTGTTCCAACTCCCCACATTGTGTCTCACACTAACTGGGGACTCGATTTCAGGAACTTGTGACTATTTTTTTTTTCCCCCAAATTTAATTAAATTGAAGCAAGCCAGGATCACATGTAATTTACTACAGATGACATTCAAATCTAAAAGAAAAGAATTTTTTGTTAGTTAATAGAGAATGTAGAGAAGTAGTATTTCAAATAGTAGAGCAAATGTGTGAAGAAACATCTGTATCAGCACTCATATGTGTGTGAATGTAAAGGAATACTTGGAATATTTATAAAGGTCACGGTCAGACCAAACTCTCTGACGTAATCTCACAAAGCAAAATAATTGTAAGGGACAGTAGGGCTGACTGTACTTTTGGTAGGTGAGAGAAGGCTTCAGAACAGTTCTCAGGGTAGTGTTGAAGCAAGGTCAGGACTTGGGACTCAGAGAAGTACTTTAGTGATTCTTGTATAAATACGATCTTTCACAGTCAGCTGCTTTGTGTTCCCAGTTTGCACCAGGTGCAATGTTCTTGCCAGATGCTCTCTTCCCTTTCCGAAAGTGATGTTTTGGGCTTGCCTCTCATATAGAGAATTCCTCTGCACCCACTTTCAAACATGACAGAGTCCTCGTCAGTAACTCAAGTGTATGTACAAATACAATAATTAATACAAGCACAAAGGAAATGCTGTGCTAAATGCAGTGCTAAAACAGCTGCTATGCCAGAGAGATAGCAGTATCATAGTTTTCAAATAACTACATGTTATCTGATAACTGTATGCTGAGAAGAAATTCTCTAATGTTGAAGTGATAGCAATGCGCCAGACTGCACATTCCATTTCTCTGACAGTCACCATGGGTACATGAATAGTCTGATAGAGACCTTATCATTAAAAATTGAGCCGAAACTGAAAAATCTTGTTGAGAACCTTAGCTTTCCATTTCATTTGTCACCAGCTCTTCTGTCTTATTTACCAGGGGAAGGTACATTTACTTCACTGTTGGGGAAGATGAAACAGGAAAGCCTTATAAATATGGTTGCCTGACAAAAGATTTTGGGAATATGAAAACTACAGGCGACATCGAAATGAAAGCCACTTTTGAAATACCAAGTCTTAGTTACTGAACAACTGGAAAACCATGGTATGGCCAACTGAAGGTAATCCCCTCTTGATTGAACAATACCCTCTGCTTGCAGGCAGGTCCAAGGGTCAGAGCAGACCCTACTAGCTCAGCAGAAGGGGTCCAAAGAGTAGTTTTTAGAAGTTAAGATGTAACACTCTATGGTAATATAAGAACTCTTATAGGCTGTATGTAAATGCTATAGGATTTGTATCTTGTATTAGATTGGTTAGTGACAATTAGAATATTCAGTACAGAAGATGATTTATTGTATTGTAACCAGGACTTCACCATTCCATTCCACTCTTACACACTCTTACTACTTCTTCTTCACTCTCATTCCTCTCGCTCTCTCTCTCTCTCTTACCCGCTTACTCTCTTGCTCTCTTGGGCCTGCTCAGAGCTGCCAGCTGCAGCTCTGAGCAGTGCCCCTATACCCACGCCCTTTGCAATAAACCGCATGTTCCAAGATCTGCCTATAGAGATCTCTCGTCACTGTCCGTCCCGACCGTCCGAACCACCCCGCTGACCTACACTTCACTCTTTTTTTTTCTGGCCTACATACTTGTAAAACAGAATCGCAGAATGGGTTAGGTTGGAAGACACAATAGTGGGTCATCTGGTCCAACCTCCCTGCTCAAGCAGGCTCATCCCAGAGCACATGGCACAGGATTGTGTCTAGATAGTTCTTGAATATGTCCTGTGAGGAAGACTCCAAAACGTCTCTGGGCAACCTGTGCCAATGCTTGATCACCCACACAGTAAAGAAGTTCTTCGTCATGTTCAGGTGGAACTTCCTGCGCACCAGTTCCTGTGCATCAGCTTGTGCCCGTTGCCTCTTGTCCTATTGCTCAGCACCACTGAGAAGAGCCTGGATCCATCCTCTTGACACCCTCCATCCAGATACTCAAAGATGTTGATGAGGTCCCCTCCCAGTCATCTTCTCTCAAGGCTGAACAAGCCCAGCTCTCTCAGCCTTTCTTCATAAGAGAGATGCTACTGTCCCTTAATCATCTTCTGGACTTGCTCCAGGGTCCCCATGTCTCTTTTGTCCTGAAGAGCCCAGAACTGGACACAGCACTCCACATACAGCCTCACCAGGGCAGGACAGAGTAGAATAGAGTAGAGGGGCAGGATCACCTCCCTCAACCTGCTGGCAATGCTCTTCCTAATGCACCCCAGGACACCATTGGCCTTCTTGGGCACCAGGGTATTACCGCAGGCCTGGTTCCTACGGTATATCACCGTGTCCCGCAGCTATAGGGAGGAGGAGGAGGAGAAGATCCAGCAGGCAGGAATTGTGCAGCAAGATTGATTTATTTAATTATTTTACAAACTCTTTTATAGACTTTTTTCTTCATAGTCTAATTGGACAAAGGACCAGCCACCCCTTGGGGGCGATTGGCCAAAATCCTAAAACATCCATTATCAAAATATTTTCTACTATACCATAAACAAGACTTTCCAAGGTTGCAGGTGGCTTGGTTGTTTACATTCCCTGCTACCTCTTCTGTGAGAGAGAAAAGTCTCTCACGGACTTAGAAAAATAACAAGAAGATCCTCACTAACAGCATTTTTGTACCTACACCAGGGCACACTGCTGGCTCATGGACAGCTTGTTATCCATGAGGGCAACAGGATCCCCAGGTCCTTCTCCATAGAGCTGCTTCCCAGCAGGTCAGCCCCAGTCTGTGCTTGTGCCTGGGGTAATTCTTCTCCAGTGCATGACCCCACATTTGGTCTTGTTGAATTTCAGAAGGTTCCTATCTGCCCATCTCTTCACTCTGTCAAGGTCCACCTGAAGGGCTGCACATCTCACTGGGGTACTTACCACTACTCCAAGCTATAAGGGAGTCTGTGATGATTTTGTGAGTAACAGTGTCAAAAGCCTTGCTGAAGCCTAGGTAGACAATATCCACTGATCTCCCTCTGTCCATCCAGGTGGCAGTTTAGATGCCAAACTGATTTTTGCTTTTGTATATTCTTCATATGTATTTGTAGCTCAGTAGCCTATTATTGTATAACTGTATAGATTCGTAGCTAGTATTTTTCCTACCCTGTTACACAGAAATAAAAAAACACTTTCCTAAGACTCTCTCCTAATCTTGCTTCTTCTGTGAACCAAGGTTGAGCCACCTTCCCAAGAGACTTTCTCCCATAAACAACTAATGAGGAAGGGAGGCTTCAGAAGAGGGTTGAACCAAGAGGGGGAATTACCTCATCACCTGTGTTTCTAATTGGGGATCCTTGTCAATGATGCTAATTTGCTAAACTTATAAAACTGTACTGTCCCTATGTCATGTGCATCTTTAGCATATTTTTGGTGTGTATTCTGGCGTGTTGTGCACCTGGAGGTATCTTCATTAAAGGTGACCACATTTTACCACCTAATCTTGTTTGGCTCTTGTTTTTAGGGCTCAAAAAGGCAATAGTTTCATCACAGAAGGTGATTGGTCAAGCACGATTTACCATTAATGAATCCACTACTCCTGATCACCTTCTTGTCTTCCATGGGGATAGAAATGGCCTCCAGAATGAGGTGTTCCATCATCTATCCAGGAATTGAGGTGAGGCTAACCAGCTGGTAGCTCCCTGGATCCTCTTTCTTGCCCTTTTAGAAGAGTAGGGTTACATTTTGCTTTATTCCAGACTTCAGGCATGTTTTCTGATTCAAAGATGATCCTGAGAAGCCCAGCTATGTTGTCGGCCAGCTCTCTCAGCACTCATGCATGCATCCCATCAGGGCCCATGGGCTGGTGGATGTCAAATTTGTTTGGGTGTTTTGTAACCCAATCCTTCATGAAGGAGTGAAAGACTTCCTTCCAACATTCCTTTACCCTGATCTCCAGTGTCAGAGATTCCTGAGGGCTGGTCTTGCCAGTGAAGACCAATGCAAAGAAAGTGGTCAACTAACTCCTGTCTTCTTTGCTTTCTCTGTCACCAGGGCTCCCCCTCTGTTTAGCAACAGGCTCACAATATCCTTTATTTCCCTTTAGTTACTGATGTATTCAAAAAAGCCCTTCTTACTGCCCTTGATACTGTTGGCCAGATTTAATTCCAGATAGGCCTTGGCCTTCCTTGTGTCATTTCTACTTACTCTGTGATCTCTTTGTATTTATTCCAAGTGGTCTGACCCTGCTTCCATCTCCTATGTGTTTTCTGCCTATACTTGAGGAATGACAGGATTTCTTCATTCGTCCATGGAAGTCTCTTGCCACTTTAGCCTAATTTTTTGCTCACTGGGATGTATCGTCCTTGAGCTGGAAGGAAGTGACCCTGGAATATCAACCCTTCTTCCCTAAAGGGTCTGTTCCCATGGTGTTCTTCCAAGAAAATTCCCTAAAGTGGCTAAAATTAGTTCTCCTGTAGTCGGTGATTACAATCTTATTTCCTGCCCTGCTTCCTCTGTGCCCAATACAGAGCTCCACAATCTCACGGTCACTACCCAGCCAAGGCTGCCCCAACCCTCACATCCCCCACAAGGCCTTCCTTGTTTGTTAGTGTGAAGTCAGGCAGCACAACATTCCTTGTGGGATCCTCCACTGTCCATGACAGGAAGCTGTGATCAGTGCTTTTCAGGAACCTCCTGGGCTGTTTGTGTTTCACAGTGCTGGTTCTGCAGCAGATGTCAGGGTAGTTAAAGTTCCCCACAAGAACCAGTGTCCGTGACTCTGAGGTTGCTTCCATCTGCCTGTTGAAGGTTTCATCCACTTCCTCCTCCTCCTCCTCATGTGGCCTATGGCAAACATCCACAAAACGTCATTATTATTGTTATTTTTCCTGTTGTTATTTATTATTATTATCATTATAATTATGATTATCATTATTGTATGATCCTCACCACAATTTCCTAAACCCCATGTTCCCTGCATTCTTTCCAGGATACATTTCAGTAGTTCCCCTGCATTGCCTGTGCATTTCCTTCTTACACTTTCATTTGTCTAGGAGGTCCTTACTAACCCACGCTGCTCTCCTCACTTGATTTCTCTCATGCAGGAATCAAGAGCTCTTATGCTTAAAGAAGAATGCTTTTAAAGAGCTCACAGATCCATTCATTTCCTATGTTCCTGGAGGCAGATTCCCAGGGTGCCTTGTCTACTAATTTCTTTAAAAAAGTGAAAGTTGTTTCTCCTACAATTTAACACTCTGGCTCTACTCCTCACCTGGCCCATTTCCCTCAAGACTGTGAGTACATCAGTGCACAATCACTGAAGTTGAGGCTACCACCAGTCTTTTTCTTTCATGTTGGTGAGCAACCAGTCCAATATCTCTTCTCCTCTGATCAGACTGTGGTGAAGTCTTCAAATTTGAAGACTTCATTACTATAAATAGGAAGAAAGCACTTAAAGGCATGATTCTAGACAGACTTCAAATGAGCCATGTTTTATAACAAAAACTTTGTAACATGGAGCAGAGAAGGGCAGATTATGCTCTTTTTGGCAAAATATATGTACAAAGTCACTTGCAAAAGAGTATACTGAGTCATTTTTAAGTAAATAGATTAGTATTGTCATTTAAATTTTCAAGTAAGTGGAAATTATGAAACTAAATTTTAGGATTGCAGGTTTCCCTGATCTTATAGCAGCTATTATTCACATAAATCACAGGCCTTTTGTGCTGAGTGACATCCAATTTGTAGAGTTACAGGGCCTTTTCCAAGAGCCTTGCTGCTACAGAGAGCCCTTCTGGAAAGTATGGCCTCAAGGCATGTGCCCTAGATGTTCCACTCCTGTAAAAGATGGAGGTGCTACCACCTTCAAATTAACTAACTTCTGGCAATGGAATCACAATAAAGGCAAACATTTTGTTCCAACGGGATTTTTTTTTGATGGCAATGCAACTGCTTTCATGAAAAATAAAGGTACAAAATGAAGTACAGTCAGCTTAGAAAAGTAAAGTATTTTACAGTTTCACAATGACTTTTCTTCTTTTTCAATGCCTGCAAGACCTACTCGCTGCAAAGCTGTGGTTTATGAGATTCCCTATATGTGAGAATTGGTGTTGCAGGGACAGAAAGACAGAACTGTGACTGCAGGAATTGTAAAGAGGGAACAGCTACAAAACAGACTCTCAAGACAACTTCTTCTAGAAGGAATACTGATCACCAATGTTTAAAGTCCCACCTACAGGACTCACAAAACTACTGAACTAGTACTAGTTCCTACTTATTTCTACAGAATTCCTGGGTGACAAAAGAGGGGCAAAAGAGATCAAGATTTAGGCAGTGTTTATCTTTTTCCTTGTCTTAAAAATAATCTTGATTTCCTTCAGCTTGTTTCCTTCTGCAGTAAATATCCAGGCATATGCATTTCAAAAATTATGAACATATGTGTCTGAACTGAAATAAGATTAAGAGAATAAAGCAAAAATATATAAAATAGGAGATATTGTAAAGTCTACATCATTATATTTGCCAGCTTCCCAAGTCTGGGAGAGCTTGCCATTTCTGTGTCCCCTGGATATTGTCTAAAGAAGAGACTTCAGCATATACTCATTTGAGAGCAGCAAGTTATTCAAAAATATGAGGGTGATATTTAGTCTGAAAATCATATGTATGGTGAGTCCGTTAAAAAATGCATCTCCAGTCACTTTGTTTCCAAATGTGTTCCTCATTTCAAATCATTCCTAGGAAAAACAACTGCAGGAACCTTTGCTGTGAATCAGACATCCTTCCTCTCTGCCTTTCTTTCCTGGTGCCATTCAAAGTTTCACTTTTAGCTCTGTGCAAAGGGCTGGGAGCAGCTGCAGCTGTGGAGCAGATGTGTCTGAGGGTGTTCTGCACATCTGGGACAGATGACAGCAAAACACTTTGGGGGAAGAACAAGGAGTTTGTGATTCCCACTATTACTGTCTCTTCCTTCCTAAGATACAGAGGAGCTGCCACTTTTTATGGAATAAGAAGAGGGGCTTTATTATATCTCTAGAAATCAGGATTGCCCACATCAGTCCGAGAGGACTTTACCCTCCAGGGCAGTGGGAAAGCACAATGTCTGCCCATGCCCATTGGTGCAGGAAGCGATGGGGAGCAAAAAAAGTCATCCTGGGAAATCTGCACATCTTCTTTGTCACACCACACACAACAGGTTTTTTGGGTATACCTTTTTGCATGTATCCAGTTATTCTTTATTCCGTAGGAGAAATTAGCTGTAATTTGAATCAATCTTTTAGACAAACAGAATTTATATAGAATTTTGGTCTGAGTTTAAGTAGCTCCAGGAAAAAAAAAAAAAAACAACAAAACCTGAAGATACTATGTTTTAGATCACCCTTTTTATATTTTCTAAGCAAAAAAATTTTGTTTCTTAAATTTGAAACCATTTTTCAAAGTCAGATTAGATTTATTATTAGAAGCATTAAAATTGCAGAAATGCAAGGCCATGATTTATTTCAAATTAAATAAAACATTCCTATTGGGTTATTAAATTTCTCATGGATCTTATTTGTTTGTTTATATTTGATTCAGTTTACATCACAAATAAATAAATAAATAGCTGATTTTTCGTGGGTCTTGAATTCACTATGACTAATCTGATTAGAAAATAAGTATTTGGCAATTTTCTTGGTGCGTAGGCGCACTAAATGCCACAAATTCACAGACACAGTTTGTGTCTGATTTAAGAAAATATGCGTAGCATCGAATAATAGTAAAAGGACTTGCTATAACTGTGCTGGTCTAAGTATAAAAAAAAGAGAGGAAGGGTTTATAGTATCAAATACCAGATGTCCTGGAAAAGTGGGCACAGCCCTCTTCCCTTCCTTCTCCCTCCACAGGCCAAGAAGCCCCTGGCACTACAGTCTTGTTCCAAGAGGAGCTGGGTGTTACGAATGGATGTGGGGGTTTAAATAAGTCTCTGCCTTTTCCCAGGCCTCTGGCAGCAGGCGGTACCTTTATTGAGGTGGCCAGCACTCCAAGACCCACTCTCATTCCCAAATTCTTTAATAATGCTGAGTCAGTCTATTACAGAATGAATTATTTATTTAATGGACACAAAATAACAGACATAAGACTTAAAACAGACTATTACTACACAGGAATAAGACAAAAAGAGACAACTAGTATTACATGCAAGGTTAAAGGTACCATTAGTTTTACAGCTAGCAAAGAAATAGTATAGCTTAGGATTCCGTGTATCTAACCATCCATTTGTGGAAGGGGCACACATCGAAATTCTTGCCCTCAATTTCCAGAAAAGTAACCACAAAATTGCATCCAAGCTTTGGGGAGAAGTCATCTCAAACATTCCCAGGGAGCATGTAAGAGACTTCTGCCTCTGTTATAATCTGTATTACTTTTATAGTGTAAAGCAGGCCTTTTAGTCACGTATTTTTTTTCTTTTATCTCTTCCCACATCTGCTTTCCATACCAAGGTGTGGATTCTTAGTTAGGCTTTTTTGCACCAGGAGATGATACCTGCTGGGCCTTGCCTGGGTTATCTCTCCTCTCTGCACCGGTCCCCTGTGGTGGGGAGAGGAGGGGTATGCCCTGCCATGCTGGGTTACCTTTGAGATCAGTCACTAGAGCTGGGAGCCAGGGCAGATCCTGGGCAGGTGACATGGACTTGCAGCTCAGCTGACAGTCTGGCAGAGCCTTGCCTGAGGATCAGCCCTTAGGTGTGCAGCCTTACCAGCACACCTTCAGTTTAGGAGTCCCCGGTATTAGCAGCCCCCTCCCAAGATTCTCTCATTGCAATTTTAAGTTCAGCAATAAATCTGTTTTTCATTAATGAGAGAATTAACAAGAGAGACAATCTCATTTCAGACCTATTAAAAACAAAATTAGATATATTAAACAAGGTATATAAAGTGCTATGGGAAACTTTTTTCACCAATAACCATGACTGCAGCTAGAGTAATCCAATCTAAATTGCTATTGAAAAATTGCATCCCACAGTTTTCTTATTTCTGAAGGTCACCAGCTCCCCCAGACTAGTCATACCTTAATTTCACTTGCAATAGTTTTACAACAGCACAAGTGAAAAGGCCTTTGAGAGAGTTACTTCTTTTCATCAACTCATTTTAATAAAATCAGGATCTGGTTAAATAGGTTTAATCACACAGATACAGTTCTTGTCTCATTGACTCTAGAAGGTTGGGGTGTAAAGCAATCCAAGAAAAATCAGAATCAGCACCTCTGATTGCACCGTGGTGGAAAAGCATGTCTGATTATGCTGAAAGGGCTTGTAGCTTAGGTGGAAAATGCTAGATTACAAGTGGAATATTATGTCTAAACATGACATATAATTCATTTCACTTTCCTATATCTCATCGACATCTATTGTCATTTCTTTTTTTTTTCTTAGTTACAACAATGAATGAAGATGTGGTAAAAGTCAAAAGGTTGAATTTTAAAGTCACAGTTCTTATGCAGAGGCGCTCATTTGTTAAGGCTTAGCATTTAACCACTGGCCATGACTGGAATTTATTAACTCACTAAAAAATGATAGTATTAGGTCCTCAGACATTGTGTAGTGACTGCTTGCTTAATTATCCATATCTAAAGAGTTAAAATGGTGGCTTTTGCTGATTTAATATTCTTCCAGCTTTCTGCTGCTGTGCAGTGTACTGTGCATTAACAACACAGGTCATTGAGTACCCACTGAAAGCTCGCTCTGGAAATACCTGAAGGACACATTGAACTCTTCAGAAATCTGTGTCATAATACTTCATGTGTTAACAGAATACAAGGCACAGTGATGCATAGCAAAGGATCAGCCCAGGGTGGGCATCTGAAATGCTCTGTCTTGCTGCTGAATGCTAGAGTGAAGCATTGTAATTTTATTCCAGTTATACTTTTAGTGCCATGATGTCACAGCATAAATTTGTACTTTTGCATGCAGCTCATGCTGGTGTGATGACAGCTCTTAAAATATTGAGCGATTGTAGGCCCGTCAGCATAAAATTATTCTAACACGGTGCCTTTATTAGTGCTTCAATAAATGCCTTTCTTCTTGTGTTCCGAAGTGGCATTTGCAAATGAGCTAATTTCTCAGCAGTACAATAATTGTGTTGCATTTATTTTGTGAGGTGGGGGTGGAGGAGGGAGAAGAAAAATGCTGTTACATAAAAGGGGTTCTTTTGCCATCAAAACTACATTCACCATCGTTAGGCAAGTTTAAAAAAGAACACATTAACTAAATGACTGTACAATTATTTAAATGAACTTGATTCTTTTTAAAGCCATAGAGGAGTATAAACACTTTTCCAAGCCATATAACAAAAGATGTGACAGCCCTCTCACAAGAAATGCTTCCTGAAAGTCAAGCGCAAACCATGTTTGCTAACTGATGACAGATATTTTGGGGTGCAGAATGCATCTTCTTCAACAAACTAAATCCAAACCTGATGTCAGCTAACCTAATTCACAGGGCAAAATGCCTAAGAAGTAAAGACTAGGGAGGAAGCAGGTTTTAAACCGTACATGTTTTCTTTTACTGTCTTTGTCATCTAGAAAATAGACAAAATGATGCAAAGAAAATGATTCATAAATGGAACTGTGCAATCATAGTGCTAAGTTAACAGGAAAGACTTGAGTTCACTGTTTCCTTGATACACACATCCAACAATTTATCTGAGAACATTTTGTGTCATGGTGTGCTTCTCTTTTCTTGTTGTGTTACTTAGACTTAAGACAACAACTGACTTTTCAAAGTGGTGCTTAGTATGCATCATTCAGTGTTCACAAATGTGAAATCTGTTCAGTCACTGAAATTAAATAAAAGCATTTAATTTTAAAGGTATTGCTTTAAGAACATATTTTTAAATCAATGAGCTAAGCTACAGCTTTTATCAATGTCACAAGTCCCTCATCCTATCCTTCCTCTATTCCCTGCTATAAATAAAGATGTTATTAAACTTAGAATTTAATCAATGTCAACAACATCTTCTACTAAATAAAAAGTAAAATGTTTTGAAAACAATTTGCTGGAAATAGACTCTTATCCACCCTCTGAAATTTAAATATTTAATAAAATCTGTTCAGGTGTCCTCTGGATCTGAATTTAAAGAATGTTAGTGTTTTTAAGACAAAACTACTCAGTAGTATCTGCAGCAAAGGCAAAAAAGTGCAGCAGAAAAAAGTCATCATAAAGAAGAGACTTAATTAAATCACACTGAAGTAAGTTCAACAATTGAGAAGATCTGTTTTTCTCTCAATTATGCTTAAGATGTGTGTCTCAAAACATCAGATGTTGAATAAGGTTGGATTTAACCAGAGCATACAACAGTACCTTTTGCTTAGTGAGAGTCAGTTGTGTTTAGACAGAATCAAGCACAGGCATAAAAAGCAGAAAACTAGAAGGAAAACCAGCATAGTACTACATCTATTGCATAACCCTGAAACTGCAGGGGGTATTTTGTGAAAGAGCACAGAAGTCAGCTACCACATTTTAAGTGAATTTTTAGCTGCCTACCATATCTAGCTACAGCTAGGTAAAAGGATGATTTGCAACCTGTAAATGTCTGAATACTGTAAATATAAAGGCAAATTGATCAGGAAATTACATTACTGTTTAATTAAATTGCAAAGTTTTTGTTACTAATCCTGCAATAAGAGAGGATACTAATAGAATTTGTACAAAAAATTTAGCTCTCAAGTGAGTGTATCTGTTTCATAAATCGATTAAATATTTGCTATATGTATTATATAGCTATACATATATATCTGTATCTATATACATACATATATATATATATATATATACACAAACAGAATAATTACTGTTGCTGGCAGCAGTAATCTAAGTGCCTCTGTAGGATGCAACAGGCCATGAGTCAGTTTCAAAAAACTGTTGATTTGTGACTGATGAGGCCCTAGAAGACTTTTACAGTCTTATCTACCAGTAGCAGAAATATCAATAAAGACTGACCTTTTCTGTTAAATATAATGAATAAAAATACATAGGTAACTGTCGGTAGTCCAAATAAATCTATCAGAATTACTATAGTTAGCATTGATAAAATTCTTTAGGCAAAAAGGTACATCTGACTGATAAAAATATAAGAAAACAATATTTTAGAGCTGGACTTATCCAGTATCTGTTGCAATCCAGTTTAGACCCAGGAAAGCAAAGCAAGCTAAGTCTCTGAGCATAAACCGGAAAGAACTTAGAAGGTTCAAATATTCTCAGAAATGAGATTAAAACCAAATGAGGTTAGATGTTGTTGAGAAAAAAATGGATGTATTTTATTTAACAGTAAAAGAGACAAAGAGAAGGGAAGAGAAAACAAAGAGAGAAAGAAAAAGACGTGTGCGTGGGGGGATGGGGCAACAGGGAGAGGTGACAGGGGTTAGGTGGGAGCAGATCACCCATCCGAGGGTCTCAGTGACATCTCGTTGCTCCCCTCCATCCGCTCTGCTGGTGCTGAGGGTCCCCCGTCGCCGCCGTGGCCACACCGCTACACGCTGCCACACGCCATGTCACACTGCCACACGCCACCACACGCCGCCACACGCCAAAGAGTGCAGAATTCCGTGGATTCATATACACTCTGGGCCAGGTGCCAACGCCCACGTGCCTCCCTTGCAGGGGCCAGCTTGACAGTGTGCCTTGCAACACTGAGGGTCTGTTGCATCATCTCTGGGGCTCTGGTGCTCAGTCTGGGGACCCTTTTGAGGGGGGCCCCTGTGATGGGCCATGTCACCCCCTCCTGCTGTGGATAAGCTCCCCCCCGCCCCCAGTGAGGACCCCTCAGCCGGGCTCCTCTGCACAGGGGAGGATGGGCAGTCACTGCACCTCTGACCAGAGGCTTTTCCAAGGTACCCAAAGCCTCTCCTCCCTCCCCCCCTTGGTGTGAGGGTCTGTTGAGCCTGGCAGCTGATAGCCCTGGGGCTGTGGTCCTCATCTTGGAGGTGTTAAGCCTGTGCTCAGTGAACGTCCCCAGCCCTGAGTTGTTACTTTATCTTATCTTCATCAGCGAGCAGTGTCAGGCCTCAGCCGGGGCCCCATTCAGGGTGTGGTAGTGTTCTCTTCAGCTTTTGTAATACAGTTTTAAAAAGTCCTTTAAGAAAATGTTTAAGTCATAAAATATAATATTTCAGTCTCTGGCAGTATGCACATGGATAGGTTATCTAAATAGCAAGTTAATCGTGTTTTCATTACCCAGTGAAAAAAAAATGGAGTAGGTAGTGTTTCCTTCCATATCCAAGGAGAAAGGGGGAACTGGAACATGGGGAGGAATTAAACAAAAGAGCATCTCTCAGGGCCACTAGGATTATGATAGAAAAATTTCTAATCTTATTAATACACTTTATGCTGCAAAATACTAAAAACAGGCAAAAGATCATTAAGGTCATCAAAGAAAGATAGGGAACAACTTCAGTCAGTGGCAAATAGGGAACAAAAAGAAGAAAACAATTGCATGAAGAAAACAATTACATTATTGACAAGGTGGAAGTATAAAAGATTAACAAAGTCACATGTTCTGGAAATGCAGTAATAAGCATAGTGCATAATGATGCTGTATATAAAATTCATGAATGACTGTATTTTTTATAAAAGAAAATTAATTAAAATTATCAATTTTCATGGAGGTCAAATGAAAATGTGAAAAAATATTCTTCAGATGAAACTTGATTCTTTAATCAACTCAAAAAGAAACATCTCATGTCGGTTTCCTTTTTTAAATTTCATATTCACAATTAATTTCTTCTCAAATTCTATTTGAAAACCTGTGAAATGTTTTATTCCATAAATGCCAAAGTGAGATTTTCTGACCTTTTCAAAAGAAAGTCAAGGCAATTAAATCTATTTATGTTGATTAATATACTTTTGTGAACATATTTTCTGTGCAGTTGCATCTGTGGTTTTTGGTAAATAAGTTGTCTTGCTAAAAATATTAGTAAGCTTTGGTACATATAAAAATAAAGCTGCAGGCAGAGCACATGCAGGACTGAGAGCTGGGACTGCTCAGCCTGGGGAAGATTCATTGGGAATTATCAATATGCATAAATATCTGAACAGAGCATGTAAAGAAGACAGAGCCAGGCTCTTTCCTGTGAAAGAGCACAGTGGCAGAACAAGAGGCAATGTGCACAGGAGGTCCTTTCCGAACATCAGGAAACATATTTCTCTGTTAAGGTGACTGCAGATTGCACAGAGAGGTTGTGAAGTCTCTATCCCATACAGACATTATCCTGGGCAAGCTGCTTAAGCTTCCCCTGCTTTAGCAGGGAGGTTGAACTGGTTGAATACCCAGAGGTCCCTTACAACCTACCTCAACCATCCTGTGGTTGAGGTTGCGATTCCGTGGAGGTGGGGATAGGGAGTCCACTCCAAATCAACCAGTGATGGTCTTTACAAGGACAGACTTCTGTTCCACTGACTTTTAAAAAGAATACACATAATTATGACTTTCAAATTCTAAGATCAATGTATGAGGGTTACTGCAATTATAGATTCTCTTCAAGCCCCAGGGTTGATGGTTTTCTTAAGAAATTAGAGGGAACTAAATAATCCACCCATGTACCTCTCACAGAAATCTAATGCTTTGAGAATTTCTCTTGCTTTGAAAGACTGAAGGTTCTTACTATTAAAAAAAGAGATGCTCCAGTGTGGGAGCAGTAAAATGACCAGCAAAGACCCTAGTGATGT
Organism: Corvus kubaryi; assembly: GCF_017639235.1. NCBI lineage: Eukaryota > Metazoa > Chordata > Aves > Passeriformes > Corvidae > Corvus > Corvus kubaryi. Next base: position 6,231,471 of record NW_024581117.1, read on the forward strand.
AATAGCAACCCTCTGAGGCTGGGTAGGCAATTTGCAGGTCTCCAGGAAGTAGAGGAGAGCTATAGCTATTCCTAAAAACACCAGTGAAATAGCAGCAGAGTCCTTTGGGAAAATATTGCACATGGGGGAAGGTAGAAGGCCAAACTGCTGATTCTCAGAAATGGGGGTTTCCTTTTTGGTGTTTGCAACTGACTTGCTGCATACAAGGAACAGAGTGACTTAGCAGTGCCACTTAGTAAAAGGAAATAAAATCTTCAGCTCCACAGCTGACAGGTCAAAAACAGCTGGAGGACTGGTCATAGGACACACGGCCCCAGCTTCCTTGCTGTTAGTGCAAGAGTCACAAAGATGTCCACTTTGAAGACAGCATGATAACCTCAAGATACATTTTAGTGAGTATTGTGGGCCTACTTTTTTTAGCGCACTATAAATTATATACCTCAGTAATACAAATGGTAGGAGGACAGCAGGAAACTGATTCTCAATCACATTCTTAGTTTCATCTTCCCACCTAAACCTCTTATGAGTTCCCAAGATGCTACTTGTATTTAATCCTTAAGACCTTTTTCATTTAAATGTCAATTCTTCCCTGCTAGTGCAGTTATGGAGGATTGTCTTCATAGAACAGTTGTGTATTTCTAACTTTTTCTTTTGTCCAACAGGCAGAACATACACATTTTACGGGTAGAATACAAGGATGTCTGCCTCTTTCCTTCATGATACAAAACCACCCACCTTTGACTGAGCACATAAACAGAGCCACCTGAATGCTGGCATCTCCTAGAATTTTCCCAGCTTTTTCTCTCTACTCTTCTCCCTAGAAGAACAAACCCATTCTCCCTAAACTCACAGGGAAAGAAATACTCATAAGAGCAACCATGAGATCAGATCAAACCTCCTTCTACCCTAGTAGCATGTCTCTGACAGCAACCAGTACTGGAAGTTCAAGAAGTATAAGAATGGAGCAGATATATTTCATCACAGTAATTCCCCAGTGCCCAATGGCTGACAATTTCAAGACATCATGAACCAGTGGTGTTGTCTTACTCTTTAATAACTCACATTGTAAATTTTCATGTACTAGTACTGCAAAGTTACTCATAGATCTACTCAGTTTACCATACCAGCCAGATTCATAAGGTACAGACCTCAAGAAAAAATACTACCCTTCCAAAAATAAAACCAAATCACAAACAGAAAATAAACCCTCAAAACAAACAATAAAAAAATCAAAACAAAACAAAAAACCCAACAAAAACCAAAAACAAACAAAAAACCCAAAACCAAAACCAAACAAAAAAAAAACCTCAAAACAAAACAAAAAAACAGGAGTAAGGAGTCACTGACAAAAATGTAACTAAATCTGTAGCTTACATTATTTTGGTAGCTGACTGCTCATTCTAAACATGAAGGATACACCCTTTTATCAAACCTGTTAAACAAACAAAAAATTGTTGCATTTGAAACATGATATGGTATCTATTCAAGGCTTGATTTTCAAAATGTAAAATGCCCATTAATGCCATCCTAAGTAGTATGACCTACAGGTGTCAGTAATTTATAGAATAAAATGGTGCCTACCCCTGCAGTCTTTCAAACCAGATGTTAAAAAACAAGCAGACTATGCTGACAGCAGTGTGCAGAGGCACATCTGACGAAGTGAGGATTATCAGCAGGGAGACGAACGTGGCTATTAATTCACTAATGAAAGCTTTTGATGTGCTATCTTAGAATCCTTCCAGTCCTGTGTCTAGAGCAATTTTCCTTTTCCTAGCTACCAAGTACCCTCTGTCTTCTTTTTCAGATTTCTCCTAACATGCAACTCTTTGTGCAGTTCTTCCTCCCTAACTTAAACCATGAATAATAATCCTTACACACTGCCTTTCCTGAACTGTTGTCCTGTGTTTTGCTGTGAATTTCTCCTATCTCATTTAGACCATAAGCTTTTCAGATAGGGCATGAATCTTGTAAATTTATAGTGTTGTAAGTGTGTTTAATGCTAATAATGTGCAGTGACAGAGCAGGGCAGATTCATAAGCAATGCCCTGAAAAAGAGGCAGCTATTGAATTCATAATCTGGCACTTCATATTCACAAGAGAGAAAAAAGCTGTCATCTCAGAATAGGGGATCTGCTATAAAAGGAATGGGTTTTTGCACTAATGGTTATCAAGAATTCATACATTCCACTTCATTATCAATTCCATATATTAGTGACTATTTCCTAATATTACTTGTACCATAAAGCTGTTGCTTAAGTCCATTTGATCACTCGTATTTGTTAAAAGAAAGGTTTCACAACTAAAAAGTAAATTAGACCCAAGGCATATGAGCAAAACACCCACATACTCCTGCCCATCAAACTTCATAATGCAGAGAACAAAACAACTTCATATGTAAAATAAGTTAGAAAGTTCCTCCGTGATACTTAAGAAACAACATCTGAGTCATAGAAGGAGGGAGAAAGGAAGCACAGTGCTGGGTAATTTAAACAAGGGAAATGCTTAGGAGCTATATTTTCTGCTCGGGACCCGTAGTTTCAGAAGTAAGATGAAAGGCTTCATCAAACATAAGGAGGACTTGTAGGAAAAGTAATTTCTTTACTAAATTGTTGGCGGCCAAAATACTATTTTTGAAGAGCCCATTTAATTACAGCTCTGATCTTAGAGTAAGCTGAGTGCTCCTGGCAAAGAACTCACATTCTTGCTCATTTTTCATCAGCACCAACATTTTGGCAGCACCAGGTAACTGCCTATTCTAAGCACAGTCTAAGAATTTACTTCAGAGTACTAGGATGCCTTGCCGTGTGTGCTCAGATGCTCCTTAAAAGTGGTAACTAAAGATAGCACTAAAATGGATGACTCCCAGGAAAAAAAAAAAAAAAAGGTGAAGAGAAGAGGCCTGCATTGATCCAGGATAGCTTAATCCAGAAAGAGAATTTTTGCTGAGACTTCACAACAGGGAACATGAAATTTGGCATGAAAAATATCCTCAGCGACACTGTGTTTCTTGCTTCTTCAGGAGTGTCTGTTAAGCCTGTTTGCTGGGACCCCAGAGGCAGCGCATACAGTGGTACCCATATCTGGCAGCTTGATTACCCATTTGTGAACACACAGGAAACCTTCCTTCAGGATCTCCACTTGTACCACCCTCCCAAGCTGCTTCTTAAAGGAGGAAAACTTGTGGCAGGTCCTCACAGACCACACTTCCCTCAGCCCTTCTCCTTAATCACAGCAAGACTGTGACTGAGCCTGGCAGTAGACAAAGCCGTGGTAATTGCATTGGACATCACATCCATGACATTAAAATAATTTTTTAAAATTTCTTTTGATTCCTTTCCACTCTAATAATAGCCAGTCCTCTGGAGTAATCAAGCCAATTGAAATTTTTCTGCTATGGGATAATGCAAGCTTAGAAAAACAACTCTTATTCTTTTTTTTTCCCTTGGCAGAAAGTGTGGAGGGAGGGAGGGGGGGAACTCAGCTATAAATCTAACAAAGTTAAAGCACTCCTGGCATTCATAGTCAAGCTTTTTCTTACCCCAGATCAAACTAATAACTACAATGCTTAAAGAAAGTAAGGACAGTAATTCCAAAATGTGACAAGTTGTTTGCCAGCACTAACCTATCTAGATTATACTGTACCTCATACGTACCATTTTTATTCCTATTGCATACCATGTGTTTTATAAGAAAAACAACTATAAAATACAAAAAACAGCAACCGGGGGAAAAGGCATAAACGTAAGTAAGATACAGTAAGAAAATAAGATCCAAAATAGGGATTAAAAGCACTTATTGAAGAAGTTATAGAAATAATTTTCTTATTTCTCACAACAGTTTCACATGGCCAAAAATATCCATCAGGCTTTCATTCCATTCATCAAATATCCACAGTTAAACACAAACTACCTGCTGTTCTCTGTCTGTGTCTGTGTTTGGTATAAGGCAACTTCTTTCTTGGCTCTTGCTTGGGTGTCATGTTAATAAATACAATAAATAGTTGAGGTAGGTGAGTAGTTTGTTACCATTAATGATACATTCTTCAGACAATATATAAAGTAAACAACTCAGTCTCAGTGATATAACTGGACATGAGTAGAATTTAGTTTCAAATACCTCTTCAGGAGGTATATCTACTACCAAAACAGGCTCCACAATTAAACTTTAAAGAAAATAGTTGTGCGGTCTCACCTTTATGGATCGAATGCAGCATCCTACATGGGGCTTCCAAAAGTGTCTTTCTACATCCCATAGAAATATTTTCATAAGTAGCCTTGATTGTAGATGCTGACAACATCAAAAAAAATTTAAAAAGAGAATAAAAACCTGGGGGTTTTCCCTGAAATAGGGAGTCCTTAAAAATACTTATCACGTAAGCAGAGAATTTAAATTTACAACAAAGCTCATTAAATGGCAAAGAATTTTTTTTTTAAATATGGTCCTTAATCAAAATTAACAAATATTTTTATGCTGAAGAATATGCCCACATAAACCAAGAAGATTAAAACCATTTTTACAAGATTTTTTTAAGTAATATTTTTTTACCAACTAAGTTAACATGCTCATATATACACTTCTGAAGGAAATAGGGATGGAAATATTCTCCAAAAGATGGAATAACTCTGTCATCACCAGTTTTTTATTGCTTCCTGAAGTTAAATGATGCTATACCCTAATATTCCACCTGCTACAGTCTACTATCTCTATGCCAATTAAGATGGAAACTAAATTTTCCAAAGACAATACCTAACTGAGAATGCTCAAAGGAAAAGCTGTTCATCTGCAGAAGTCTAAAAATGCTAGGGTTGTGCCCCACAGGACACAATCTCTTGCTGATCCAACTCTGACACAACCAAAGCAGTGCCAAGGACTAGCTTTGCCTTGGTGATGTGCTAGCAACAGCCCTTGTCTTCCGGTTCAGCATAGCCAGCCAGTACTCTCGAGAATAACTAGAGTTAATTGAAAATCCAACATAGCTAAAGAATGAAATAAAAAGGAGCGAGTCTCTTTGAGAAAAGAAGTCATAAAAGATACTTACTTCAGAATGAACAATCAATCTTTCCTTGGCTGGGAAGGAGTTTAGCGTGGGCCAATAAAATGCTTGTGAGCATTAAAATTACAGCAGGCAGTGGATAGGGCCTTGGACAAACCCCAGCTTGTAAGATATGTCTCTTTAAAAGGGGGGAGAAAGCCTATGGACATGTTTTAGAGTGTGTTTAGGTACAGCACTAGGATAAGACTGCAGCATCAGCCAAGAGAGGCTTGTGGTCTGAAATATAAATCAAGTAGAAAACTCTTGATATCCTAGCTCCCTTCTTTGGAAGAATAAATGGTGATAAAATGACTGAGGTTTAGTGTATGTGACAACTATAGGTATTTTTACTGCTGAAAATTCCATATGAAACTTTGATGACCCTATTCACACTGAGGGGTTTTTTTTCAAGGCAGTGAATAAGAAATTAACCACGCATTTTGTTAATGTCAGTGGCAGCTGAGAAGCTGCTAGGAATTTCAGCTAGTTCTCAATATGAGTCCTTCTGTAGGAACTCCTTCCATCTGCTGAAGGCCAGAGAATAAACTAGTTCATTCTAAACTACAGTGGAGTAGGAAATGATGATTTATTTTTTCCCTTTTTTTCATGGAAGGGATTTCTCACAGAAAGTTAAAAAGAAAGTGAAGGCTTCTTTGGATTGCCTTGTCCCTCTCAGTTAAGACTTGTATGTTACATAGCCTCAAAAACACTGTTTCAGAAAGATTTCTAAAAATGCAATCCAGCCCAGTGCAGATTTCAGCAACAGAAATTCTTCTTAGTAGCACGAACTCAAAATAGGGAGTAGAGACAAAGCCCTCTGGCACAGCTTACAAACATGGCACACTCCGTGCCACTCCTTCCTCCTGTCCCCACCACCTCTTAGTGCCGTTGCACTGCGGTACTTTCCATAGAGAACAGTTTCTCCAAGCTCTCCTTTTTTTGAGAAATAGCCTTTCACTGTGACACTGTTCCCCTCCATTCTCAATGCTTCCCTCACAGAAATGTACCCCGGTGCTTTGTTTTAAACATCATGATAGTATAATGTATGGGCAATGCAACTACAGAAATGTGATGGACCTGCTGCACTATTACCACAGTGGTCAAGTTGGAACTAGCAACAGATCAATAAACAGGCCTTTCAAAAAAACCGAAGAAATAATAAATAACAACAAAAAAGTTATCCTCCTTGCAAAAAAAATTGGACAGCAAATACATTTGAATTGTATAGTTCTGCCATTCAGAAATGCTCATGATATGTAAGAGGACTACATCATATTCTTTCACACAGGTACAGAGATATACAGAGCCATCACTGCCATTAGAAAAAAAATGTGTGTGCTGTCAGGCTGTCCTTTTGCTGAAAACCACCTCTGGCTGCTGTGCATTTAGTGACAATGTGGTGCCTGTTTTTTTTGAACAGTTCAATTTTAACCAGGTTTTCCTTTTGAGTGAGGCAATCAGTTAAGAAATCAATGTGCAAAAAATGTGTCTTTGAGGACTTTTCAGTTCTCTTCTGATAGAGAAAAAATACCTGTAATGCTGTAAAATATAATGCTTATAGTTAACAATTGACCTAGTCAGTCTTTTCTAAACAAAAAAAGAATACATGCTTATAAATGTATCTTACACAATGTGAGGAAGCAGCTGAAATATTTTCTTCTTCTCTGAAAAAGTCTTTTTTTAGCACCATGTGATAAGCTGTACTGACCTTTTTTGCTTCAGAGTTATTTTCATGGACGATGAAATTAAAACATTCCTTATAATGTACAAAGCAAAGCTCATCATTTCAGTAATTCCTCTTCTAACTAATTGCACTAAATGAACTAGAACATATGCATTTAGGACATTACAACCTAGTCTAGCATGAGGTATAGTGAAACTTTTAACTGTCTTTCAGGTTCAGGGGTGTTCTTTACTTGTTGCAAGCACCATTAAAAAACCTTAAAATTTACTTATAAACGTGGTGAAGGGTAGTATATAATAGGTAAATCTGAGGTAAAGTGGGATGAGAGAGTGCCACTGCACTCAACAAAATAAGGATGTGCTCATATAATACAAGCAATCGAGTAAGAACATTTTCAAAAATTTACTATCCCTTAGCAGAGGTATTGTAAATTGTTTGAGATTCTATTATAAAAAATAGTGATGATTTAAGGTAGATGATTTTACTTTGCTGTGGGAAATAAGAATACCTTTGTTAAGTTTGCTAAATTTGTTAAATTCTATTCACCTAAAAGCACTCTGGGAAGGCCTCAGCTGCGGGTTGGAGAGTCGGTTGAGTCGCCTTGTGCGTGAAGCAGTGATAGGTTGAGGAGACACATGACACTACATGAACAGGGAGCTGATAAAGGGACACGCGAACAGCGACACCGCAGTGGCAGGCAGCCAATGAGTGCCTGTTTTGGTTAGGTTTCAGGTAAGTTTTGCTAGGGTTCGGTTAGTTCCGTTAAGTTCAGTGGAGTTAAGAGTGTAAAAAAGACTTGTTTTGTTACAACAAACTATATTCTTCGAAGGTACAAGGAGATCTGTGTGGATTTGTTCCCCATTGCTACACTTTGCAGCCTCAGTAGATAAGAGACACACATACTCATTTAATAGTGTAAAGGAACAAACCTCCTAAGGTAGATAGATGAAGAAGTCATAGGACATGAACTTTGTTGTTTGCAATTGTGCGACTGTTTATGCCCTCACAGAATGATAAGAACTTCTACCATCATGAGTACATTAGGGTCAACAATGTTGTTTGTGTTATTTTTCCTTTCTACTACTTTTAGTAGTTAATTTCTCTTCTGTGTAGCCCTAACTGCATCTATTTTAACCTAAGATATGCATGCATGAGCTAATTTTTTGGAATCAGATTGCACAGCTGTAAATATTTGGGAATCAGCATGACTTACAAAGCTCATATTAGCAGTTATTTGAAAGCAATGTTAAATAAGTTTTAAATTTTTCCCTGTAGCCCCAACTACAGCATTCCCGTGTGTCCCACAGGAAGTGGTATTATATTTCTCATCTCGCTAGTTTTATGTCATGCAGATTCTTCAAACACCCAAAGGCTGGTTTACTAATTTCATTATGAAGATAAACAATATAGCAAAGGCTGTAATACTGCATCAGTTAAAGAGATGTCATTCAGTAAACTTTTGCCTGAGGGCAAGTATGTCATTCACAAGTTCCATGCTGTCAATGAACCTGCACCAGTGATGCTCTGCTGCACAGCACAGTAAAGTTGAGGCACAGATTCTGGGTAGAACCTTCAGTTCATCCCTAATAAAAATCCTATTAGTTGTCAGTATGGCAAGATGGTGATTGGTACAAGAGAACTTTGTGCTGCCTTGCTGGCACTGAAAGACTGTTCTTTCCTGGGCAGTCTTCTCACAAACAGTAAAAAAAAAAAAAAAAAGAAAAATTCTTGTACCTGGAAATAAGCATGTTTCCAGCATGGCTGAGTGGATTGCACCTGGGATTATATCTGAACTGAAATAGTCAGAATCAAGCTTTGACAAAGAGAAGCCTCTATTCTGTCATTTGCCACCAGCCTCTTTTTAATTCTCTGTGACTGGAGGGGTTGGTATTGAAATACATCTTCTCCTACTATTATCAGCTCACTGCTGGTGTTTTTCATTAAACTATCTTAATTGCTTAAAACTTGAATTTCAATTCTTCATAAATACTGACTAAAATCAATCCAATGTCAGACAACATCTGCAACATTCACTGCAACTGGTTTCCAGAAAAATTGTTAATTCTGAAAAATGTTAACAACTTCAGACTTCAATTGAAAGATTTAATAATCAAAATTTTAATTTATTCCCCCTTCCTCCTTTCAAAAAGTTTTAAGATAGGTTAGGCTGTCAAGAGCAGCATTGCTACTGATCCAGCTGAGGCAGAGAAGGAGGTTGTATATCCTCATTATTACCATAATTGGCATCTGGAATCTGTTCAAAAATTCTGATTTACTTTGTAGCAGAGGATTATGGCTGAATTTGGAGTACTTTATGGTCTAGAGAGGCTTGTGAAATTCAAATATAAAAACTGTCAGTTAAACATTTCATGAAAAGCCCTACCTTATTCTAATCCAAAGTAACATGAACAAATGCTTCAGGGGATGAAAATCCGCAATATGTTTTGGTCGCTAACCACTTACAGAAACATTAACATTCTTGGGCAGGTTTGCTCTCTGAGCTTCTGAAGTAACTTTGGAGCCAGCAGAATTCAGTTTCCAGCAGATTTCCAACACCCTGAAAAAAAAAAGTCAGTCAGAAGCCTCTAGTATTTATGAATTATTAATGCCGGCTTTCTCTACATTTTCCTTAGTTTTGCTTTTGTGTGCCTGTTCAGCTAAGTAATTCAATAGACTGATAGAGACATGAACAGATATGCTAATTAACACCAAGGCTAACCTTTAAAGTTCCTTAAAGCTGTCAGCTTTCAATGAAATATTTTCATTTTTCTTTTTCTGAACTGGAATACAAACATTATTTGTACACTTTGTGCCAGCAGGGTGCCCCCAGGAATCAGTTTTTAAGAATTTTTTCATTGTGGAAAACAGCTTAAGAAGGTGTCAATTTTACAATCCTCATTTATAGTCCCTGTCATGGGAACGTGTTCATGTTGTGCCAGTAGCTTCCTTCACTTTTCATTACAATCATCATCTAAACAAAGTATGGAGATTTGAATACCTTACATATTGTCCTCAGGAAATAGAAAAATCTGAAGTGGGGGAAAAAGAGAGCGCAAAAGGGAGGCTTGGGAACCTGAGATGTTACACTAAGATATGTATTGAATGTAGAAGGAAAATGTCTTATATTTAAAAAATAGTTCAAAAACATTTTTGATAAATTGAATAAAAGGCAAATTCGTTTTACAATCCCCACTTTATTCTTCTGATAAGTTGTTCCTTCCAAAGATTTTAATGCATGAGAAAAAGAAAAGCATCTTTACAATCCAGCAGTTACTGTGTTATATCCTTTCTGGTCATTGTTAATCTGTAAATATAGATAGCCACAAAACCAAAGCATTTGATAGTAGAAATGAAAGAAATCCCAGTATTATTCCTATTTGTCTGAGTCAGACACCAAAAAAAAAGCCAAACAAGTAGAAGCAACGTGAGCAGAGCTCCAAAAACTAAGTTCCAGCTTCTGTTAAAAGATAACTGAATTCTTTTCCTCACTTCTATTTTTCCCCTTCCTCCTTTTTTTTTGCGATTCAGTAATCACTAAACTTTGCTCAAGTTCAACACTGTGGTTTCTGCATTCCTGTTCAAAAGAATAGGTACTCTGAAGCTAAATTCACAATCTGTTTTGAGATTTCAGTCACTCAGTCCAGTGAGGAACTCAGGCACAGATGTTCCTGTTTTGAAAATACCTATACTTTAGGTATATTCCCAATTGCAATTACAAAACTTGGACAAAAGCCTGAACTTTTATCATAAATACACACTTCTGTTCATGTTCACAAATACACTGCCTAAAGCAGCTACAACTTGGACCTCTTTTACTTGATTTGGGCATAAAAATTTGATCTTTGAAATACAGAGAGTTTGTACACAATAATTTTGATAAAAATTGTGGGGGTTTTTCTTTTTTTAAAATATATCTTAGTATTATCCCAGCAGAGTAACTATACCAGGAAACTGATTTACTACTTCAAATGAAGCAGGCAGATTTTCAAAGTATAACTTACTTTATTTTGACCATAGTTAGACACAGTAATTAGGCTTCCTATGGCCAGGTGCTGTAAAGGCCTTAGATAGCAATGCATCAGTCAGGGGCTAAGGTAAAGGCCTGAAGAAGCGAGTAAATAGACTGGCTGGCAAAGTGTGAAGTTGCAGTAAGCATTCCCTGACCCATTACAAACTGTGTAGAGTTTTCCTACTGCAGATATTTTTATGTTGGCTTCTGAGAAAATTATTCAAAATTTAATCCAGTCCTGGCTATCTTATAATTTGATAAGCAATCATCAAATTTTACAGAAATTAAAAACCTGTTTTTACACACTGTTTGTGACACAGTGATCTCATTCAATCCATGAACTGTGCTATAACATGAAAATGCAAAATATATGCATTATATTACATAAAGAAAAGAATTTCAGGAAGAAACTGCTTGTCATACCAAGTGTTTTAAAAATATCCTTCAAGTTTTTATTTCTTCTGTACATAGGAAGATTCAGTGAGACTGACCCCAAAGAAATTAAGGTTCTTCTCAAGCTCAGGTAATAAACTGATGTTACCTTCACTGCTATTCATAGCAGACTTACTACTGCAGTGAAACCAAGGTTTGTAAATGAATGTTATGCAGTATTCACTTAGCTTCTTTCCCACCATTACTTGTATCATAACGGCTCCTCTCTCTATCTGCACAATTTGCACTGTATCTGCTGCTCAGGTCAAGTTTGCTGAGTAATTTTCTCTTTACTCTTCCTTCAAAATAACGGCGAAATATTCTTTCTTAGTCAAATATGATGTTTTACTATATGTTTGGCAGCTAATTCCAGTGACTTGTTTGTAAACAATTTCCTGACCTTCAGTTTGCTCAACTTTATTGTGGTTAGTTGAAAAACCTGGAAAAGATACATGTCTTTCCATAAGTGATGTCCAGGGAACAGCTTGTCTGAATGTATGATCAGTTAGCTCAGCAGACAAATTTTCCTTTCTTTGTCCCACATATTTCCTCTATATCAGTATGACCAGCTCAGTCCAAAACAGTAAACCCCAATCTATTTTGACTGCCATTGTCATGGACACTTTTTAGGAGCTAAGTCTGGGTTGCAGTATCCAGTTTTTCTAGAGATACTCAGGTGTTTTGTAAGCCTTTCTTAAAACTTTTTTTGTAATGAATATAATTTCTGGCTTGATTAATATTTTAAAATATTGTAAAATATTGGATTAGGTAACATTAATATTTTTTTCTGGGTAATTACCTCTTATTGTCTTCTTTTATATATAGAATAGGAAATAAAAAGGAAAAAAAAAGGCAACAAAACTAGTCAGTAGTTTTCAAGAATGCAAACCTAAATGTTGCCATTTTTATAATAACCTTCTGAGCATCTCAGGGTTGTAGCCAATTTTGTCTCTTGACTTTATTTATTATTAATGTTACCAATAAATGACATTTTGCATTATGCTCTTTCATCTAAAGAGTCACACTGGGCTGAAAAAGAAATACTACTCTTTGAAAAATGAGAGAATCTTCAACAAATCCCACATAGTGCCAAAGATTCAGCAAGGTCATTAAAACATCTTCATTCCCCTGGTTATAGAGAAGGAGAAGAATAAGGATAGAACTGGAGTGACTGACCAAGAGTTTATCACAGTGCAGCTCACCTTATTGCACACATGGAATAAAAGAATGTTTGAAAATAAAAGCTACACTTTTTTTATTCTAATCCACTCACAATATTAGAAGAGATTGACGAAATTAATGAGAGAGAAAATCTGTATAAAGACAGAAAAATTACTTAACAAGACCACACACTAGCCAATTGCAGAGCCAGGAACATATTGAACAACCTTGAAAAACAAACTCCCGCATTGTAACCATTTTGAATCACTACATCAAACGGTCAGACATGAAATACATTTAAAACTCCCACACTGCTTTTCCCAGTGAGAAGTGTAAAAGATTGTGCATCTCCTTTACAAAATATAAATTTTCGTTACAGTGCAGATACTGTAACATGCGTATCAAACAAGGAGGCCGTGGAAAAGAAATATATATGGACTGATTCTTGATAGATGTTTCAGAGATGTTTATTTCTCCAGCCGTATGGCCGAGGCTCTGCTGAGGAACTGCTCAATCACGGGACCTGAGGGTCCTTGCCCACTCAGGGGAGCACAAAACAACCAATGGGGAACGAAGTTGACCAGGGGCTAGGGAAACCTCATGTCTCCCCCCCAGGGCCAGTCTCCCAGGACCCCTGGCAGGGGGGGGAAGGGATCCCAACATTTCACCTGTTTATTTTTAATAAAAAGAGATTTAAAACTTAACATTGAAAACAACTGGATAAACATGAGATAACAAGGACAGTTTCAAAACAAAACAAGCCACCCTCCTGAGTCTTTAAAAGTCCAAACAGATTCTCTGGAACATCTTAAGGCTGACAGAAGGGAGACAGGACTCTCCGAGCATGTTTTGTGGGGAAACTGATGCAGGAGAGGGTTTAATTTCTTCCCTCCCCCTTTTCATCCCCCCCTTGGCATTGGAGAGGAGTTGTAGGGAAAGGGAATTGTATAGGGAAGCCATAGGGTGAAAAACGGATTAGGAATAAACTGGGGATGGGATAAACTTAGGAAAGGGTTCATATTGGGCATAGGGTAAAAGGGGAAAGTAGGTTGTGGGTAAGAAGCTGCTGGGATGGATATTGTTTATAATTTTTTGCATAACGGCTGCCTTTGACTGAAATACCCCCAAGCCCAGTAACATTTGCTGCTTGTAAACCCTTCTTTCCTTGTACTATATCAAATTGTACAACTTCCCCATCTCCCAAGCTTGGGATGTATTTTTCAGGGTTATTCTTTTTAATAGCAGTTCTAAGAACGAATATGTCTTCTTGGTTGTCACATCTCATTATAAAACCGTAATTTTGTTTAACATTATACAATTTTACTATTCTTAAAACCTTAGCTATGATGATCTTTTCCTTTTTCCGAGCGGCTGCTGTTTTCTGTCTCGCTGCGTTTTTGCTTTCTCTTTTGCTTTTGCTCGCTCCCGTGTTGGAATTGTCGGGGCTGCTCGTGCCTGCACGCTCTTCCTGGGGTCGCATTTGGGGCCACGCGGGCCAGGCCAGGCCGCGCCGCTCAGCTCTCTGTGCTCCGCTGCCTCTGCTCTCAGCTGCGCTGCCACTGCCTGGTGCCGCGCCCACGTCTTGGCTGGGCCCCTGAGTGACAACCCCCCCGCGCCCTGCTCCAGCGCGCGTTTCAGCTGGGCACGGCTCTGCTCCACCGCCACCGCCGCCAGCCACCGCCTGTGCGCCACTCCTCGGTCGGGCGTTCACGGGGCTTGCTCCACCATGCGCTGCGTGGGGCTGGGCGGGCACCGCTAGGTCGTGCCGCTCCTGCCATGCCTCGCTCTGCTGCTGACACTGCAGCTCACGCTGCTCTGCCTGCGTGCGGGAATTGCCTCGCTGCTGCTCAGAGAACACTCTGTCCACGTGGCCTGGGTCGTACAGTCCCCGAGACAGACTTCCCTTCACCAGGACACAGCTGACATTGCTCAACAGTCTCGGTAATTGAATAATATTCACAAAAATATTCTTCCATCGGCATATATTTTGACTCAAAAGTTAACTGTGTCCAAATGGTATTCCAAAAGTCTTTGGTAATAATTAAATCCCAAGAAACATAGAAGAATTTCTTGAATAACCATGCCAGGAAGTGTTTCAGTTCCTTTTGAGCTTGAATTAAGCTAAAATTTACAAATCGTTGTTCAAGAATCAAGTTTAAGATAAATATGCGGCTCTGAGAGCCAAGAGTCTTTCCACTGTTCCTCCATAGTTTAGATATTGGATAGCAAAACAAAAACAAGAAGAGGAATCCAGTTTCCAGAGTTTACTCACAAATCAGTCACTTTCCTTAGGGATCAGGGATCATTCTGCCTGCATTAGCCACCATTTTGTTACAGTGCAGATACTGTAACATGTGTGTATCAAACAAGGAGGCCATGGAAAAGAAATATATATGGACCGATTCTTGATAGATGTTTCAGAGATGTTTATTTCTCCAGCCGTATGGCCAGGGCTCTGCCAAGGAACTGTCGCAATCACGGGACCCGAGGGTCCTTGCCTGCGCAGGGGAACACAAAACACCAATGGGGAACGAAGTTGACCAGGGGCTAGGGAAACCTCATGTCTCCCCCCCAGGGCCCCTCTCCCAGGGCTACATGGCAGGGGGAAAGGGATCCCAACAGTAAATATAAACCCTTATGTACAATTATAAAGGTCCAAAGCTAGAAAGCACAACCTGCTATTTTTCTGAGTAAGATCAAAAGAACATCACGTCCCCATTTATTATTTTAGTTTAGTTAACTACTGTGGCTTTTATGGTTATGATTTTTATGGCAATGATTACACATGCCCATACTTTATTTTAGAGAAAGGGTCCCATACCTAGAGTCAGTCAGACTTGAAGTCATTGCTAGTTCTCTAATGGGACTTTAACTCTTGGTACTCCAGAAGCCATCCAAAGCTATATGAAGTAGGAAGTGGGTAACAGTGAGATGAGTAAGATTCATAAATTTGTAAAAGTCAACACTGTCGTGGAATGTTGGAAAATCACACATATATGTATGTAAGATTCAAGTATTCTCTCTCCCATTCTGCTTCATTTCTGCAAGCCTCTAGACCTTGGGAGTTACCAAAGATATAATTCTAAAGGACTGCAGCCCCTTGCTCTTCTCTAGCCCAAAAAAGAATTTCTTCTGTTCTATTGAATTTACACAAGACATTATCTCAAGAAAGAATGAGTTGAGAACAGGCTTTTCAAGACTGAATAATCCCATCCCACTTTCCTTTTCTCAACCCTTCCACATCTGCTCGTGTCTGTGAGGCTACACCACACGTTTTGGACTTTGGTCGCTCAACTTCTAGGAAAGCACTGAGCTTTGAGAGTTTGTTTTTCCTGCTACAAATATTATTGAAAGAAAATTAAAGAGTTCACCTCCTTACTTTGTGAACAGGAATTTGTGTTCAAGCAGAATACTTTGAAATAGAAATTGCTGATTTACTATGCATAGCTATGATCAACAATTTTCAGGCCCTACAGTAATCTTCTCCTACGAGTTCCAGATGAGTACACAGTATTGGAATACTATGGCTCTAATACAGAATTCACCAGGTTTGTAAATCATCATAAAACCCTACACATATTTAGTTCTATGAAAATATACCACACTAGGAGGAGGCAATGTATAAATAAATATATTGCACTTAAACTCCATCTCAGCTGTGTGACTTCATATAGCAGATCACAAGAATAAGCAGAAATATTTGATTGCTTGAATGCTGCTGGCATTTGAGATAGTCAAGAAATTGCCTATTCACTTAACTCTCTTGTTAACTCTGACCTTCCAGACGTCCATTTCAAATCAACCTGTGTTATTCTGATCATGCTATCAACATCGACATTTGTATTAAAAAGAAAACTCATTAGTTTGACAAAATCTCAGCATTAAGATATCCCACGTGCTTTATACCCCTCTAGTGTGTTAAATGATATGATTTGTTATCGCTCATAATGTATATAAGAGTTACAGTTTTGCAATTGATATGGACATGGTTGCAACAGTTAAGAGAGATGAGATTAAAGGATGAAAGTGTTCAGTATCAGTAGCTGAACAAAAGTCACATTAGAAAAAAACTGCACTTCCTTTTTTTCCTTTTCCCAAAACCTACTGACTCATCATCCTTTCCTTAATAAAACTTCTGTGCCTGTTGTGGATAATCATGTAACAAGGTCGAGCAAGTGTAGGAAGAGAGGAACTAGCAATTAAAAAAAGTATGGATTGTTTTTCTAAGGAGGGCTGTATTGGCAAGAAGAGAGATTTTGTACTTGGTTCTTAAATGAAAAACATGAAGAACATTTCTGAACATGGACCAAGAGGAAGACAGATTTCCAGGAAGTCCTGGGAAAAAAAAAAAGGCTAAAGTGTAAGTTAGAGGAAGATATAATCAAACAAGCACAATCTCATTGAATGAGAATCAGTGCCAGCAGCTGAGTTCTCTGTAATGAAAAGGACAACCTATGTCAGTGAAGACGGGAGGACTTCCCACCTGAAACAAGCTATGGAATTTGGGCTGAGGTCACTTGTGGTGGGTTGACTTTGGCTGGATGCCAGGAACCCACCAAGCTGCTGTATTGCTCACCCTTCCAAGCTGGACAAGGGAGAGAAGATCAGATGGAAAACAACTCATAGGTTGAGACAAGGCAGTTTGCTAAAGCAAAATAGAAGTTTGCACATGCATAAGCAAAGAGAAAAAAAAAATTATTTTCTACTTTCTATCAGCAAGTGATGTTCAGTGTTCAGCCACTTCCTGGGAGGTAGGGCTCCAGGATGAGTACAGGTTGCTCCAGAAGGCAAACACTGTAAGTAACAAAGGCCCCCCTTCCTCCTCCTTCCCTTAGTTTTATATCTGAGTGACATCACATGGTGTGGAGTGTCCCTTTGGTCAGTTTGGGTCAGCTGGCCTAGCTGTGTCCCCTCCCAGGGCCTTTTCTACCCCCAGCCTGCTGATGGGGCAAAATGTTGAGAGACATGGCTGATGCTGTGCCAGCGCTGCTCAGCAGTAGCCAAAACACAGCTGTGTTACCAACACCTTTCCAGACACCAGTGCAAAGCACTGTGAGGGCTGCTGTGGGAGAATGAACTCCAGCTAAGCCAGAACCAACACCTCACATCACATCAACAATTCTGTATTTTGATCTTCACATATCTTCTGATGATGTTTGTATTGGAAGGCAGATAAATTTCAATCTGAAAAATTATCTTCTGCAAAAGGTCTTTCTAAAACCCTGAAACTATAGTTTCAATTAAATACGGTAGTAATTTTACTGCCTTGTCTCCAAGAGTAGAGTATGATGGTGAACAATTACTCTGTTCCACCTAAGGAATGATTGCATTTCACTTATCAGAAAAGTGAGCTGCTTAGTGATCCTTATTTTTTTCAGGATAAATTTCTAGCAGTTAGGTTGGTCTTGTAAATCACTTTAAAATCCTATCTACAAATATACAGCTTTAATTTACACCAATACATAGATGTACAGGGTACATACAAGTAAGAACAAAAATAGATGACTGTACATATTCCTTTATATAGAAGGATATTACACACTGCATACCAATGTATATTATTCAGCTTCCAATTCCTAGACATAAAGAGAAAGACCCCAACTTACTAGAGGAAAATTAAATATAAACAATTAATTAAAGTTACATATCAAATTCTCCTAGTGGACGTAAGTATAGAAATGTGTCAGTAGACTATTAAATTGCAACAAAATACTGCCTAACCCAAACAGCATAACGTATACATATATCAGTTTCTATATTATCTTTATCACACTCCTTTTGCATAGGGCAACAAGAAGCCTAAGATACAGAGGTTAATTTAGGTAACAACTACCACAATTCACAATTGCATTAGCACCTATTAAGAGTCATTTTTCTTGGAAATTTTAATGATACATTACAGAGTGAATAAAAGCAGAAGATGATTAGGAATAAAATTGTTTTCATGCATGCTGACAGGACTGCTGAGCATAATTATACATTTCCAGGGCGACCTGTTTAGAGTTTACTCCGTAATTTTATGTAAATTTTAAATTACTTCATTTTTTCAGGTTAAATGTGAATATGTTATTTCATTGCTCAGTTGAGCTGCATGAGTACTAATGGACACAGATAGCAATTGATGGAACAAGCATCAGATAAAAGTCTAGAAGCATTTCAGAATGACAAACTTTCAATTCATTGTTTTCTAGTGCCATATTCTTGTTCCTGAACAAGCTGCCAAAATTTTCAATCAGTTACTAGATATTAGCTGTATTATCTACACTGAGAGCAAAAATCCATTCCAAAGAAAATATTCTTTTGGGAGAAGTATTTTATTTTTCCCCTCCTTTTCCTCATTTATTCACTGCATGATGCAGACTTAACTCAGCTTATACAGCTTCTTGTAATACACTTGCAGTAATCGGTACAACATAAAAAGACAAGCAGAAAAAAAGGAAAATCAAATACTCTGAAGACAAATATGTGGGATCAAGGCTGTGGAAAAACCTGCCTGTTTAGATTTGCCCAGGTTTCAGTGAATTATACCACTAAAATCCTGTGAAAGCCAGTTGATTCCTTATTAGGTTCACACTGGAAGAAAAAATAAAGCAAATGTCAAGAAGCTTGCAGGTTATGTATATGAAAACAAAGGCGGGAAGGGAAGGGAAGGGAAGGGAAGGGAAGGGAAGGGAAGGGAAGGGAAGGGAAGGGAAGG
>NW_024581117.1:6250495-6402995 GCF_017639235.1 Corvus kubaryi
GGGAAGGGAAGGGAAGGGAAGGGAAGGGAAGGGAAGGGAAGGGAAGGAGCCACAGCCCACTTTGCACCTATTTTCTCCAACTCTTTTTTTACTCCTGACCTTTCTTCAACCTCCCTCTTCCATCCTCTATACTGAGATTACATGTGCTCAAACTGAGAATGGATCACCACTATCCACAGCCTGACAGGAAGTTCACACTATCACATCCCTGTAAAAGCGATATGTAAGCATTTTTTAATGATAGGTATCGTTCTCATTTCTCCATATCTGCTTTGTTTTACTCACCTTGTGTAGTTGCTTTCAGGGATGCAGAGAGAAAGAACAACCTGCAGTAGCAGACTTGAATTTCTCCATTATTATTTGATAACAAGATATTCCAGACCAAGAACAGCAGTGTTGCTCAGATCCCTATAACCTCAATTTTTTGTTGGACATTATGAATTGACACACAAGCCTTTCAGGAACATAAATTTGATTACCATGAACAAACGTAAGAGGTCTGAGTTATACCTTAACAAAAAGCTACTGTCAGGAAAATAAGACTTTAAAAACTGTGAAATACTAGACTACAAGAAGACACCATATGAAGCTTCCTGAGCAGATGCTGGGAGGAAAGATCAGTCAGCTGTTCTTTAGACCTTTTTAAAGAAAGGTTTGATCAAAGCTGCTGGACAAGGAGGCTCTTGGGAAGTGTCCTCGTGCTGAAACACTTATTTCTTGACTTTGCCTTACAAGCCGTATGCTTCTGATCTTTCCCAATTACGTGCTTATCTTTCTTTCCCTTCTTGCTACAAATGAATCGAAGAATCTTATCTGTCCCTGCAGCAAACAAGTGAGATTGTGCGGTTTTAAGAGTCTCTAGGTTGAATTATCTGTATTACTGGTAGAGATATGAAGAAGTGAAGCTAGTTTGATAAATTATAATAGTGAATGGGTAAGCAAGTGTATAAGTGTAGTTGTGATACCTACTAAAAAATAATCCATTTCCCCTTAGTAATAAAATTTTAAAATAAATAAGATCAGCAGCTTAGTCATTAATGGTGGCAACTGCTGAGTAAACAGAAAAGTGGCTTTGCTTCCCTAAACCATATTTTATATCTTGTGACATAGGGTGGATCTGTAGCTAATGTTCAAAATTTAAATGTAACTTTCTCCAGCAATTAGTTTCAACAAACGTGCCACTCGCATGATTCTAGAATTTATCTTCATGAGTGCACAGCATGGCTAAGAGAGGGTACCTGAAAATGGAAAAAGAAAAACAAGTAAGAGGAAGATTTTCTGTTCTTGCTCCCGTTTTTGTTATGTTTAATATAATAAGATATAATCCTAAATAAAGGAAAATATTGTTTGTATACAAAGCCTCTTTCAAGGGAATTAATTTCAATTCAATCATATTCACTTTTGAATAATTTCCTATTACAAAATTTGTGTTTACCAATATCAGAACAGCCCCATAACAGGAATTTCTACTTAAACTTCCTACTTTTACTTCTTACTGGTATCCACATGTAGCTATCCCCTTTCTTTAATTCCATGTCTGCTGTACTTCACAGACTACTTTAATGAGTAGCCGCAGTAAAGAATATTTTACATTTAGTCACAAACATGACAGCTTTATTAGTATGGTAGTTGTCATGAACCTTATAGAAGATCAATTATTGGTGAAACTGATCAAACAAAAAGGCCTCTTTGCAAATCAGTAGGTAGGTGATTGATTGGTTTGAGTGAGAACACATGCCAGAAGAAGATATTGTTCCTAGGACCTTAAAATCCACAAATAACATTTTGAATTATTTAACTAATACTCAGTCACAGTAAGAAAAAAAGGCCCAGATACTGATTTTATACCCTAAATTGCACATCACAAGCCTGTCAAGCTTTTATTTGGGGTTGGTGTAATGTATGTTGAGAGAAATTGATGTCGATGGTTAATTTCTGTATAATATGCTTATCCCCTTTTTTCCCTTTCCTCCTCATTCCCAAATCTTCACCATAATAAAAATTAAAATAAAGTTCTTAGGCACATTTTAAATTTCTCTGTATTTGCCGCTTTGATCATTCCCTCTTTGCACCTTGTGTGGCTTTCAGGCAGACAATCACCCAACAATCACCAAATAGCATGCAAGTCCAGAAGATTTTCTAGTCCATCTTCCTTTCTGGTCATAGAATCAACTATGCTGGTGATAGCAAGATGAGAGAGATGTTCTTTAATCTATTTAATAATAATTAGAAAAACTTCACAGCTTCTATAATGAGTTGTTTTTTTATGACATCCCACCTGAACTTTCCTTAGTCCAATGCTAATCTACTCTTTCTTAGCCTGTCCTTCATGCAGTTGTGGAACAGAACTCATCCTTAGGAATATGAAGACTATTGTACCTTCCCTCAGCCTTCTCTTCTGTGAGCTAAACACACAACCTGTTCCAATGTCTGATCACACAACAGAAACCCCACAATCTTACACTTAAATAGAATTACTTCTATTCAACTTTTACTTCTTGTGTGGTGTCCTGCCACTGGACACCACTGAGAAGAGCATTGCTCCATCTTCTTTAAACACTTTAATCAGATACTTATGCACTCTGTTAAGATTCCCCTGAGTTTTTATCTCCAGGCTGAAGAGTCACAGGTCTTTTTGACTTCTCAGTATGTCAAATACTCCAAAGCCTTCATGTTTGTGACTGTTTACTGGATTCACTGCTGGATGTCCATATGTTTCTTGTACTTGGGAACCAAGATCTGGACACAGCACTCAGTTGTGTCTCACCAGATAGGAGGGATTATCTCTCTCTACCTGCTGGTGAGGCTCATCGTAATGGAGCCCAGGAAGATGTTGGTCTTCTTTTCCAGAGGGGTGCATTGCTGGGTCATGGTCCACTTGTTATCCACCAAGATTCTAGGGTCTTTCTCTGTTATGTCCTTACCATTTAAGTAGCACGAGTCTTGTATTTGTGGATGGATTTATCTTTCTGCAGGGTCAGGACTTTACATTTTCCCTTGATGAATTCCATGAGGTTCCTGTCAGCTCATTTTTTCTGCCAGTTGGCATCCTCCTGGATGGCAGCACAACCAGTTGTTATATCAGCCACTTCTAGTTGTGTATCATCTTCAGACTATTTGAGAGTGTACTCTACATCAGCATCCGACTCCTTAATAAAATTAAGCAGTATTGTACCCAATATTGACAGGTCAGACACAGAACAAGGGATAAGAGTTCTGATTAGTGGCCTCCAGCTGGACTTTGGGCCACTGATCAGAACCCTTAGAGTCCCACAGTTCAGCTTTTCAGTGGACTTAACAATCCACTTACCTTGTTGATACTTCCTCAGTTTGTTATGGGAGACAGTGTTAAATGCCTTCATTTCAATTTGTGATTGGCTATATCTAACTGATATCTTAATCTTTCTTGTATTTAATAATTGCATTTTCCAACTTTTCCCATCTTGTATTTGTGCAGTTGATCATTCCTTACCATTGATTTGCACCTTAGATTTTCTAGCTGTTTTTCCATGCTGACAGAGGTGCATTGGTTCCAGGCCAAAATCACAGGACAAGCTTGCCCTTCAGCCACAATACTGGAAACAAAACAAAAGAAAACAAAACAAAACAAAACAAAACAAAAAGACAAACAAACAAACAAAAAAAGAATCCAATATGTAAGAAACCTCAGAAATATTCAGATACACTATAATAAAACCACTACTTGCAAGTGCTATAAATCAAATGAGTGCAGCTGCAGACACTGTCATTGCTGTGATTTCAAGCCTGTCAGCATTTCTGCTTCCTCTGAACTGCTTGGATGTGTCGCATCTCCAGAGCTGAAACGTGACACACAAATTGCCAGCCAGGACACTATTTTCTTTTAAAAGAATCCAATGGATTCGTTATAATAGACTTACCTAGGGGAAAGCTCTGTTCACAGTTCAGTAAAATGAAAGAGTTAAAAAGTGTTCACTCATGGATACATGTTAGGAATAAACTTTCTACCAGGCAAAACATTATGAAGGAAGACAGAGTGACAGAGGATTTCAGTGACAGAAAGTTGCATGTACAACCTCAGCATCTCCTGTATCCACTTTTCTTTGTAGCATTTTTGTCTTTTGTGGTGGTTTGACCCTGGCTGGATGCCAGTTGCCCACCAAAGCCTCTCTATCACTCCCCTACTCAACTGGACAGGGGAGAAAAAATATAAAAAAAGGCTCATGAGTTGTGATAAGGATGGGGACGGTTCATTCCCTGATTACCATCACAAGCAAAACAGACCTCACTTGAAAATATTAATTCAATCAAAACCAGAGTAGGATAACTGAAAGTAAAACAAATCTTAAAAACACCTTCCCCTCACCCCTTCCTCCTTCCTGACCTTAACTTTATTCCTGAATCTCTACCCTCCAGCAGTGTAGGGAGACAGAAAACAAGAGTTATGATCAGTTCATTACATGTTGTTTCTGTCACTTCTTCCTCTTCAGGGAGAGGAGTCCTTCCTCTGCTCCAGTGTAGGGTCCCTCAGACAGGGAACTTCCCTGACAGAAGACAGTCCTCCACAAACTTGTCCAACGTACATCCTTCCCACAGGCCACAGTTCTTCATTAACTGCTCCAGAGTGGTTTCCTTTCCACCGGGTGAAGTCCTTCAGGAACAGGCTGCTCCAGTATGGGTCTCCTGTGAGGTCACAAGTCCTGCCAGCAAACCTCATCCAGTGTGGGGTCCTTCATGGAGCCTCAGGTCCTGCCATGAGCCTGCTGTGGCATGGACTTTCCATAGGAGCAGTCTCCCTCAGGTATCTACCTGCTTTGTCATGGGGGTCCTCCATGACTTGCAGGGAGACATCCTGCCTCACCATGGTCTTCACCACAAGGTGCAGGGGAATCTCTGCTCCTCTACCTGAACACCTCTTCCCCTTCCTGCTCCACTGACCTTTGTGTCTGCAGGCCTGCTTCTCTCACATATTCCCACTCCTCTCTTCTCCGGATGCACTACTTCTGCATAATAATTCTTTCTCCTCTGTAAATATATTAGTGTAGGGGCATTACTACCATTGCTGATTGTCTCATCTTTGAGCTGGGTCTGTCTTGTAGCCACTGACATTGGCATTGGCTCTGTTGGACATGGGGGAAGCTTCTAGCAGCTTCTCACAGAAGCCACCCCTGTAGCCCAATATGATATGAGATGCTGGAGACAAGGGGAAGATCCATCTGCAAGTTTGTGGCTATCATACATGCCATAAACTTAGCAGGTTCACAAATCAGGCTCACTTCAATACTTTCCAGAGAATAAGGGAGAAAAATTTCTCTCAAGTGTATTTTTTTGGTTTCTCAACAGAAGAAAAAAACCCCAAACCCTTGAACTTCTTGGTTTAGTCTGTATGATGATTTCAGCAAAGAGGGAAGGTGTGATATTTTCTCTGTAATACTTAACAACAAGACATCCCTGAACACAGATCCATTAAGAGGACTGAAGAACTCTTTATGGCGTTGGCAGAGGAGCAATGCTCTGAATGTATTTCAGTGTATTCAGACCCACATAGCTGCAACACATCTGTGTTGTGGCTCCATGGAAATTTCATCAAAGTTGAGCCTCCAGTGGTTTAAAGTATTCCTATTAGTGGGTTTCCTCTCCTGTCTGAATGGACTGTATAAACCTGCAGACTTCTAAGCAGAGACTATCTCATGGGTGATGTGAAGAGAGGCATTTGTCACTTTTGCCAATGAACGTTATAATATATCTGTGTTTTCTAACAGTTTGTAGATTGCCTCTGGACCAAAACTGTTGATTCTGAAAAATAACATTTCACAGCCAGTTAGGCTGCAAAATAAAGCAAACACCTTCTAGTATTACAGTACGTATTTTAATAATCAATTAATCTGAAATGGAACTATACATAGATGTCGCGATAGAGGGGAAACCCAGATGCTCAATATGAGTGATCAGCAGGAATCCAATTTATTGATTGTACCAGAACTCCTTATATACTAACAATAATAAGCTTTATGCATATTCATAACGGTGCATTCTAAGTGGTTCACGTCGATTAAGCTTATCCTTAACCCCTCCTTAGACCCCCTTTCGTGGTCAGCAGTTCTGCTTTTTTCCCTGGCCTTCTAACCACAGATGTCCATTGTTTTGCTGCCAAAACCTAACCTTGCTGGCTCTGCAAATAAACCCATAGTTCAGCAGTAAGACTCAATGGTGGTTCAGTTACTGAGCAAGATACATGTAATATTCTGTAACTTCAGTTGTTACACAGGATGTGTGGTGCTTTGTCTTATGAGACCTTGCTCAGCTAGCTGCAAGGGTCTATGTGCCCACTCTCACGTAGCCAGCTTCTCAGATCAGTAAGCTGCAAAGAATCTGTATATCCCGAATCTATATGTCCCTTTTCACGTAACCAATCTCTCACACGTAGAAACTGGTGTTTACCAAATGTAATGCACATAAATCTGAGAGGGCTTGCAGGTCAAGGTAGATAATCTATCTTCTATCAACTGCATTTCAATTAACAGTCATGGCATACCTCCAGTCTCTATGGAAAGAAGACCCTTCAAACCCTAAATACTAGCCATCCAGTCCTGACTGTCCATCTCCTTTTCCAAAGAGGCTGAAACAATAACCCTCAAACACAAACTATCAAGCCTGTTTCACCAAGCCTTAACACAAATATTATCTCAAGTCATCCATGCTAACTACTCATCTATTTAAATCATGATCGTGAAAAGGACACTTTTATCCTGTCACTTATGGAAAAACTGCAATAGACTGGTTGTAGAAAAGAGTAGGAAGATACAAATTATGCTTATACCTTGAATGATGTATAGTGGACTACTAGGGTGAAAAGGAAGAAAAGCTTCACTTTTTACAAGCTTAAAAAGGCTAGAAATCAACCTTCAAACCTTGGGAAATACTAAGGATATAAATGAGCTAACACCTCCTGCTGAGAGAGGACAGCACATCACCATCAGATGTGACACTGCAGCCTGCGCTGCCACCCACAGCCTGGTATCTAGCAGTTCCTGGTACTCAAGGCAACATTTCAGGGACATACTCTCTCATGAGTTTCTTTGTGGGAGGTGATTCACCTCCTGGCCCTTGAAGCAGAGCAACTAACGTAGTTTAATGAAAACTGCAAACACACTGTTTAGCAGCTTGGGGATTTATTTTTTTCAGAGTGCGGAAATGCTGACTGAACCACTATTTCCCTGTGGGGTCTGCTGAGGGTTTTGGCAGGAATCTGATATTTTCACTTCAGTCTAATTCATATTCCCTGGCAGCTGGGCCTAAGAAGTTTGAACTTGCTCACACTGGAGGTTAGAGTGCCTATGAAGAAAGAAAAGACTAAGCTGGGTTTCTGCACTGTGTGAATAACCAAGGGACCAGCCTCTGCCTAATGCTTTCACAGTGTCACTTAAGCTTTTACTTAAAAAAGCATTCCTGGGAGAAATGAGGGAAACATGTATTCTCAGTCTTTGTAACTTTGATATTAGTCCTGAGCCTGAACAGTCCTTTTATGGTCCATTTGACTTGGCACTGAAAGCTCTCCTTGTCTCAGTCTTCAAGAGAAATACTTGTTATCCTCAGGGCAACTGGTCCCCTGAGCTGGTACAGGAACCAGATTAGATCCCCTGTAATCCAGGAGGAAGTAATTAGTGACTTGCTGTGCCACTTAGACATGCAAAAATCTTTGAGGCCAGATGGGGTCCATCCAAGAGTACTGAGGGAGCTGGCAGAGGAGATCACCAAGTCACTGTCCATCATTTATCACCATTCCTAGTTATCTGGTGAGGACCCAGACAACTGGAGATTGGTCAATATAATGCCCATCTACAAGAAGGGTCAGAAGGAGGATCCAGTGAACTACAGGGCTGTCAGTCTGACCTTGGTGCCAGGGAAGTTTATGGAACAGAGCCTCTTGAGAGTGATCACATAGCATGTAAATGACAACCGAGGGATCAGGCCCAGCCAGCAGGGGTTTAGGAAAGGCAGGCCCTGCCTGGCCAATCTGATCTCCTTTTATGACCAGGTGACCTGCCCAGTGGATGAGAGGAATGATGTGTATGTTGCAAAGCACGTTAATAAAGTCTTTGATATTTTGATACTGTCTCCCACAGCATATCCTGGAAAAGCTGGCAGGCCAGATAGGCCATGACTTGGACAGGTGCTCTCTTTGCTGGGTTAAAAACTGTCTGGATGGCTGGGGCCAGGGAGTGTTGGTGAGTGGAATTACATCGAGTTGGTGGCCAGTCACTAGAGAGTTTTGCCAAAGCTCAGAATTGGAGGTGGCTGTTAAAAGTCTTTATTAGATGTGGACGAGGGGATTGAGTGCTTCGTCAGAATGTTGATAGATGACTCTAAGTTGCATAGGAATGCTGATCTGCTGGGGGGGTAGGAAGGCTCTGCAGAGGGACCTAGACTATCTGGATCAATGAGCCGAGGCCAGTGGCATGAGATTCAACAACATAAAGTGCCAGGTCCTGCACTTTGGTGAAAACAATCTTGTGCAACACTACAGGCTGGGGGCAGAGTGGCTGGAAGGGGGTCGAGCAGAAAAGGACCTGGGGATGCTGAACATGAGCCAGCATGTACCCAGGTGGCCAAGAAGACCAACAACATCCCGGCCTGTGGCCAGCAGAACCAGGGCAGTGACTGGACTCATGTCAAGGACTGTGTTCAGTTCTGGGCCTGTCACTACAAGAAAGACTTTGAGTGAGGTGGTAGAGCGTGTTCAGAGAAGGGAACAGAGCTGCTGAAAGGTCTGGAGCACAAGTCCTGTAAAGATTGACTGAGGAGGTGTTTAACCTGGAGAAAAGGAGGCTCAGGGGAGACCTTGTTGGTCTCTACAAGCACCTGAAATGAAGGCATAGTGAGGTGGGGGTCAGACACTTCTTACAAACAACTAGCAACAAGACAAGAGGCAATGGACTCAAGCTGTACCAGGGGAGTTTCACTGAAAGGGTTAAGTGTCAAAACAGGTTGCTCAGGCAGGTGGGGGAGTCATCACCCCAGAAGTGTTCAAGAAATTATTAGATGTGGTACTTAGTGGTCATGCTTAGTTGTCATAAGGGTGTTCAGTCAAAAGTCAGACGTGGAGGTCTTGGAGGTCTTTTCTCACATTTATAATTCTATGACTCCATGATTCTGTGATTCTGTGATTTCCCATACAGTTTTCTTTATAGCCAGATGAAAGGGAAAGGAATATCCTGTGCAAGAATCAAGGGAGAGTCCCTCAATCCCTTTACCCTTTACCAGCACACACAAACACTAAGGCAATACAAAATGCTAAAAAAAAAAAAAAAAAAGTATGACCACACTTCTTTACCAGTTCAGTGTGCTCACACCCTGGCCGTGGTACAGGGGTGTGGACAGAAAGGACTAGGCTGAGAGAGGACAGTGAAGTACCTAGTTTTTGCTGTAGATTGTATGAGTTGGCAGAAGTTGTTGATCACTCCTCCAGCAATGGAAAAAGCAGGAAGTGTCATATCGGACTTCCTTAAACAGCCTTCTTAATAAACAGGCATGTCCTTGTGTAGTCAACCAGCAGTAAACATGCTTCATAAAGATCCTTACTATGTTAAAATGATTTAAGCAAAGGATTCAAGCATTTTGGTTTGGTTTGATTTGGTTTGAAGAACAATGCTAAACTAAACAAAAAAGCAAGAGAGAGAAAGCTTTGCTGCAGGCTCCCTGAGTGGTGCAAAACACAGCAAGAATACCTTGCCTCACTCAGGTGGTTCTGCCCGCATTTCGTGACAGACAAGATTTCCAGTGCTGGTTCAATGAGCATATCTACAGGATTTTTTAAGATCCACCCATTTCAAACAGTGCTATCTTTTGTCTGTCTAAGGATTATGTTACTTTAATCCTAACCTCATAGAGATGAAAAGTAAAAAATTCATCATCTTCATACAGGACTTGTGTACGTGTGTGTATTTTCTATCAGGAAATTTTCTTGAGGTTAGCCTCAGAATTCACCATTAAAAATAAATAAATGAACTAACTAAATAAAAATTGATGTTGTGACTTTTTTCCAGGAGAAAACTTTCAAAGAAGAAGAAAATAAGCTCTTAAAATTACACAATGAGAGTAAAAAAAAAAAACCCTCACAAAACAGAAAAAGCAGAAATAGAGAGCAATTATTAGATTTCATCAGTATGCCTCTACAATTGCCTGACCTCACTGCATCTCTTCTCCATATTATATCTTGTATTTTTATTAACAATATGTTATACACAAAATATTACATGCACTATAATTTGAGCTTCTAAATGTGTGCTTGGGTAGGATGACTGTGTCTATTGAGACTCCTAGATTACTCCTATTAGGGAGTGAATGTCATGCTATTTATCATCCAAAAGGTAATTTTCTCTAGACTTACATTAAGGTTTCATATTTTATGATAACCTCTATATTATGTTGATCTGGGCATTTTTCATGAACCCATTCATCAGACAGGTATCTCCAGCAATAACTGCAGCCCTGCAACATTTTACTTGTTTTCAAGATGACTAAGATTTTTTTTTCAGCTGCATCAGTAATATCAAAGGGGCATGAGTCCCTATGATCATGCCAGTAAAATTCCATGACGAGCTTTGCACATATTAAGAAGTATATATGTAGGAGTTAATTTATTGATTTTAGAAAATACTG
This sequence comes from Corvus kubaryi, assembly GCF_017639235.1. Lineage (NCBI taxonomy): Eukaryota > Metazoa > Chordata > Aves > Passeriformes > Corvidae > Corvus > Corvus kubaryi. Next base: position 6,261,137 of record NW_024581117.1, read on the forward strand.
TATCAGAAGGTAATCATATTTATCCTGGAGTAAATGTTATTCTCTGGCAGTTGTCTTGTAACCACCAGTCTCTGGCTGGCCCAGAATCGAACACCAATACAGTTAAGAGGCGCAGTCCCTAGGATTTTTGATGCAGTTCACTATGATACATTTACATGGGTGAGTGGCACAACTGTGTGTGAAGGGATGACCATGTTTGAATTAACTGCAAACTCTGCTTTACACCTGACATAGCATGAGGAGGAGGCACACTTAAAAAGAAGAGGTTTGCTTGTTCTAATTAATAAGCATTAAAGCAATTTGCAAGATGTCAGATGCTGCTTAGAAATTGTACCAAAGCTTCACAGGATAAGGGTCAGGGACTGGCTCCAAGGATGGCGTACTCAGTGATAATTAACCTTTCGGATTCCTCTTAGATTTCAAAGCAACTTGTGATCCTAATTGAAATTAAATTGAGGGAGGCAGAGAGAGATGGCTCTTGCCAAACTATAAACTGCAATAAAATGCAGCAGATATAGCCATGCACGCTAATTTCTTCTTGTGGAGCACTCTGAGGGGCTGATACAGACACTAAATCAAATCCACAGCTTTATCTGAATAGGTGAGGCCTCAGCACTCCAGTCAAGAAGCAAAACAGATGCAGATCCTTTTGCCAACAGCATGCATTTCACATGGATAAAGGGAGCAATTTTCTATTCCCTCACGTGCTGCTCTGTGCTAGCATTCAGTGAGCCTAACAAAAAATCCCAGCTGCTCTCACCTCAGATGAAGAAAACACAAACAACTCTAAAAAATCAATCTAATATTTCCTATAGTCTTTAATAAGGAGCAGCCAATTCTTTTCTGCCTCCTCCCCTTTTTTACATAATAAAAATCTACCATCCCTGTCATCCCCAATATGTTGTAAGCCAGCAAGTGTAAACGCAGCCATTCATATAATTTGAATGATAATCGAAAATAAGCGGAAAAGGAGGATAAATTTATCAAACTTGTGAGAATATTCTAGGAAAAAAGGAATTTCCTGAGGTAACTGTCCTTGACCTGGCTCTTTAATCGAGTGAAATTTCATCACTTTATCTAATATCATGCTTCATGCTTCAGGCTCCCAGCAATTCTATTTTAGTGTGGTCTAATGGGCAGCTGACACATCCACTCAGCACCAGACTGCATAATATGTGCTGACACACTGTGTGGTGAGCACCCTATTGAGAGCTGTTTATTTGTGCCTGGCAAGGAAAAATTTCATCCAGTAAATTCTCTTCATAACAATTTTAGTTTCAGTTTTCAGGGCCTCCACAGGCTCCACATTTCGAGAGGTTCAGAAGCACTTGCAGGGATATTCAGTCACTTATTTGGGTGGCTGTACGTTATCTGACTTTAGGTGAGAGGTTGTGAAAGCACTGGTTATGGTTGTCTGAAACCTGAATCTAGATAGTGTAATGAATAGTGTCATTCTAACTGCTTTGGAGCCAGCTCTCCTCAGAAACCCTGATTCAATTTGATATTCTGAGGTTAACGCACTGTATTGGGACTGAAAATAGGAATGCACACAAAAAGCTTTTATATTTATTCAGTTCAGTAAGCATGGCAAACTCATCAACAGCTATTTGTAAACTGTAGAATGGTGGGACTTTTTTTGATGTACTGATTTATGCTTGCTGTTTTTCCTGCAGCATTATTTTAGAGTAGAAATGGACTAAAAGAAAAAAGCAGACATGGCTCTCAACATAATAGCAAATGACATTATCATAAACAAAGCAACATGAGAAAATAAAGGCATGACACAATCACAGGGATTCTGGCCTCTTAACCTCATGTAGAAATGAAATTTGCTATACAGAGAGCAAGGAATATATTTCCGATACATACATAAAGAGCTAAGATATTAAGACAGTTGTTTTATCTATTAGCTATGGAGAAATTAGTTGTCTGTAATGCAAGTTATATGTATACACAGATAAGAAAAAAATTAAGGGCCCAAAACCAGGTTTGATTAAAATTTATGTTTCATCAACCCATCCAACATTGAAAGGTATACCCAAATTATATCTAGACATACAATTACTGATCAGTTTAGTATTTGGAGTGGAAACCAAATTTATTTCAGAAACATTGTGGGAAAATTATTCTGTAAGTCTATGAAAACCATTTCAGATCTTTTATCCAACCTTAATATATGTATTACATAACATATTTATTTTCTACAAGGAACTACATGACATGGGCGCATAGTGAATGCACACAAGCCTATCTTGCAGGAAAGGTGCTTCGACCTTGACAGTGTTAGAAAAATAACCTCAGCTTTTTCTCTTACTTTAGAAAATCTGAAGTCAGAATTTTAATAGTTGGACAAAATCACTAGAAAATTCTGCAAATAGAAAACCAAGCCTTATAATAAACTTACAGACACCAATTATATTCACCACTGATACACATTTCTAGAATGACAAATGTATATTTTTTGATTTAAAGGTTATTTTACTAGAGACTTAGTGAAAAACCCGTGAACTGCAGCTAGCAAGGCATCTAATGGGTAAAGACTGTTTCTTTTCTTTTTTGTTTGTTAAGGAAATGAAATTCTGAGGGGTCAAACTCAATTTTCAGTGCTTTCAATTTTGCAAATTCATGTTCGTTATTATCTATGTCAATTTTGTTTGCTTGTTTTGCATAACTGATCGTTTTCTTGAAAAACTTTACATTAAATCCTCCTTTTACCCCAAATAGAAAACAGACGCCAAGAAAATAATTTGTACTAGCAAAATGTTTGTCTCAGTTTGCACTACCTGCCATATTTCCACAACTTTGTAATGTAAGAAGAGATTCCATAACCAAAAGTTGATTTTTAAAAATAAGACAATAGTTCATACCATTTGCTACCAAAGTAGTTAATATGTCCATTCAGTAAATATATGTTTATTTGCATGTACACACATATGCAGATGTATGTTTATCTTACCACTTCTACGCAAATAGGCTAGTATACATACAGGCATGGAAGTGTCTATTGTGAAAATGTAAAATTAATCTAAAAGTAAAATAAAATAAGAAAACATTATAAGTGCAGCAGCTTCAGTCCTTACAGGAGCATTAATTTAGCCATCCTGCACAGACTGGGAGCTGTATTTTCAGTGCATGTGCAACACTTGCCAGTCTTTATCACAAGACACATAGGGTGCAGCATGAGCTAAATAATATTGTTAAGAAGAACCTCAGTCACATAATTTCCCGACTTTCATTTCACCCATGTAAGTGTCTTTGCAAATTAATATAATTTAATTTCAGTGTGACCTCCAGTTATAGAGAGGATCCTTTCAGGGGAACTGGGAAAAGGAAGACCTCTAATTAAGAATGAGGCCATAGTCATGATGTCTGTAGCAGTTTTTAAGTTTGTGCTCTGTACATAAGCTAACTCTCTTGCCACAGTCCTTGGCCTCACTTCTGCCTCATAGTTGCCACTCACATAAAAGTGCAGCATCAGAATGGTAGTTGGTATGTAGCTGAGATAATAGGGTCAAGTGGAGAAAAAAATTAAAATTACCACCCAGAAAGAGGATGTTTCTGGGTCATTTCTGGGAACTGTCCCTTCTTCCATGCAAACATCTCCTTATCAGTAAGAGATAGAGATGGCTTAGCTCAGCCTAGGGGGTCAGACCATGCTTTCACGTTAGGGGCAGCTCTGTTCCAATACATCAAATTCAGGACAGCAGCATGGGATTTCACACACTCATGCAGGTGTCACTTTCCAGAGACTATTCCCAAACAGTGGGATAAATGTCAGAACCATGGGAAGCAGAGAATAAAAGTGAAGATGTAGTGGCTGAACACAGGGCAGTTATACATAGGTTTGGTGTCAAACAACGAGATTGACCTTGACCTCTCTAAATGGAGCCATATAGACATTGATGTAGGCTATCAGCTCCTAAAAAGAAAAAAAAAATATGAGAAACTGCTACCTATGTGCAGATACAGCTGCACTAAGCAGCCAGCACTGATATCAAATGAGTATCTCATCAAGTAAGTTTTGCCTTTCCACCTGCACGTGTCCAGGAGCAGTCTTATGCACTCTGCTTCAGGTTCCCTGGAGTCACAAGCTACACAGGAACTATTTTTTCTCTCTGAAGTGAACATTTCATAACTTTTCAGACCTTACATGAATTGAACAAATCCTACCAGGAGATGCACAGAAAGTTTCAGAAGATTCCTCAATAGCTTTCTACTAGAAGAAGGATACTTTTGTTTCAGATTTTTTCATCTGTAAAGGTGAGTCACAGCATGCTTCAGCCTTCGGTCAGATACTGTATTGATCTTTCCCATCCAGCCAGAGTTAAGTATTTAGCAGTAAATTCAAGTTTTAAGGCAGGGAACAGTAATTGGACACATATGTCATGATCTTTGGAGAAAGAGGTAAAGTGAAGAGGTCTTTTAATGAGCTTGGAGAAGGAAAGAGGAAATAAAGGTGTTACTACAGTTCAACAGTAAACCCTATTCATGCTCAGAATCCTAATAAAATCTGCATGCCATTTATCAAAATACGAAATAAAGAAACATGTAAGCTGTGGAAAGAGGAGAGCCAAACCAACAAAACAGCTTCTAGCCTTGTATGTACATTTGTCCATAAGTCAGCATCCAAAAACTAACAAAGAAAAAAAGTCAGAAAATGCTCTCCCATTCTGAGACAGGAAATTCTAAGAGTATCTTCTCATCAAATTATACATCAAAAAAAGTGGAAATGATGCCTAGTGTTTATATACTTAGAACCACCAGGATGCCTTTGCATAAAAATCTGTTTGGATATATGTATATGTGTGTGCATAAATGTTTGTCTATATGTACAAATAAAAATATACATATGCATTTAATTTGTTTGGTGGAATTTCTCCTAATCCTGAATTTTACTTAACTCTAGTAATTTTAAATTAATTACATGCAGCAATTTCTGATATCTGTTTAACCTTGTAATTATTTTTTTTTTCCTTTCTGCAAGTTGTAACTAGGATATAGTTTGGTCTGTATTCCCTGAATTGCAATCATTAATAGACACATGAATTTTTGCAAAGCTACATTTATTTTCTCCAAGAAAAATTAATAAAGAAAAATCCTTGTATAATGCAAGACAGAACCTCTTAAAGAAGCTTAAACAAGGGTCAGTGAAAAATTCATTTATTTGGCATTGAAAGCATGTTTCATAGCAACCCACACACATTGTATTGCTTCTGTTTTATGGCTAACTAACTCCATAAATAATGAATTTAAATTAAACAATTAATTAACAAGGCCTAGGCTTCAATGTGGAATCAATAACAATCTTTCCTCTGTAATGCTTTAGGTTAAGATCCCCAAATAAATTTTAATACAGATTTTCATAAAGGAGTTACTGTGTATATACCAAATTATTAAATGCTTTTACAGAATGAGAGATAAACTATATAATAGATGAAACACTTGTTAAATGGATCCTAATTCTAATATAATTTCAAGGTACTATACTTGTTTTACAGGAGCTTTATTAATATATTTTTTGTTGTATGTAATTTTAAAAAATTACTGTTTCCTATACACATTGTGGATGAACAGAAATGCTTTTGTGGATTTCTTTTGCTTTCCCTGAAGCATCTGGTACCCATTGTCCAATGTACAATACAGGGTAGGATGGAGACAATATTCTTGTTATGTATGGGCATTTTTTCTGTGCTAATTGCAATTGCCATTTAATTAAAATACATTTCAATCCTTTACCTCTGTCTACACACAAATTTTGCTCAACTTTACTGAAAAGTTCTGTAAAGGCTAGTGTTAGAGGTAGAAATCTTTGTAGCATTTTTGGTAAACAAACAATTTACAAGTAAGAATATTTCTAACAATCTAGACTGTTATCAAATTTTGTATGATAGGAAAATGTGCCTCATTCTTAATGTAAGTGCATTTGCAGGACATAAAATCTTGATCTAGCTGAATGCAATATATTTCATCACTTACTTCATCACAATACATTTAAGATTTACCCAGGGGAAACAAACATGTTCTTAGGACATTATAGTAAGGCCATGACAGACACATAAATGGTGTGCAGTCCCAGTGCAATGCCTGAATGGCAAGGACATATTTCCTGGGGCAGCTGATCCCTGGCTCTGGGTGAAGTCCTGGTGCTCTAGGTTTTCTCTTCTTTATCCTGAATCATAAAGATGCACCTACCTTTCAAAGGCTTGATGGAGTTAATTAATGGATGTTCATAAAACACCTCAAATATCTTTGAAGAAAGACACTGGAGTAGTATGAAGAATACTGTTTCCCACATGCATTGAGAGTGAATAGAAATGCTTTTTTAGAAACTGACATTTTCAAATACATACTGAATTGCTGGAAAAAAATATAAACAGTGCAGTTTTGTTGCATTAAATATTTAGTAGGGATTCCCTCTTTCCCCCCCCAGGTATTCATTAGACACATGAAAATACCAGTTTCTACAAAAGCATTTCTATTGATTTTTAACTGATGTTTATCGTAATAAAAGATAATGGAGAGGGTCAGAGTTCAAAAAAAAAAATCTTTGTCTAAGATGATCTCTGTTATCTACCATATTCTAATACTAAAAGGAGTTGCAATCTTTAGTGAGGCTCATGAGTTCATCTCTGTGTTACGTACTGACAGGGGTTTATGGAAAATCACATCTCAAATCTAAATTTAGCCACCCAAATCCTATGGGAATAAGGGCTTGTCAATGGTTATGACTTCCAACCTGTTTATATCTGTTTGCCAGTATAACAATAAAGGCATATAAATGGTCTGTAAGTTACTTCATAACATGCAAGTGCTCTTAAGACCTTTGTCTGTACTGAGATATATTGTTACAGGTTTCTTTGTGAGAAATTCTGTCTTAGCCTATGGTTAGCGTCTCCTATATTGAAAAATTTTACTTAAATTTATCTCCAGTGGGGATCTGGGGAGATGATAGGGTGAGGGTCATTGGAGTGCCTCTGTGATATAGTTCTGCTTCTAGCATGCTCTTTTTGATTCACAATATAGGCTTTCTTTTCTTTATTACCATATGTAAACCTCCACTTACATGAAACAAGATCTTCAGAGCAACCATGCAAATGTTACACTCTTTACACTCCTGTAAAGTAACTGGGAAAAATAACTTATTTGTACATTGTCCTTCACTGTAAGGTTTCACTTTTTGTTGATGTTCTCAGTTACAGTCAGATACGAAGTATATGCTCTGAAGACATCTAAAAGCTGTAAGCCAGCACAAATTTTACACTGTGGGTTGTGGGTGTTTCCTCTTTCTCTTCAGGGAGCAGTTCATTTTAAGTTGTCTTCAGCTTTAGCATATTTTAAGGGTTTTAGTTTGGGGATACATCTGTGTCATGAAATTAACTAAGATATATTCCACAATTTTAAAATATATTTTACAAAATACAGGTTAAAATCCCTTATCCCTTATCAAATTTACATCTCCAAAATAACATATATTGAAAGGGCAGTAGGCATCTCAAGCACCTCTGGTAACACATCTCCATTTGCATCAAATACAAGAAGGGGAGCAGAAACATTTGTGACTCAGTGGATGATTGCTACACTCAGGCATCAGGATGCCTGAGTTTTTGTGAATATACCATATTTTAGATGAAGGTGCACAAGTCAAATTATATCATCCAGACCAGCAAGTTAAAAAATTGAGTTAGAGCAATATCTTGGGAAAAGGTAGGTTGCTGTTATTTTTTTATTCTTATCTAAATGTCCAGCTTCATCTTATTGCTAATAATGTGGGGACACCTAAGCTGCTTCTTTTTTCTTTTTGCTTGGTGTATAGAAAAGGGCTCAGCAGACTTTATCATACCTACAGAGCCCTTCCTTAGCTATCCTCACAGTGGTTGTTGAGTGTGATTGAGGAGTTAGAGCTAACTGTAAAGGGCCTGACACCTAAAAAGAGACATGCAGAGATGATGGTGGTGTCACAAAGAAACCAAACCACAATTACACCTTTCTACACTTTTGTATTCTGTGGTTCTGACTGCCTTGACAAGCTGGCTTGTGAATAGTAAGAGATATAAATTTATTTCTTAAATTGGAGAAATTACATTCACCTAATATTTTCTTATCCAAAATGTTTTGAAACGTCTCTTTCCAACAAGGTGAGGATCCCTAGGCTGAGCTAGCGTTAAATGTATCATCGTCACTTATCCCAAACATCTTAATTTGTGTATGTGGAGAAAGATAACTTGACATAAAAAATTCAGAAAAAAAGTGTGAAGCTTTGGAAAGTCTATTTGTGCAGAAGAGGAAGAAGAAAGTTGATGCCAAGAAATGAAGGCATGTGTAAATTTTTTAACATGATGGGGAAGGATGTGGAGAAGATGCATAAAAGAGAATTCAAGCTTTTCTTACATTCTTAAGGTGACTTTAAAAATATTTTAATAGAGGACCCAAGAGGTCACACAATGAAGACAAGAGCTCATGAGAAGCTTAAGAATCATTTAGAAAAATTCTTAGACATGTCCGTGGTATTTTAAACCACTAGATTCACCATAGGTGAGAGTCTGAAATCTTTAATCCAGACAAATTACAAAGCCACCAAAGAGACCTATTATGTCCATCAAGGATGAATAAAGCAAAAGTAAGGTTCTGCTAACTATACATAAGGGACAGGATTTGATAGATACACTGTATTCCTCTTATATTATTTTCTCTCATCAAAATACTTCAAGGCTCATCATGACTCTTTTCATGCTAAAATAATAACAATAAAACAAAAAGCATGATCAGCTACTGTGGCATTTCACAACATCTATCAGTTATACAGCTTGAAACAGGAAGCACCATTTTCCAAATTGAAAATGTTTGAATGGGCTGTCAAAAAGCCTCTCAGTAAATGTGTTCCATCCAACAGAAACAAGCCCTCTGCAAACAAATCAAGTGGTGCAGAAATCCTTTGCACAAGATGATAGGCGAGGCCTCCATGCTGACACTGTATGCAAGCCAAGTTTTCATGTACTTTGATGGCTGACCTCCAACTCCTGACATATTCATTATATTCCAGCATGTTGGGCGCAGATTGCATTGAAGTGATGACAGCTACAAGACAGCCGACAAGGAATATGGGCATTCTGGCAACAGGTGGCCTTTCATTTGTACTGGGAAAGTTAATCTAGTTTATCATCAAAGTATATTATGTGAAGGAGTGTCATGTTTTGAAAAGTATAGTGGCAGATCAAACAGAGGAAGCAGTCTTCCATAGACTGTGACATTTTTCGTAGACCAAACCTTTCAAACTGCTCTATTGTTTATGCTTGATTTAGGTCAGTTAAAAGTTATTCCATTGTCTCAGGGTTTACACTGCTGGCTGCAAATTACAGTTTCTGCCTCATGTGAAAGTCTGATGGAAGTATTCCAGAAAGTATGCAACCCTGGGACCACCATCAGCCACACACTGGGGAATACTTGATTACCTTGAAAAAGGTGATTTTAGAAAGATTATACTTCTCAAGGAAAAATAAAAGATAGAAATACTTCTGGGAATGTGCGTATCTGGCTCTGACAACCACATTAGCTGCAAATTCAGTCCTGAAAATTCTTACTCCCTTGCCCACTTTGCTTATCTTTTCCAACAGACTCAGGAAAAATTGTGTAAAATTGAAATCATGTCAGAGTCTCATAACTCAAGTAGTTGATGTGAACTCTTGGTTTAATTTCACTCCTGCTTTTGAAGATAGGTCAGAGAAATACTGTGCCACAGTTAAAGCAAACCATTCATTTTACATGTGAGAATATAGTCACAGAGCTGGCACCAATTTTTGGTTGAAACTATTTTGTGGTAACAAGGTATTTTTTAACTAAACAGATTTTTAAAAATAAAGCCACTTGCTGTGGAAATTACAAAGAAATATAGTCAAGAGATAAAAATGAGCAGAAAAGACCCAAACCTAAAATACTAAAACTGGAAATGGAAATCTGGAAATCCTGGTGCAGTGACCAAATATAAACATAAATCACTTTTTCTTCTTTACTGACCACTCCCTGAAATATAGATTTAGCTGAGGATGCTGGAAGTAAAACTAGACATTTAAAGAAAAATGTAATCTAACCAGGGAAATTAAGTCACCAACAGAACCAGCAGAATAGCAGGGCTCAAACTACAGCCCATATAGATACCATGGCAACATCTCCAAATCAAAACATCAGGCATTCAGATGACAAAGTTATTATGAATTTCTATCAAAAAGAGATTAATGGAAAATGTAGACAAGTAGCTTCACTTCATAAAATAAAATTTGCCAAAAAAAGGGAAAAACAACCCCCCATCTTTTTCTAGCATTTTTTACTATGGTATAGTTAATATTAAACTATTGCTGAATAAGGATCCAAATATGTTTTGACAGAAGAGCTTACTGAAAACTCCAAGTATGTATATCAATATAATTTTCATAGAGGTGAATATTAATGTGGAATTTCACAAGAATATTTGGCTTTTGTACCAAATGAACATAATATTTTTTAAATGTTGAGCTATACAGATGAATTGATGCTTCAGCTGAGGTGAAGAATGTATTCCCTGGAGTCACCACCACCTCTTGCACTAAGGCATTCATCATGGAGTTGCCTTTGAGCCCATAAACCAAATGCACGCAAGATGCAACATAAGGAAAAAAATGTCTTCCAGAAGAGAACTGGTCAATTACACCCTTTAGTCCTTGCAACCACACCAGATTTAATCCACAGACATTTGCTACCAGTTTCTAGCTTTCCAAGCAAAGAATTTACATTTTTATTATTTCATTTGAAAGATGCTAAGGAGGTAATTTCTCAGGTAACAGTACATTTAACACATCTCAGAAACCTCTAGAAACTGTGGCATAAGTACATAATGTTTCTGGCATGACCAGTAAGAAACCTGAATCATCTTCTCATACAACCTTCATATATATACTCATTAAGAAAGTTAAATATTTTAGGATGAGTCCTTAGAAAATTTTGGACTTTGATGAACAGAGTCCTCTTTTGAGTTGGGAAAAGCAGAAACACATGATTATGAAAAGTGAAGACAGATAGGAAAAAAAATGGAGTAGGAAACAAATTACATGAGTTTTCAAAATACGACAGACGAAACAGAGCTCTCAGCATTACATATTAAGGAAAAGCAGACAAAGAAAAAAAAGTATGCTGCTTTTCATGGATGAATACACCCAGATCACCACCTCTCACTGTTGCAAAGGCCACTGAATCCCATTAATTGACAGCTGTGAGTATCTTCACTTCTCTAAGTCCTTTTCTGAAAAGTTGCTCCTGGTTCATCAGTTGTTTGCCCTAACCTATCCAGTGGACTTGTAGCTTCTGATTATGATCTTTTTTATGGCGTTGTGCAGTTAATTAAGATATATGTGCATTCTACTCCTCGTGTGACTGAGAGCACAATTATACCCACAGGCTCAAATTTCTCTCACATTACAAAAAACATGTTTCTGTTGTTTTTGAGCAGAGATGCCTGTTTGCCTCATGTTCTCTGTCTATTTCTTATGTTGGCCTAACTGCCTACAACTGATTTTACAAATTACTTTTAATTAAAAATTATATTATGCACTTCCTTATGCTGCACTCTTATCTTTCCCCCATGATCTTAGCTGTCAGAGTGTCATGGGTTAGCATAGTTACGGAAGTGATTCTCTTGCAAAGAGGTGCTTACAGCTTACTCTATGACCTGACAGAACCTATCAACTGGCTAGTTTGAATATTGACAACTTTTTAAACCACTTAAAGAGCTTGACACACCTCTGTAGTCCACATTTAAGAATGAACAAACCCCGGGAAAGCTCTCTCTTGCTTCTGGCCTTGGGACAGGTAACTGGGGGGGGCCCATGCGGCCCAGCGGGGCCAGGTTGGGCCCTGCTCGGCGTGGGCCGGGCCAGGACACAGCCATCCTGGAGCCGTGCGGCCCTGCTCCATCCGCGGCCCCCCACAGCCCTGCTACGTGCGGACGGCACGGCCCGGCTCTACACCCCGCCCCCCTCTCCAGTGTGGCTGAAGATTCAGCTGAAGCTGCCCCGCTGCCCGGCAAAGATGATGTGACCAACAGTGATAAGTGAATTCCAGCTGCAAGACCTGGGTGAGATTAACCCTTTTTTAGTGCTGTAAGTTTCCTCCAGAATAGATGAAGCCTGCAGACATCAATCCTCTTCCGAGTCTGAGGAAGAGGGAACGTGAAGAAAACACCAGAGAGACACCAAAGTCAGTGAAGAAGGAAGAGCTGAAACCCTGAGGGAGGAGAAAAAGGAGACGCTTCGAAGCTGAAATCCTGTTGTAAAGTTATGGTGGTGATGGACTATGATATATCAGAGTACTCCTTGTAATTTCATGAAAGCATGGGGGGTTGGGGCGTTCAAACTGTAATTGTGAGCAAAAGTACCTGTGCTGAAATTAGCAAATGGCAGTAGCTGTAATTTGATGAGGCCCCTTTGCCCCCAGGGGAGGAGGAGAGCCTCTATTCCTAGAGATGAAGATGCTCCCAGAGACGGGTGAAGAGAACCTTTGTTTCTGAACAGCTCATCCTTAAAATGGTACCCCAGTAGCTCAAGATTGGACCCTCAAAAGCAGTTGTGGGAAAAGCTGTAAGTTGGGGGAAGGAACTCTCACGTGCGAGCAGAGAGCCAACCCGGGCGGCTGTCGTGCTGTGACGCTGAAGCCATGAGAGAACTTCTTGTGGAGATGTCTCCACAGCATGAGCAAGAGAGACTCCACTCCCTAAGTGAACTGAAAAAGATTATTATAGAGGTGGTAAGCTGACTGAACATCTCAAGGGTTGTCTTTTTACATTGTCAGTAGGAGAAGGGAGAAAGGTGGGGGGAGGAGAAGTGTTCTGAAGGTTTGGTCTGATTTTTTTTCTTTCTTTTAGGTCGGTTAATAAACTTCTATATATTCTTTTAAGTTTTGTGCCTGCTTTGCTTTCTCCTAATTCTTATCTCACAGAAAGTAAATAAGTAAGTAATGAATATTTTGGACCTAACCACTACACTCTAATTGGTGTTTCCGCCCAGTTTACAAACTGAACCCACTACACAGAGGCAGAATGTTTTGGAATTTTAATTTTATTTTACTGCAAAGTTCTTCCCAATATTGTCCTTAATTCCTACAGCCTTAATTCCTTGAGTAACTGGAAGCTGAAAATCATATGTTATTTGGTTAACCAGGCGATTTTGCAAGTTTTTCTGCGAAAAAAGAACACATGGCAGAATTATGCCATGTAGCATTGATCAAGCTAGAAGTTAAATAATAACCATTTGAAATCATTTTTACCTGCTGTTTTATGAAGAAACTTTCTCTTTTCTGCTCTTAGGGTGTTGCAGTTAGCCTGTGGAATCAGATCTATGTAAAATAGGCTTTGTAACGGCATCCTCACTCCAGAAAAGTGGGAAAGAGTGGGCTCAGCTAGCAAGTTTTAATGTCTCAAGCCCAGAGTGACACTCTTCTGCTTAAGAAAAAAGACAGAAATAAACTTAATTCAAATCATTCCTTCAGATGAAAGGGGGGCTTGAGTCGTGACCCAAAATATTTTAAGAAAAAACTTGAAGGCTAAATTTGCTTCCTTCTTCACAGTCACTGTTTGTCTGAATCCCTGGGTGCTAAGTGCAAGGTGAGAGAAAATTACACCAAGAAATTTTAAACTCTTACATAATCTAGGAGCATGGCTGCATAGCTTTTGGTGCTGCATACAAGCATGTTAGCTTGTTGTTGCACACCTAAGTTCTGCAGAACAGTTATTTTTTCAGGGTGTTCCACCTGCAGAAAAATGTAAATTTTGTTAATACACATCACAAAATTTTATGATTTCTAATGCTTTTATACATGGTCTACCAGTACAGAGTTCTGATCCACAAAGGACACTGCTCTAATAAAACTGGTAAGCAATAGTAATAAAAGGCAGACAGACAAAATAACCATGAGAAGATCTCAAGAGAAGAGAGAGTCAGTATTATTACTGTTTCTGCCACATTTGAGTGAAAACCTCTGATTTTTACCCCAGTTTATAGTTGCCTTAGCTTAATTCATTAAAATCTTTTTGCCTTAATTACAATTTCTAATAATAATGTTTAAACATGAAATAGATCAGGGCTGCTCATTCAGAATACTTAAAGACTGAGATACCCTTGTTAACAGGACAGAGACGTGTCATGGCTTTTACTTACGGGAAGTAATAGTTAGACACAGGTTTCTAGTAAAACCTCCCAGAACTGGGAATTATGTTTCTCTGTGCTCTTTTTTCTTTTTTTTTTCATGAACACTTCTTGCATTTGCTTAAAAATCACTTTTGCAGTAAACATTTCAAAAGCAAATTCTTCAGAGAGAGAATTTGTAAAGGGAAACACTGAGCAAATACGAAGGCTTTCTCTGGACTGACTAAAAGCTGTTCATTTTCTATCAGTAGGTTAAAAAACTGCACAGTGTTACTTATTTCACTCAAAAATCTTAGCAGAAGACAAAGTATGTTCACGATTTCCTTTGAAGCATCCAGGTAGGATCAAATCTGTACCATAACCCTGTAACTGGCTTGATTTGATTGACCTTGTGATAACTCTGAAAGTGCTCTGTTTATACTACAGTTTTGCCTCAGTTATCTGCATGTAAAACACTTCTTTGCCATGTAAAGAAACCAGAGAAAAAAGAACTTATACAACTCTTCCACTTATGAGTGCTATCACACTGCTCCAAAAGCAAAAGCTGTTAGACAATTCTACTTGTGTGTCTCATTTTGCTGTTGCCATATAGAAGATGTCAACAGAAATGTAACTATTGTTGCAAGCCTGTACACTGGCAGACGTAAATGCAAACTCCTCTGACTACACAGTGGGGAAAGAGTCCAAAGTGGATTGCCTTTCCCAGTCACCCACAGAAGCAGAATGTGAATTATGAAGAAATTCTATCTTTCCCCTACAGAAATTAGTGACATTTTGCTGACAGCAGCACTGATTTACATCCTCACACTGCTACACTTCCTGTCCTGCATTTGGCCTGATAGATATTCATTCTGTAGAACAGTGCGTCATATCTTTATGCATCTGTAGCACACATCCTGAAAGCTTATTTTCAGCCTTCTGCTGATGCTGTCACACATTGGAATAGTCGAGATGTAGAAGACTAACAAAAGATACATCGTGTAATTAAAATGCATTATAGATACTGTATTTTATAGAACAATGGTTCAGAAAAAGAGAAACTATAAGTTTTCACCCAAAAGTTTACATAGATACTGTTTATACAAAGCAATGAAGGTATCAAAATGCATGCTAATGTGTCAAACATCTGCAGTAATTTCATGGCATGAGCTTCAAATGACCTTCTGGGACTTTGCCACTAATTTTTCTTACTAAGAGAAATTATTTCCACATTCCATCATGCCAGTTTCTAGAGGTGTGCAATAAGGAATTAGTGTACAATAACTCAAATTAGATACAGCATGTCTCTGCTTAATTTACTTCATGCTGTTAATTACCCATCCAGAGAGATTTTAATGATGCCACATTTAATAATCCAGATCTGTCTATGTATAAGCACATGTTTAAACTGAGTGAGACTTATTTTATTTTGGTGTATGGCTGGCAACCTGGCAATTTCATGTAAGAGGATGTTGAGTAAGCTGATTTTTACTAGTCCTCCTGCCAATTACAGATTGATAGTGTAGAAGTCTTCCTTAAATGGCATTTTTTCCTGGTGAGAAAATTCTGTGGAGAGCAAAGTCATTTAATCCCTTGGTCCTTTTCCTTTGCAGTTTAGAAGGACTGACAGTGACAGTCAAGGACCCAGCCACATACAGTCATAGATTTAATATGTACTCTGCAAAGAGTTGTGCTGAGGAGGCAAATCCTTCACTTTTCTCATGGCCCGCCCTTGACTGTAGTGGTCACAGTGGTCCTTTTATGGAAAATAACATTGACTGATCAGAATAAAAGGTACTTCCTAGCAAAGAAGTACTTGCATGTTACAAGGGGTTTGGCTGTGGTGTGAATCTCCTCTCTAAACACCAGAGTTGAAATAGGGCAGATGCTAACATTTACAAACTTGGTTTCGATAGGATGATGCAGTTTTAAGTGGACTCCTCTGCTGAATCAAGTTAACTACGTATTCTGGTACTTGCTGAATTTGAGAAATTAGTCTAGACTGTCTATAAGCTATTTCACAAATTCCCATTTTTGACAATTCCATTCATTGTTCATTACATTTACTTACACCTGGTGTTTTACTGCCAGTACTGTGGGTGCAATAAGGATTCCTGCTTCAGTCTATGCTCTCCATGCCCAAGTACTGTAACCCATGGTCTGTGGCCCTCCATAATTGTCTTGTAAACCAGGGACTTTTGGTTAAGCAATCATTCCTGCTGCCTTCGGTCACACTGCAAAATTTCAATCTCTAGGGCTGTTTTTAGAAAATAAAGTTATATATTTATAAAGAGATAAACTATACTTAAATGAAGAAGATATGTACCTGTGCTTTTAGATGTTTTGCCTGAACAAGGCAGAAAACTTGTTGACTTCCTTTAGAGCATGTCTCATAAGTCATGGAGTTGAAGACTATGCAGAGAGCAGTATTTTAACTACTGTATGAGGAAATGTGCTTAGTTTCTTATTTAAATGTAAATAAGCAAGCAGTAGAAACACTTGCAAATGATTTTATGAATTTCACAAATAATTAATACAGTTAATCTACCCCATTTCCCTCTTGTCATAGCCTTTACTTTTTTGAATGTTTTGAAATCCATAAGGCTAGTAAAGTGCCTAAGGAGGAAAAAAGGAAAAAAAAGGT
Source organism: Corvus kubaryi (assembly GCF_017639235.1). NCBI lineage: Eukaryota > Metazoa > Chordata > Aves > Passeriformes > Corvidae > Corvus > Corvus kubaryi. The sequence goes on from NW_024581117.1 coordinate 6,277,925, forward strand.
TAGAAGTTTAAACTGAAATGATGCCAATATACAAGAGGGTTGTGCAAAATACCAAGAAATCATTGACATATCTTTATCCAGAGTATTGACAGTGCAAACATCACATAGTACAAAATGTGCATTTTTTGAAAGCAATGAGAATGATTTATTGGAACTTACTTTCAAGCTCTTATTAACCTTAATAAACTAACCACAGAAATGGCATGTCAAAGGGATACAACCAATTACTTAATAATCTCTCACAATACTTGAAAAATAAGATCACAGTCTTGTAAGTCTTACAATCAATTAGATTTCTCAGATCCTTTATATATATGCTAGGGAAAACTCCTCCTGTACTATTAAGTAATATTCAAAGGCTTTGATTTGTATTTCTAGGGCAACAATTTGTCTTACATCAGTTTTAAGGCACTTAATTTTTCCTTTTACGTGACTCCTTTTCAGTTACTCTATTATAATGTTTTTTGTCCTCTGAGAACATGAAATACATATTTTTCATTGTGTACCTCTTCTTTTGAAAGAATGTCTCCAAGTTTCTTACCTGTGAACACTCTGTAACGTGTTTTTAAGCAACTTGTCTCAGTTTCACAGTACCAATAGTCTGCTGTTTTGCTCTTCATCTTGCCTACTGAAATGTCCCTTAAAGATGCAAATGAAGTTTAACTAGACAAAGAATAAGGTGCTGCTCTCTCTTTCATATTATATTTTTAACTTAGGTTTAAATTAGGTATTCATTCGAGGACCCCCTTGGCCAGCACATTCGTAACTTCTGCTTTTTTGGTTGTCCAGTTGCATCTGATCAATAAAGAGAAGCTCTTTTATAAATTTTACCACTCATAGTCAAGTGGTCCTCTGGAGGTTAGTAAAAGTTCATTGTCTCTCACCAGTCTTTAGATTACCTTTCTTTTTTTGCAAAACCAAACCTAAACAAAAACCCCAAACCACTATTTAGGAAATTATGTGATTATTTCTAGACTTGGAAAAGATTAAACTGAGGGTCTTGATATTTTATAATTGGGCTTCTGCAGAGTAATGATAGAAAGTGAAGCTCTTGGAAAGACTGAAATATATCCAAACATTTCCATAATTAACTTCCTTATCCAAAACTGTTTTAATGTACCATAAATGGTATGATTTTCTCTTTAAGCATCTATTTAATTTAACAAACAAAAGGTGTCAAATTGTGTTTCTAGTCCTTGCAGTAGCTTGCTGTTATGATTACAGCAATGTACAAAGGTAGAAGTCAGGGATATTAGAGAGTTGTAAAGATAGTGAACAGATCAGTAGTTTACTGACAAGGCAGAGATAGAATTATCACTCTACTCCTAAATTCATCACATTCCATCATACAACCAAAACAACTTTTGTGCCATTACTTGATCTGGGAAACCTACTCCAGAATATCCTTTCTCTGGTAAACAACTCAAATGGAGCAACCAGGAGGGATGTTTGGTTGAAACATTTCTTCAGTATTATCTTACACACTATTATTATTAATATTTTTATGCACAACTTAGTCAAAGCTTCCTTTAAATTTAATACGGGCACATTTTTGCATAAAAAGATCACCTAGCAAAACTCCTAATTCTTGTAGTCGTTTTTTTTTTATATGCAGACTACACTTAACTAATAGGAGCAGGCTTTCACCATGTTTCTGAAATTGCCACATTTTTAATCGTTTATACTTCGCCATCCAAAGGACTTGACTTGACTGAGATACAAGTGTTCTAGACACCATGCAAAAATATGTTTAAAGAGTCCCTGTCAAAAAGAACTTAGTCTTGTTCATCACAGTTATAAAAGATCCTACAACTTTGTATATTCTGGGATTTGTACAACCTTCAGCTAAACATTTCTGATTCTGTGTGGACTACAGACCCAAAGGATTGAAGATGTCTCTGTCAAGCTGTCAGGAAATAATTTATTCTGATAAATGCAGACACATTTTCTTTTTAAGTCTTCAAGGCCATACCACTATCAGGACATTTGCCTTTGATCCAATATAAATGAAGATACTTGTTCTGAGGAGTAGCATAATTTAATTATTTATTCTGTTCTTCCTCTTTCCCACTAAAGGACTGTTAACAAAATATGGGATTTAAAAAAAAATACATTAAATATAATGAGTCTTTTTGAAAAAGGGCTTACTTACTTTGAACATGGTGAAACATGATTCATGGTTCTTCTGAAAGCATTCGGTCTATGAGAGAGAGGCTGTCACAATGAGAAGCTACAACAGTAAAAATTGATAGATTACCCTGAATGACGGGAGAATCTGGCAGTTTCAGGACATTTGAGAAACACTTCAGAAAGGTATCTGCGCCTAACTTAGTTGTCTGTAGTGGAGGTCACAGCAGGAGATAAAGAAAGGTGGACCAGTTCCAGCCCTGGGAATATGAGAAAGAGATCACTTCCACTTTCCTGTACCTCCTTTCACATTCTGCTCAGCTGACAGACACCACTAAATTGGGAAAAAAGACACATGTATTTTCTAAACCATGAGCACTTAAGAGTGAAGTTTTGTGCTTCCTCATGTAATACTTCCTATTGCATGAGTCAGGGTTAGAATCCAAGCACAAGAGTCATCAAATAAAGATTTCATCAAATGAAAACTTCATTGTACAAAAATTTCTCTTCTAGGCACTTATTGCCTAATTATTACCTCTTTCTGCTAAAATGATGAGAGATTTTGACCTACGGGGTTTCTTTAACCCTTACAAAACAAAAAATCTCCCACAAAACCAAAGGTGCATTATCAGAAGATGGAAGTTTTGTATTGCTTTTTTTTACCATGCCAGGTGGGGGTGGGGTTGAGTGTAAAGAACAGTACACAAAAACGGTCTTAAAGAGACTGGTTCACAGCACACAGAAAAAACATGAAAATTACTGGGTTTACAACTCATTGCAATCTCCCCAGTTGTTTCGTACACAAGAGCATCTAAGCTGACCCATGATTTTATGATGACATCATAGAGATTTAACAGTTTCCTGCGAATGGGAGAACAGATAAAATGCAGAACTGAAGATCTGACATTCAACATTGAAGAAATCAAAGACAATATTTGCACCAGTTTTTGGGTCACAAAGCTTCTGACTTATGCCCAGTCTGATTCAAAGTCCATTACTTCTTTCATGTCAACCCCACTTACAGTTTTGATTCACCGCTGCTGTCACAGAGAATTTGTCATTCACACATCTTTCCTTTACAGTCAGATATTTGAAACAGCATGTAAAATGAGTTTTGAAAATGGATGTTATCTCTCAGTTCCAGCAGTAATCCCAGGACAGGTCACTGATTTCTACAAAATAAACCCACAAAACCGCCACCAACCTTCTGGTAGTAAATTTGGGAATAGACATCTCCATCCGATGAGTAAAGCAGACTGAATAGTACTGGAGAACATAAAGAAGTTTGCTTTCTTCCCTGACTTCAAGATCACCTACCCCTGAAGGCCAATCTATCTCATTTCACCACCCTCTGAAAATTTCCCTGTGATCCTACCAAAAAATTCTTGGGTAGAATTTTGCCTGCAGCAGCATGAGTTTTCACTGGTGGTCCATATGGGCCTGAAAGATGAGAGTACCTCTCTGCCATTGCAGTTTTACAACCACAATCTCTTCTTTCCCTCCAATGCTTATTTGCTCCCTGAGACATTGTCTTGTTCTGTATGTGAGCTGCCTGTGGAACAGCAACTTTGCTGGGTTTGTTCCAGACATAAAAGAGGTGAAATAAGTCAAATAGGGACCAAGCCTGATACACATCCATCAGCATTTCTTAGCTTTTTCTGTGCATGCAGGTTACAGACACTCAACTATCCTGTGGACTACATAGCAAAGAATAGATGGGTCAACTTCTCACTTGTACTTGGAGCAGGCAAAATGCATCTTTCCATTATGAAGAAAAGCTCAGCATTTGAGCTGAGCCAAAGAAAATCACAAACCTTGTGTAAGCAATAATTTCAACGAGCCAGACACAAAAGTTCTGCTCATAGTTAGACAATAAATTAAACTAAATGCAATGATGAATGTTCTTTTAATTGATGAATTCCTTTATTGTTTTGCTGTGTAGAAATACATTTTCAGCCCTGATTGTTGTACTCTTGTGACTATCTGGAGAGTGTAGAACCACCATCTACTCTGAAAGTCAGTAACAAGTTTAACTTGTCTAACTTTTAGATATGTCAATAGATTGCACCCATATTTTCAGACTCAATTTGATTCTAAAGTATTCTGAAATATTAGAGTTTTTATGTCATATGCTTAATTAGATGATTTTCTCATTTAGATGCTTTTACTTTTATGTTACCATTAAACCTACAGATCCAAAGATACAAAAGATGTCTAAAACTACAACTGATAAATCCACAAAAATAGAGTAATATTTTCCTAATTTGGAAAGGCTGCTCTAGAATCCTGCTGAAATCCTGTTGCAGATTTTTAACTCAGATTTCACCTGTAATAAAACAGAAATAAAAATCTTTAAGCTTCAGAGCTCTCATACATAATATTATTAACAATGAGAGTTGCTCCCATCAGTTTGTCAGACAGATATTTGAGAAATCCTTTAAGAGATTTTGGTAAGGCTGATTATCTAAAAGATCAGTGGGAAAAGAGAGAAATAAAGTATTCTTTAAAAGCTATACTCTCTTTCTTTCTTATTACAATTACTGAGGAGCATAAGTCCAGCCAGAAACTTATTTTGAGCAAAAGAGTGAACAATAACCCTAAGAACTTAGCTTAAGCTTATGCAACAGCTTTGATGTCATCTTGTCCTAAAAAACTGACAAAATTTTTAGATGTTATTCTTCCTTTGTTGTTGCAGAATCTTGAATCTTATCCTTTGGACTACAGTACAGACATGTTTCATGGCCTTGTGTGCCTTTTAAGTTCTAGGTTTAGAAAGTAAGTTGCATAGTTAATAAAACCCAACTTTTTTCAAGCCTTTCTGGAACTTTTTCTCTACTGAAGAGAAACAATGAGTTCAGAAACCTATGGATTTAAACAAAAACAAAGTTTTTTTCACAATTAATATACCCAATATAGAAGGTATAGAAGGACAAGAATGAGTATTCTATATTCAGTAATTAAAGTTGAATCCACAAATTTTTTTTTAAATTCAGAAATTTGGAGTTTATTCCCTTTACTTAGGAGTCTGCTAGGAGCTTTAAACTGAAGTATATTGCAAAAAAACTAATTCATTGGTTGCACAAGTTCAAGCTGACCAGCCCTCTCTACAAGATACCTGTCTCCCTCAGTGCAGCATGAAGTCGTTTCGCTTAATGATGGCCCTAGACAATATATAGATCTAAATTTTAAAAATACAGTTAACATTTAAAAGTCAGCAAGGATCAGAGTCTGAATTCTACTTATTGCACAAAAACTGAATTACAATTCTCCACAAGGGGATTTTTGGTTTTTTAGCAAAAGAACAGCAAAAATTTTTTCCACTCAGCTGAAGCAGTTAAAATCCTTGCACCTTTAACAATAACAAATCTTAAGTAATGTCACTTCATAGTTTAGAAAATAATTAAGACACAGTAAGTTAATAAATCATTCTCCTGAAATACAGAAAACATTACTAGGTTATTCCTCTAATATTTGGCCATTCTTGATGCATTAGATAAAACCTTTCTATTTGTGCTAACAAGTGCAAGAAGGAATTTTAAATATTGTCATATATTTCTTGTCCATGAATCTCTGCTCTGTTTTTATTTAATTTCTGAAATATGGTATATCTTTAGCTTTCATTTTGCTTTTGCATCATATTCTTGCAATACATTGTTGAGACAAATCTGTAAGACTAGGATTAAAAATATATGAAACAATGCAGCCTACTTATTAATAACTAGAAAGTTCAGTATTTCTGTTTGTTTAAATTTTTTTTGTTCCATGAAGTTGGATCCTCTATACTGTAGTTTAAAGGACAGATACAATTCTGTATCTCTTTTCCCAGGTTATATACCTCATTTAGTTACTTCCTTGAGGGCTTAACATTTCCTGAAAGAGGAAGAAAGCTCTGACCAACCTTCAACTATTGGATGGCAAATCACTTCTCTTACCAACACTATCATACAGATTAATCCACACAACAAAGTTATACAACTGCTGGTCCTTTCTTCAAGACTCTAAAGTGTCAGACAGAAATGGTAATATTCAGACTTAACGTTAACCAGGTCAAAGTAAAAAAATCTGTCAAATCCCAGCTGTGAAGAACCTCTCCAATGACTCAGGGATCCAACACTGTTCATTTTCTTTCAGAAAATTCAACTTTCAAGGGTGTAGAGTTAAAGAGAGTGCTCCAGAATACAAAGGGATAGATGACTGAAGTGAGAGTGAAGTCACATTTCAGTACAAGGTCTTCCAACATATTGCAGAAAAACAGTAATTCCTTATAATTAAGTATGATGAATGAGGAGTTGAGTTTCTTTACACTGCATTCTGAGGCAGTGTGATTTTTACAGATTCCAGGGAGAGGTCTTGATTTAAATCACACAATCCTGCCTGTTCATCAAACTGTTGAATTTATTTGCAATTACGTAAAATTCCCTATTTTAATTTTATGATGGCTTTACACCTAAGGACATAAGTTAAGTGTCTGTCTGCAAAAATCATATATCCTATTTTTCAAAACATTGGAAAGAAGTGATAAATAAAATGGCAAGAATGACAAACATCTTATCTATATTGCTGTTAAAATACTGTGCTGAAATACAGGTTTACCAATCTGTGCTTGACCAAAAAAATTAGCAATAGCGGTTTTTCTTAGTGTATATTGTATGTAACAAAACACTACAGTTGATTTTTAATAAGCATGGCACTATTGTAACTGTAGAAATACTTCAAGGAAACGTATTAGAGAGTGCTTCAAAGAAATGACAGCCTATTTGTCATCATTCCTCTTCTAAGTGTTTTAGAAGTTTATAGATTCATCAGAAGAAGTGTGTTTCAAACTGAACTCAGCCTAACAATTCGATGAGGAAGGTCTTTTACAGGCTTCTAGCCAGAAGAGGAAGGTCAAAGAAATTGTGATAACTTCTAATCAACAATGCTGGAAAACTGATAACTATGGATGAGGAGAAGGCTGTGGTACTCAACAATATTTTTGCCTCAGTCCTCAATGGCAGCCTCTCTTCTCACATCTCTCAAGTGGATGGACAGCAGGATGAGGACTGAGGGAGCAAAGTCCCTCCCACTGCAAGAAAAGAGCAGGCTCCTGACCACCTGAGGAACCTGAATGTATGTAAGTACATGGAACCTGAGTAGATTATGCCAGATTCCTGAGCAAATTAGCTGAGGCAGCTGTTAAGTAACTCTCCATGATATTCGAAAAGTCACGGCAGTTAGGTGAAGTCCCAGGGGATTGGAAAAGGGGAAACATTGTACCCATCTCTAAAAAGGATAGAAAGGAGGACCCTGGGAGCTACCAACCTGTTGCAATCCTTCCCTCTTTGCCTGGGAAAATCACGGAACAGATCCTCCCAGAGGCTATGCCAAGGAACAGGGAGGACAGGGAGTGCTCCGGTTTGGCCAAATTTAGAAATATATCCTCTGAGGGAAGGCACAATTACTCCTCCCCCACCAGGTTCGGGAAAAATAAATTTTCTGCAAAGGAAAGTGAAGGAGATAAAACTATTTATTTAACAAACACACGGGAAAAGGAAAATAATGCTAAATAATAAAATCTCTTCGCTGGGGAAGTGTCAGAGGCCTCCCTTTGGTCTCCTTGGAGCTGGGGCTTTGCCCAGGGCCAGGCCCTCTGTGCTCGGTGGAAAGTCCTCCGGATGTGTTCTGATATTGAAGCAGTCCAGTGGAAAAGGGAGAAAATCCGAAATTCCAGGGAAGGGAAAAAAAAAAATCAACTCTCAGTCTCTCTCCGGAGAAAAAGAAGCTGAACCACTGGCCAAAAGCTGACTGGAAAAGCAGCAAGCCAGGTGCCTCCTCCCTCCCCTGCCGCAGCGCTATCTCTGTGTGACCTTGAATAAGCTGCAAACTGCTTTGAGAAAGTTTTGCTCAGTTTTTTTTCCTTCCCCCTCTCAGGCTCAGTTTAGAGGCATAGAAAGGCACAAAGTTAATTTCTGGGCATAGGGCAGCGACATGGGATACACATCATAAAGTCACCCCAAGACAGGGAGGCAATTTGAAGCAGCCATCACAGCTTCCCCAAGCTTGTCAAGTATTGCCTGACAACCCCCAGCGGCCTTCTATCATGGGATGACTACATCAGTGGACAAGAAAAAGGCTACAATGTCATTGATCTGGACTTCTGTAAAGTCTTTGGCACAGTTCCCCACAACATCCTTCTCTTTAAATTGGAAAAAGACAGAATTGATGGGTGGACTCTTAAATGCATAAGGAAGTGGTTAGACAGTCACATCCAGAGGATAGTGGTCAATGGCTCAGCATCCTGAAGGATGTCAGCGACATCAGACCCTCAGGGGTCTGCATTCAGACCAGAGTTATTTAATATCTTCATTAATGACATACATAAAGGAACCAAGTGCGTCTTCAGCAAATTTACTGATGTCACCAAGGTGAGTAGTGCAGTTGTCACACCTGAAGCACAGGATACCATCCAGAGGGATTGGGACAACCTCCAGAAGTGGGCCAATGCAAACCCGACGAGGTTTTACAAGACCAAGTGCAAGGTGCTGCACCGGGGTCGGGGCAACCCTTGGCATCAACAAATGCTGGGGGCTGAACAGATGGAGAGCAGCTCTGCCCAGAAGGACTTGGGAGTGCTGGTGGAGGAGAGGCTGGACATGACCCAGCAATGTGCCCTTGCAGCCCAGAAAGCCAATTGTATCCAAAGCAGTGTGGGCACCAGGGTGAGGGAGGGGATTCTGCCCCTCTGCTCTGCTCTGCTCTGCGTTGCTCTGCTCTGCTCTGCTCTGCTCTGCTCTGGTGAAACCCCACCTGGAGCTCTGTGTCCAGCTCTGAGACCCTCAATGTAAAGGCACACACCTATTGGAGTGATTCCAGAGAAGGGCCACCAAGATGATCAGAGCGATGGAGAACCTCTCTGTGAGGAAACGTGGAGAGAATTGGGATTGCTCAGCCTGGAGAAGAGAAGGCTTTGGGGTGATCTAATTGCAGCCTTCCAGTACCTGAAGGGAGCCTCCAAGAAAGATGGAGAGAGACTCTTCACAAGAGCATGTAGAGACAGGACAAGGGGGAATGGCTTCAAACTGAAAGAGAGTAGGTTTAGACAAGATGTTATGAAAAAGCCTACGGTATGAGGGTGGTGAGGCACTGGAACAGATTGCCCAGAGACTATGTGGATGCTCCATCCCTGGAGGTGTTTAAGGCCAGGCTGGCTGGAGCTCTGAACAAGCTGGTCTAGTGAAAGGTGTCCCTGCCCACAGCAGAGGGCTTGGAACTAGATGATCTTTAAGGTTCCTTCCAACCCACACCATTCTATGAGCCGGTGATCTAGCAGAGAAATAACTTCAGATTACTCCTGACTCCTTGATGAATGTTTTTAACGCCTCAGAACATCTTATATCCAAACTGGTTAACTTGATGGAAGTAGGAAAGGTAATGGTAGATGGATTTTGTAAACATTGTGTCAGAAGAAGTCTGATTCAAGTTTGAAACTTAGGTTAGTTTTTACTACAACAGGTAAGCTGGAGCCTTGTGAAGAAGGAAGTGGATCTCGGAAGGATTTCTGTTTGTTCCTCTCACTCAGACTGTGGTTTCCGATCTAACTACCACCTGAAATGTTCAGTTGCTTAAAGCGGTTCATCACAGAATGCATTCCAGACTGGTTGATATTTAGTCTATATCAGTTTTATTCAGCAAATGTTATTGGAATAATATGGGATCAGAAAAACAGTGGGTAAATAGATCACCACATCTTTCCTTTTCATTTTACCATTGTTTTCCTTGCTATTACTTGTATAAGGCAGTTTAATTATACTGTTGTTGTCTGAAAGTGTGTGTTTGCCCGTGTGCATGCATTCCCATGTATTTGTGTGTGTCTTTGGACACTTGCAGATTTCTTAGGATTTTTGTCTGTTTCTCTGGTGCACTCTTTCTGCACCATCTGTTCCAAAGACAAACGAGACATTTCAGAGCATTGCTTCTTAGATATCTTAAATCCTGAAATACAGTGGGACTTTAAGTGAGCCTAAAGTGATTACAGCTCTTAAAACACAAGTCTGGGTCTTAAACAGAATTTTTAAGTATCAGAACTTTTACGCTATCTTGGATAAAGGAAAGAAGAAATTTCTTTACATTAAAAGAAATAGTATTGTTAGTGTTTTATCTGTTTTAATAGAAGAGGGTATGTCTCCTTTTTTTTTTCTTTTTAATATGTGAAGGATGGTTTCATACCATCTATAGAACCCATCCTTTTATATAGCACTTTATTTGCCTGGCAATTATATTTGTTCCTTGTTAGTGTACTTTAGTACTTGCACACTCCATGTAAATATTTATGCAATTTCTTTCTCAGAGTGGGAGAACATGAGATATAAATAATCCCCTGAAACTGAAAAGAAAGATTTTATTCTGTTCCTTTGTATTTGGAAATATATTAACTTGTGATATTCCACAGTGTGAGTGTGAAGTGAAGATATATTCAGGAGATTATTAATTTCCCAAAGGTTCTCTACTCTCAAGATATCATCAAATTACTATTGCTAGTTTTCTTACTATGAAGACTTTCTGGTTTTCAACATTTTTTGGAGTACTTATGTGGCACAGATATCTGAGGTGATTAAATTTTGTGGTCCTGAATGCTTGTCATCACTGGTGTTCTTGGGATTGCAAAACTCAAAAGCAAATGGATGAGCAAAACTGCTGAAAACTTTGTATAGTGCTTGTACAGAGTGTGATATTCTGTGAACAAAATCAATTATCTTCTGATTTGGTGAATAATTCTACATGCAATTTTCAGAGATCAGAAATCTTAATTTATCTGAATTTTAGCTCTGTTCTTTTTCAGTTTCATAAGTTTTCATGACAGTTAAAACAAGAATGAAAAATTTGGGCATGAAGCAGATATCACTTTAACATGCCAGATCAAGAATTGGCTATATACCTCTGTCTCATTCCCACAGATAATGCAGTATATCTGAATCAAAAGGCTGTGGATTGGACCTTGACAAAATACTTTTAAACATATAGATAAATAAATGGACCTGGTGGATCTTAGTCTAGATTCAGATAGGCATATTCCTTGTCAGTTAACATGCCCTCAAAATACTGAGTACTGGAGTAGCTTTTGGAAAATAGCTCCCCCTGTAGACAGTGTATCCCCATTTTGTGAAAATAGTAGTATTCCCAGAATAAAGGTAAATAAACCTTTGCCATTCCAGAAATGAATGCTGAGGAAGGGAGAGGGATATCCTCCAATAAATACTGCAATGCTTTTCCCAAAATAAATAGGCTTCTAGTTTTTCTCAAGTGCAGATCAGTTAAAAGTATGTCTAAAGGCAACATTTCTAGAGAATGATAAAGGTCAGCACTGGACTTTTTAGTAGGTAACAGGAGCTTGAGTATGGAGAGTCAAATTAACAGATATTTTGTATCATGCTCAGCTACTACTTTGGTGAGAGTAAGTCTGTGTTTCTAGTAAGACACTTGACTGAAATTTGGAACACAGCATCTGCTCTTACTGATGCCAGGAATGACTTCAACCAGATTTTTCAGGTCACATTTTGGCAAAAGGCTTGAGCACAGATTTATGTCCCACTGATTGCAAGACGTGTTTCATGGAACACAGAGAAAAATTCCACTGCTACTTAACTTCCTATCTAAAAAACTGAGTAAAAATACCAACCCTTTTGGATCCCTCTCTTTCTACATCGTGCACTTGCATTGTCAGCTTTCCAAAAGAAGTTTTGGAAAACAAGCTTTTCTCCTGTAGAAATACACCCTCTTCGTAATGCATTTCTGCCAGGTGCATTGGTTCAAGCTATCAACTATCATCACCAGCTCACTAGCAGTCGTGACTTCTCCCTGAGATTTCTTGGCACACACAGTGCAGCTCTTTGTAAAGAGATCTGCAAATAGTGCAACTACAGGAAAGTCTGTCATGCTTTTCTTTCTAGTGTTTGGTCTGTCATTACACGAGTGAACCAGTCATTTTTGTTTGCTGCATTTATGAATTTTTTTTTTCCTTACATTTGGATGAGGTTCTTTTGTTTATTTGTTTGTTAAAGGTACATATTATACTTGGACAACTGAGATTTTGGCAGAGTTAAATGTCTGCTGTTTTTGAACATTTAGCCAGAATATCTTGTAGCTCAAAAGCATACATATAGTTTTTTGCTTAAAAGAAATATGAATTTATTTGTCAGTCAACAAAAAAAACTCAAGCCCCCCAAAAGTCAGAAATGCCAGAATTTTATTTTCACCACTGAAGCTGCCAAACCCTTTTCCAAGTCAGTAACATTGCATTTTGAGTCTTACTAACTTTCTATTTCACTGTTTTAAAAATGTAATTCATACAGAAAAGGTATTTAGGAGCAGCATAATGTTGCACAATTATGTTTTGAAAGTCAGGAAAGCTGAATGCAGCCTGCGGGACACCAACCTATAAACAGTCCTTGTTTAGTTATGTCCAGATTTAGGATCTGCTCTTCATGTGGATCTACATTTCCATTCTTACTTGTACCATTAGCCTTTGAAATGGGAAATTAAACTAGGTGATAGATTTCTAGAAGGTGTGGGGAACAAATAGAATGCTCTTGGCTTCTTTCGTTCATTCTGTCTGCCCTGAGTAAGACCCTTCATCTCATTCCCCATCTTTGCAGGAATTGCTTTGAGGATTGCTTATAATAGACAAGGTCTGTAATGTTCTTGCTTCTCGCTTACAAAGTTGCTATGTAAGATCTGAGCTTAGTCATCTGCTCTCAAGTTTTCCACCAGCCTTAGCATTCCAGATGGTGATCTATACATAGGCCTGGTTGGCTATCACCACAGCATTTTTGGTATTGACAACTAAAATCCATCTTTAGGCAACAGGTACTGAAAGCCATTAATTATGTCTGTGTTTTGCTCCATATTTTGTTTTAGTCTTGACAAGGCATTGCTATTGCACATTTTCAGTTAAATTTTTTGGTTTAGATCAGGCAGCTGCATCAGATCTTTGCCACTTGTCTACACTCTTTGCAACTGGGGTTTGCTTTTTTTTTAGATTATTTTGTCAGTTATCTTGCTAGTAGCTTATTCCCTTTCAGAATTTTTGGCTTTCTTACAGCTAACACTGATGTACAAATATATAAGCACACTACCTTTCTTAATGTTGAGGGAATAAATTTTAGCTTCTTCAAATGTGTACTATATTCTGCATCATTTGTTGTTCTTTGTGAAGTTTCCAAACCTATGTGAAGTACCATATGCAAATTTCAGATCCGTTAGCTATTTCTCTTCATCTGGTTGGCTCCCCTCTACTCTAGTCACCAGTTTCTCCATATCACAGTGGCTGATCATGGAGATGTAAACATGTACTCAAGTGCACAAGCTTGAACTGTGTACATCGGAGACAGACCTGGAGGTGGATCTGCTCTAGTTCAAAAAGTTTTATCAATAGTAATGAATCATTTTCAGTTATCTAAAGGATAGTATCTGTACATATTTTCCTGATTAGTAACTAACTTGACAGGTACTACTGCAAATTATTTCAGACCCTTGAAACTAAATACTTATAATTTACTTTAAGTTTTACTGTCTTTATTATTTATAGAAATGGTTCTTCCAAATAATTAAAAAAAAAAAAAAAAGGAATCTTATTTCTCTGAGAGATTGTACATAGAGAGCAGTAAGAATGAAACACAGAGGAGGACAAACGTGAGGGCTTTATGAGCAGTTCTAGAAGTAAGAGAGACTTGTAAGTAAGAGTTGTTCCCCTCCCTTTACCTAGGACGGCATCTTCCTTTACCCTCTATCTGGGGGTTTTGTAGTCTCCCATATTTATGTGAATATGCTGTAAACTATTTGGGTCCAAGGGCATCAGGTTAGCTAAATGAGTGCAAAGAGTAGCATAAAAGGACACAGTCTGGTTCATTTGGAAATGAAATGTTAGGAAGCTCAGATTGAAAATTTGAAGGAATGCTAACGTTCAATGGGAGAAGGAGATGGTCAGCCAGGGGAAGTTGAGCGTGGTGACTTCCCCTGCAGCATGGGTTGGTCTTGGACCCTGCCTGTAATTTCATCATTTCTCTTCTAAAAAAACCTATCTAATCCAAGCAGAATTATTATTTGTCACTTTTGTAATTTCCAAAATTCTCTGAAATTAAAACAACAAAAAAAAGGAATTTAAGACCTGATTTAGATAAAAAATAGTGCACTGGTTTTCTCAATGCTTAATGAAATTAATAAGCTAGACCTTGAAGCATCATGTGCCAAACATTGAGTAATTGATAATGACTTATTTTTGTTTCTTTTCTGGTTTCTACGTTGCAGTAGTTCTGTGGTTGTTTTTTTTTTTAGGACATTGTTGTCCCATGTAAAAATATTAGTACAATTTTATATATTTCTTAAAATATGAGATGAGGTTTTATCTAGCAACTGGTGTTTAAGATATGCTAACACAAAAATCAAGTCAAGAGAAAAAAATAATGTGAAACGCTCCTGCTTATGAAAGTAGTTTCTAATCTGTGCTCCTTTGGTAGAAAAGCTGAAAACACAAAGCAATTGATTGTATAACAATTTGACATCTGAGTCTCCAGTTCTTTTGATATAGGCATAAATAATAGAATATCAATGGCGGTTCCATCAGTGTGAGACTTCTCTTCACTTTAGCGTGTAGGAGGACATATTGTTAATTGCATGAGTCAGAATTCAGTGTTTGATTTTCCAGGGCTGTGCGCATGTGGATGTGGGGATCCTGTATGCTTTCTGGTTGGAATGTTGAAAAAAGATGAAAATACCCATGTCGGTGTTATTAAATTTAATGTGATATTTCCTGTTGATCTGGTGAAATCAGGACTGGAGCTCTGTGTTAGCAATAATCTATGATACATCAGTTGACTAATGATAAAACAATCCTACAATGCAGCTATAAGTGGTTTCTAAAAGAAATAATATGACAAACATCAAAGGGTAAGCTGATACTCGTAAACAATCATCAACTATCTAAGGTAATTCTGTGAAAAACTGCAATACCTTATCAGTTTCAAAAAGGAAATGCAAGAAAATTAATTCTTTCAAATTGCATTCACCTGAAATTGAATTTTGAGCAGTGTATTTTCTATTCAAAATTAATCTTTGTGGAGGCTAGTTGCTTTTACAGCTAGTGAGTTTTTTATATCAAGCTGACTTAGTAGGAGTACAGAGGTTAGCCATTGGTCCTCTACTTCTTGTGTAGAGTGCAGGTAAGTACTATTTTTCTTGGATTTATAACTATTCAGCCTTGTGCAACCTTAACTTATACAAGTTATTCTTAAACAGGAACAGACACAGCACAGAGGTTTTTTACTTTGGAAAGAGCTCACAGCATGCAACCCCAGTTCTGCAAAGGTGTTTTATATGTCATATATTAGTTTTGAATTCAGGGGCACTGTATGCTCGCCTGAGCAGGCGCACACCTGATATGACGCTTGATCCTGCTGTGACTTTCATGTGAGCAGTGCAAAGCCGTAAGGCTCTCTTTAAGCTCCAAATCATAAAATCATAGAATCATAGAACAGTTTGGGCTAGAAAGGCCTTTAAAAATCATCTAGTCCTGTGGAATATGGGGTTATATTTGTTAAAGGGGTTGAGGCTTACGCTCACCAGAAGGCCTGTGGGAAAGGCCCAGCTGTGGGCGGCATGGCTGGAAGGGGGGTGAGGGGTGAGAGGCGGGTGTGGGTGAGGAGAGAGCCGGTTGAGTGACAGTTGGCAGTGAGACTGTGATTGGCTGGAGGAACGCGTGCCTGGCACGTGAGCAGGAAGCTGATTGGGTGATAGAACGCGTGGACAGAGGCACCGCAGCTGTGCCAGCCAATGGGTGCCCTTCTGCTGTTAAGTTCTGTCAGGTTTTGGTTTGGTTTCGGTTGGCATCAAGGGTATAAAGAGGCGGCTGTTTTTGGCAATGAACGGATCTTCTGTGGGCATGCAAGGGGGTCTGTCGGCTTTGGTCCCTGTTGCTACGTAGTCCAACCACCCTGCAATGAGCAGGGACAACATCAACTAGACCAAGTTGTTCAGAGCCTCATCCAACCTGATCCGGAGTCTTTGCAGGGATGGGGCTTCCACCATCCCTTGAGGTAACCTGTCCCAGTGATTCACCACCCTCATTGTAGAACAAGGTCTTCCTACATCTAACCTAAATTGACCCTCCTTCAGTTGAAAACCAGTACCCCTTTTCCTATTGCAACAGGCCCTGCTAAAAAGCTTGTCTTCATCTTTCTTATAGGCCCCCTTAAAAATCAGTAAGGGCTCCTTGTGGTAAGTATTTTCAGGTCTTCATACTTGGAGTGTGTAACAGATATCCTCGTTTCAGTCAGATTCCCTATATCTGGCTTAGTGCAGCCATGTATCTAGTGAAATACACAGTAGCCAAGTACAGTAAAGAAGCCTGAGGTTTCATTCTACAGTGCTTCTGTTACATATAGGACTGCAGCACAAAATGTTGTACACTTGAAATTTTAAGTCTTCAACACTGTGTGATACCAGAAATTAGCTTGCTTGATCATGTAAAATAAATAAAATGCAAGATATATAAAATGAATAGATAAACAAGAGTCGGCTTACATGAGAAAAAAAAAAGTATTAACATATATCTCCTTTTCTACAGCAGAAAATGTGCCTTAATGTAAATACCCTGCTGCTAAATTTCTAAAATATCTCTGGTTTTAATTATATCATTCTATGATAAAAAAGGACAACATTATATTTAATGAATATATTTTATATTTATATATACTTTATATATACATATATTCTTTACATATATATACATATGTGAAATATACTTTATAAAAATATGTATTTTTAAATGCTCTGGATTTTTATTCATGGTTTTGATGATCCTATCCAACAGAAAGTTTGGAGTAACAGTTCATGATTATATTATTTCCATACACTAATAAATCAAACTGTGAAAGGCAACTGCTATCTTTTAGTGCTGTTGCTGTTTGCTCTCTGCAGCTTGAAGGAAGTGGACAAAAGATCATTCTGGACAGTGTATAAAACCCAACATCTACCCCCTCAAAATGTTCTGGGACAGATTATGGAGATATTCAGCTCTTCCTTACCGCTTGTTATCTGTGGAGCTAAACCACTTTGCATCAGTGAGCTGATGTGTGCAAAGAGTAACTCTGCGATGGAGTCATGCCTCCAGGGGCAGTCAGGGCGTGACCCTCAAAGGAAAGGGAGCCTGTGTCTGGTTGACATGCAGCATAACTGCATCACGGCTGTGGAACTTGGTACACACAGGGCTGGGAATGGAATCCTAAAGAAAAGAGAATCTGCAAGGATAAGCCACAGCCAGGGAAAAGAAGGGGTTTCCAAAAGGTATAGTAAGCCCTTTGCCAGTGGTGGGTGGTGATGAGCTCGGTTCAGCTCTGGTCTGGTCATATGAAGTGCCAGAGAGAGATAATGGTACTATTTAGAAGATATTTATGCTAATGGTGCCTTCACAGTTAACAAGCTAAATCTGCCAACAACGAAGACTTTTAAATATTTACTACTTTACTTCTAAGGCAATCATTTCTGACAAGCTAGGAAGTAGCATTAAAGCACTATGGAAAAAGGTTTATAATCCTCTTATATTTATCACTCGTAGTTCTGGGGTCAAAGATGATGTCACTTTTCAATGGTTGCCAGCAGCCATATGCTCTGCAATTACAAACAGTTCTAACAGAAACCTTAATTGGTAAAAAATCCAGATTTTTTTTGCAAGTGATTTCTCTGTGTGATCTTTCAGAATACCATTGTGTCAGTCATAAAATAAATTGTCAGTGGTAATCCTTTTAGCCTTGTTAATCGTTGAAGAGCTGCATAGGGCTACTGTTACTGTCCCCATTTTTTTTTCCCAACACCATGAGAGGATGCTTTTAAGGGATGCACGGGCCAAATATTTTATATATCTCAAGGATATTTTCTTTATAATATTTCATTTTCACCGTTAAAAAAGAATGACTGCAGTAAGAAAGCTATCTCAGTGTAAAACATTAGTAAGATGTTCTTTACAAAAACATAGCAGGTTGTGTGTCAGTGAAGCAGACAAACATAACTTCACTTGCAAAATCTCTGTTCAGCATAGCACCTAAGCATCCGTCTAAGACACTTTGCAGTCAGTGCTTAAATTTAAACATGTGCCCTAGTGTTTGTTGAATCTGGTTCATGATACACACCCATGAGTACATTTATTTAATGAATAATCTTTTTTAATGTATGTTTTCCATTTCTCTAGCTCACTAAGTCTCCTTCATTTTGGTTCCCTCTATTAAACACTTGTGCTTTTCCCACTCTTTCAGGAAGGTTAGACCCTTTTTCTCATATTGTGACTTTGTAATTGCAAGAATTTGGTTTCCGTCTCAGCAGATTTTTGAGCATTTGCAATGTTAGCTGCCAGATTTTCAATCTTTTCATTTTAACTTGCATCCAGTAAAAGCTGACTTTATAGATAAATTTGGTATAAAGATGATCCTAAAGCAAAAGATAAATCATGTAATTGTAAATTATGCCATTAAAAACATCACAACTCTTTGCATGACTTTCTACTCAATAGGCAAAGTCCTGATAGATAAACAGGCAAAGTCCTGATAGATAAACAGTAATTTGTTTTGGAATTAAAAATCTCGATTTTAAATGGAAATAAATTACATCCATGTATATAATTTTCTAGCAGGTTGTCAATACTTTATCAGCCATGGGAATATGCATTTCATCTATATAATATTATTTGTACGAAATTCTCATTACATACAAATCCTTAGAGGCTCTCCTAGAAGTAGTGGTCAGCAGACTTCACAGGGGTATACGACCCAAGTCCCCTTTCTAATCTTATGCATGGGAAGTGGGGTGGGTGGTGGAGCTGGGAGCACCACTGCCATATGGGTTGTAGAATCAGGACAGAATTGCAGTATATGACTGTAAACAGAACGAGCTGTACATTGCCTGATGCTGACTGTGGCCTCTCCAGATCTATCCAACCAGGGCATCCCAATGTGGAGAGGGAGAGAGGGCAGCCACAACACCGCTGTTCAAAGGCACTGGTCTCCATCAGGGCTTCAGGGAAGTGGGCAAGAAAGAGGCTGGGTGCGTGCACTGGAGCTGGCCAGAGAGATGAGTAGCCAGTAGCACATCTAATGGAGCCAGCTGAGGATGCCACCGTGTGCCTGGAGCAGTACACTCTGCAGTTCTTCTCTTTTGGCTGCTTATCCTACTGCTGTCCATACACCCCACAAAGCCTCTAAAATAAACAACATCCTCCACTTCCTGTACAACTTCAAACTGTTGTATTTCCCATTTCTGTTGCAAAAACATAGGGGTCTTTTAGTAAACTGGGTTATTACTATACACCCAGTAAAAATATTAACCTTGGGCTTAACCCAGGTTTGAATAAACTAATATTATATGCCTACGAGACTTCCACTAACATTTCTATGTGTTTGTGAGGAAGTTATTTTATTTCTAAGTTTTCAGGTAATCTCTGCCAGACTGTAAGAAGATGAAAAAATCAAGAAAAATATTGGCTTGTGTAATTTTGCTGTAAAGGCTAGTACTACACAGGGAAAGCATGGTATTAATATATTAATTTTTTTTAAAAATATAAATTATAATTGCTTCCCAAAAAACAAAATAAAAACTATATTTCCAGAAAAATGAATATAGGATCTAGTTTTCTGGATTGGAATATTGCAAAAATAATTTTCTTATTATTAAGTGATATTGAATAAGTGTCATTTCCCTTTAGGAGGTAAATATTTGTTATTGAAAAGTGTAAAAGCATCTTGAAATGTCAGTGTATCTGTTTGTGATGTACACCTATTAAAAAAAAATATTTTTACGTCACATACATAAATAAAGGAAAACATTAAGAATAATGGAGATTATATATTATCAGATATTTATTTAGAATGTGTTAGAATCATAGAGTCACAGACTCATAGAATGGTGTGGGTTGGAAGGAACCTTAAAGATCATCTAGTTCCAAGCCCTCTGCTGTGGGCAGGGACACCTTTCACTAGACCAGCTTGTTCAGAGCTCCAGCCAGCCTGGCCTTAAACACCTCCAGGGATGGAGCATCCACATAGTCTCTGGGCAATCTGTTCCAGTGCCTCACCACCCTCATACCGTAGGCTTTTTCATAACATCTTGTCTAAACCTACTCTCTTTCAGTTTGAAGCCATTCCCCCTTGTCCTGTCTCTACATGCTCTTGTGAAGAGTCTCTCTCCATCTTTCTTGGAGGCTCCCTTCAGGTACTGGAAGGCTGCAATTAGATCACCCCAAAGCCTTCTCTTCTCCAGGCTGAGCAATCCCAATTCTCTCCACATTTCCTCACAGAGAGGTTCTCCATCGCTCTGATCATCTTGGTGGCCCTTCTCTGGAATCACTCCAATAGGTGTGTGCCTTTACATTGAGGGTCTCAGAGCTGGACACAGAGCTCCAGGTGGGGTTTCACCAGAGCAGAGCAGAGCAGAGCAGAGCAACGCAGAGCAGAGCAGAGCAGAGGGGCAGAATCCCCTCCCTCACCCTGGTGCCCACACTGCTTTGGATACAATTGGCTTTCTGGGCTGCAAGGGCACATTGCTGGGTCATGTCCAGCCTCTCCTCCACCAGCACTCCCAAGTCCTTCTGGGCAGAGCTGCTCTCCATCTGTTCAGCCCCCAGCATTTGTTGATGCCAAGGGTTGCCCCGACCCCGGTGCAGCACCTTGCACTTGGTCTTGTAAAACCTCGTCGGGTTTGCATTGGCCCACTTCTGGAGGTTGTCCCAATCCCTCTGGATGGTATCCTGTGCTTCAGGTGTGACAACTGCACTACTCACCTTGGTGACATCAGTAAATTTGCTGAAGACGCACTTGGTTCCTTTATGTATGTCATTAATGAAGATATTAAATAACTCTGGTCTGAATGCAGACCCCTGAGGGTCTGATGTCGCTGACATCCTTCAGGATGCTGAGCCATTGACCACTATCCTCTGGATGTGACTGTCTAACCACTTCCGTATGCATTTAAGAGTCCACCCATCAATTCTGTCTTTTTCCAATTTAAAGAGAAGGATGTTGTGGGGAACTGTGCCAAAGACTTTACAGAAGTCCAGATATTTAGGCCTGTTCAGCCATGTCACTCTCTTGCCTTCCTTGCATGATTTCTTTCTTCTGGGGATTGATAGCTCTTGTTCTCTACAGTGAAATTCCCTAAAATCTGTCAGGTCTGTTCCACTCTCTTGTCCCTCAGGGCAATCTGTCAGCCGATTACCTCCCTGAAGAGCTGGAAGTTTGTTTTCCTAAAGTTCAGGGCCTAATTTTCAGCCTCCTTACCTGCCCCGTATCCCTCAGCAGTGCAAGCACCAATGCAGGATCACTGCTGCCTGGGCTGCCTCTGATCTTGATGTCTCCAATTAGCTCACTTGTGTTGGTGACCAACAGCTCCAGTAACACATTCCTCTGATAGGGCTGTCTATTATCTGGGTCATGAATCATTGAATCATAGAATCTTCAAGGTTGGAAGAGACCTTCAAGATCATCCAGTCCAAACATCCACCCAGCATTACCACAGCAACCCCTTAACCACTAAACCACATCACCCAGCAACAGCTCCAGACTCCTCTTGAACACCTCCAGGGATAGTGACTCCACCAGCTCCCTGGGAAACCTATTCCAATGCCTGACCACCCTATCAGTAAAAAATATTTCCTAATATCTAATCTGAATCTCCCCTGTCTCATCTTAAGGCCATTTCCTCTGGTCCTCTCACTGCAGGCACAGTAGAGGAGACCGGCCCCCAGCTCACTGCACCCTCCTTTTAGGGAGCTGTAGAGAGCAATGAGATCCCCCCTGAGCCTCCTCTTCTCCAGACTAAACAAACCCAGATCCCTCAGCCATTCCTCATAAGACACATTTTCTAGTCCTTCCACGAGCTTTTCTGCCCTTCTCTGGACACTCTCCAGCACCCCAAAATCCTTTTAAAAGTGAGTGGCTCAGAATTGGACACAGCACTCAAGGTGTGGCCTCACCAGTGCTGGGGAAGTACAGGGGAAGAATGACTTCCCTTGTCCTGCTGGACACACTGCTCCTGGTACAGGCCAGGATGCCACTGGCCTTGGCTACCTGGGCCCACTGTTGGCTTGTGTTCAGTCTGCTGTCAATCACTACCGGCAGGTATGATAAGAAAAAGGGAAAAACAAGTGATGCACAATACAACTGCTCACCACCTGCTGACTGATGTCAGACCTGGGTAACTCCGCCCCCCCCCCCCCCCCCCCCAGTTACTGGGCATGATGGTCTACGGTGTGGAATACCCTACCCCTTTGGTCTGCACCTGTCCTGGCTATGCTCCCTCCCAATTTCTTTTGCATCCCTCCTCACTGGCAGAGCATGAGACAAGAAATAAAAAGTCCTTGACTTAAAATACACACAACTTAGCAAAAACCACGGTATCAGTGCCTTATCAACACTTTTCTCATTCAAAACACAGCACTGTAACAGCTGTTGAGAAGACATTAATTCTACCTTAGCTGAAACTAGGTCACTGTCCTAGAGGAACACCCCTTAACTCCGTTCATATATTTCCCTGGTGTTTCGCTGTTGGATTCTCTTGCCTCAGGAGTCCCTTGTTCATCTTCATAAGACTGATGGTCTGCTCCAGTGTGGCCAGTACAGTTCAGAGTCACCAGCTGAGGGCCCTGGCCAGCATCCTGTCCCTCTAGCCTTTGCCTGTCATCCCACAGCTTGCCAGGGATAAGCCTGATATTGTCCCTTTCTTCCATTACATCTAGTTTGAAGCTCTGCCGGTGAGCCCCACTAGTTCCCAAGCAAAGGCTCTCCTGCTCTGCTGAGAAAGGTGGGTCCCATCTGATGTCAGCATATCCAGTGCTGCATAGGCCTTTCTGTTGTCAAAACACCCCAGATTTTGGCAGTGACACCAGCCGTGGAGCCTGGAAGTTTCAGAAGATTCAAAGGGAGAAATGGGATGGAGGGAGAAAAATAGACAGTCATTTCATAAACATAGCATATGACTTGCAAGGTATAGAGACCTCAGAAGGCAACAAAACTGTATTATTGTATATATGAGCTGCATGAACAAGACCTAGATGGTAGAGATGACTCATATCAGCAAACTCATATCTCAAAAAACCTTTGATGACTTTTACAAATGGCCAAAAACCCCACAAGCCAGACATTAGAAAGACTGAAAAACATATGTAATTTGAATGAAAAAAATAAAATCAAAATTTTTTAGTCAATTACAGCAGACTAGGGATATGCCTGGCATAAGGTGCCCCCAAAACAATCTCAATCGTTCTATGGTGTGAGAAGTCCATGCTGTCTAAACTGGAGTATCACAGCCATCAAGAATAGCAGACAGCTGTATTTATCTACATACAGCCTGTATCTGTAATACATCCTGTTTGACAGCCCTCCTAAACATCTAAAAACACTTACTAACTTTTAATGAAAACATGGTTTCAGATTACACAACTGGCCTGGTGCTGTTCGGCTTTTCAAAGAAAGAAATGTCAGTGTCTTTCAGCTTTATGCAAATGTCTAATAATTCTCTTCTAGATAGCGAAAGAATTTCACCAATGTAAAACAGCAATGCAACATACAGCTCTGGGAAAAACAAACAAACAAACAAAACCACCAAACAACCACCAAAACAAATCCCAACCATACTAAATACAGAAATCTATTCCCTGAATGATGTCAACCCTGTAAAGACGCACTGGAAGTCTGTCCAGCCTAGGTTGTTTCAGTTCTTTAAGGCTGAAAAGGTTTGAAATGCTCAAGCTAAGCCATCCACTCTTTCACTTTTACTCTGGTATGGAAAAGGAGCAAGGGAGAGAATCTCACAGTATAATTTAGCAAGCTAAAATCTAGCTGCCAAATTTTCCATTGTAATCAGATAAAACTTATGTGGTTGGGTGCCTTTGAAAGTATCCCCTCTAATTTCTTTAATTTAATCTTACAGTGAGTAATCCCTTTTATAAGTGATTACTATTTGTCATTAAACTCCTAATTGTCTAAGCTTAGGTAAAGGACTGTTTTCTTTATTTCACCTCCAGAGAATATTGTCAATAGTTTTACACAATGTCAAGTGCATAAAATAGTGTGCGACATACACTAAGTCTGAAGAATCTCATTATTTCATACTAACAAAAATAAAGTTTTTATCCTTTGAAATGCTGTTAATGTAATCCATGCAAATAAAATAAAATAAAATAAAGCAAAACACTAAAAGGATTCAATGACTGTATTTAATTGGTTTTCCACAAAGCAGGATATATTTTCAGAGGCAATTCTTAGTCTTTCTCATGGTAACAGACTTTCTTTTGTGGATCCTTTTCCTGAGCTGCCAAAAATATTTGCCCCTTGGCAGGCAGCCAGCACTGATTTTAAGCCCATAGCAGGAGCTATTCTCTAACATGGTTGCTTTCACTGAGAGGAGCTTTCTCAGCGTTGTACTGGTGGTTTCTGCAACGGTCAGCACATTCTTGGAAACATGCTCTAGCTCTAAATTAGGGATGAAATGCAGTAATACATTGCTCTAAATTTTGCACACCTGTCAGCAGCAGTGTTTGAAGCTTGAAAGTGCTGCAAGATGATCCTCCTTCTCCAGTGCCTTCCTACAATTCAAGGTCTCCTTGAAATCAGCAGCAAATGGCATGAGGGTTAGGTACTGACTCACCCAGCCCATCTTCTTGGTGGAATGCCTTTTCCTGCTCTCACATTGCATTTTCCCTAACAGTCTCTACAGTCAGGAATACTGGGAGAGATTTTCACAACCACATAAAGAAAAATACTTCCGTTTTTTAATTTTTTTATTTTTTAATGGAGAAAAACATGTGAAGTAGTGGCAGTTGAGCTGAGTAATAGAGATTTTTTTGCTGATGATTAAGAGCAAGTTGAGATAGAAAATACCCTTTGCACATATTTATTACTCTTACAATGGGCAAATTACTGCCACAACACATAACCCAATGCTTGGTAGCATCTGGTGAGGGTCATATATTCATAACTCCTGAGGTTTTGAGAGGAGAGGTTACAAGGATTCCAGTATGATTTCTAAAGCACATCTTCATCTTTTGGAAAGACTTCTCAGCATTTTATTCTGACCGCTCATGCTCATCAAATCACACATCATGAGCAATCGCAAGGTCTTTGTTGTGCCAATACAGGAAAAGGACAAGAAATTGTACAAAATGCAACTTGTTAATAAGAGTAGCTGCAGCCAAATTCAATTCTCTTAAGTTCTATACACTTGTACCACAAGTGTGGTTTTGCATGGCTTAGCTCTTAATCATCTGCTGTTTCTGTAAGTTACTTGATTTGAACTAAAAGCATTTCAGGTTATGTTCCCTGGTGAGTGCACAAATCACTGTATTATAATCAATAAGTAGATGTCAGAATGCTGAGAAAAATATCAAATTACTCTCTTTAAAGCTTTTGGCAGGAATTTTCAGGGAACAAGATCAGGTAAGTGGCATTTATCAATTCTCCTTCTGTTGAAGAAAAGAACAAATCTGCAAAATCTGTTAGAGAAGAGCTATTCATGTTTCCCTTTTTCTTCCTCTACTTCCATAACCACAAAAACCCCTAAACATTAAAATACCCTACTAATAATGTCTGTTTACAGTACTCCAAGAAGAAACAACAGAATGAGGCCTTTATTCACTTATGTTTGTCTGCAATATTTATTTTTAAAAGTGAATGTTTAACAAAGGAGGGCTATTTCAAATCCACATCCACCAGAGAGTTTTCTTTGGACATTAGAAAGAGAAGAGCAGATAAACAGAATAATCCTGTTCCAGTCTTGCTTGGCTTAAACAAAGGGCTCCATGTTAAACTGTGAGTGTCCTTCTGTAGTCTGTGTTTCAGGTATTTCATGGCAAGCAGGTATACACACTGCACTGTCTTTAAGATTGTTTTCTTACAACTTGCCCAATTATAATAACAATTACTTTTAAAATTATGAATCTATCCTTCTTTTTTGACTGCAATTAAACATACACCTATTTTTGGAGAGTGCAGACCTACCTTTTTGCATGCAGGTATTATCTTCAAGTTTGTACCTTTGGATATCCAGATACATATTTACATAATATATGGCTTATATTATTAATACTCCTTTCAGCAACATATTTATAAGAGAAAAAGCATTTTTTATTACCGTCTTTTGTACAGGAGCTGTGCTTCATCTTTGCCTTGTTTCTAAAGAAACCAAAGCCCATAGTCAGCTTTCTACCATTTTTTGTTCTGGGAAGATGAAAACTTGTTGGGCTGTGTGTTTTTGTTTGTTTGAGTTTTTTTGATGGTTCACTTTAGAATTCAAAGAAGGCACTTTTCAAAAGCATTTTCATACCTGAGGTACTAGTTGTGAAGATATATAAGCAAAGTTTTTAAAAGGTGCAATTACAAAGCCGAACTTTATACCCTACTCTTAACTCTAAACATGAGGCTTTCTCCCAAAGCAGATATACATAGAAGTAAAAGGTAATTTGCCCCAGTGAGACGAGATGAAAATCAAAGGACTGTCCCTTTAAAAAAAGTGTTTCATTCTTTATCGCACTGAATGGTTGCATTACACTTCTGCTGCTTTAGTTCCTCAGCTGAGCGAGTTAAGATATTAAACAGAATTGCACATCACAGTAGGACATCAAATGAATTATATCATAATGAGTGAACCCATCTACTGTATTGTTATACATAGTCACCTTTTATATATTATGTAAAAGCATCCAACTTGAGAGATCTACGTAAATTTTCATTTACAAAGTGTTTTGTAGAGACACGTTACAGTGTCAATTACTTCAGTACCAAATACCAGATTTTTTGAAAGCTGTAAGGTGGAGGAAGGCCAAGCAGACATCACCAGTCGTTGGGCAGCATTGAACTTACCACACAGCTATGAAAAGCAGCAAGTACAAATGTCAACCCTGTTTTGCTATCCAGCAGCATAAATCCTCTGCTTGGGATAAATCTTGGGCACAGGGTGTGACTCTTGGGGGTGGTGCTGTGCAGGGCCAGGAATTGGACTAAATGATCCTTGTGGGTCCCAACTCAGCTTATTCTATGAAAAAAGATCCTGTGAGGTGGGATAATGCTTTTTATCATGATAATTTCCTTTTTTATGCAGTTGGCTCAGGCGTAAAAATCCCCAAGATGTCAGGTTATTCACATCCACACACAGGCCTGAGGGTATTCATCCCTTCTGAGGGGGCATAACAAGCTCAACTATGCAGTAAGAGGCAGTGGTCATATCTTAGGAGGGAGTCATAGGCCATCAGAGAAGCATTCCCAGAGTAATTGCTGGGGCCTTTGACCAGGGGACTGCTCATGATGTACTGTGTAACCTCAGAGAGTGCAACTGTCTCCCCCCAGGGGATGTACCAGGATGTTCCCACCTGAACCTGGTATATAACCCACCACACATCATATGGCCTTTCCCACCCCCGACAGATCTAGACTGTGACCATCACTTTGACCAAAGGTCATCTAAATTGCAACAATCAAGTCTCATCCCGGGATCCATAGGTGGTGATATATTTCCTCTCTGTGATCTACTCTTATGCTTCTTTTGTCTCTTTTCCTTATATATTTTCTTAAGTGACCTAGTTCTGCTTTTTGTGTTGAAGCATTTCTATAGATAATAACCAAAATGGCTACATATCTCCTTTCAATTGCAATGAAATTGTTCTAAAATAAACCTGCCGTATCTATCTCTCTCTCTCTCTCTCTCTTTCTTCCCGCCCCCTCTCTCTAAAAGCACTAGTTATTCAGAGTTGTCTCGCTCTGCTCTGCCCCAAGGTATCTATTAACAAGAACCTCAGTTACCCTTGCAATTGGGGGCAGGTTGTAAAGTGGCCATTTTTCCAAGGCTTAAACAATTCCAGGGATGGGACATCCACAACTTCTCTGGGCAATCTGTGTCAGTGCCTCCCTCAGCACCCTCACGTAAAGGATTTTTTCCAAGTATCTAATCTAAACCTACTCTGTTTCAGTTTGAAGCCACTGCCCCTTGTCCTGTCACTACCTGCCCTTGTAAAGAGTCTCTCTCCATCTCTCTTGCAGGCTGACTGAAAGGCTGCTATATGATCTCCCAGAGTCTTCTCTTTTCAAGGCTGAATAGACCTGATTCCCTTAGTCTTTCTTCATAGGAGAGTTGCTCAATGCCTCTGTTAATCTTGGTGGCCTCCTCTGAACTTGCTCCAACAGGCTGATGTCCTTCCTGTGCTGAGGACCCCAGAGCTGAATACAGCATTACAGCTCAGAGAAAGGGCATCTATCAAATGATGTGGAAACGTCTGAGAAAAAAACATAAGGACTCAAAATTGCTCCAGTTTTACAACCTATCAGGATATCCTATTCAGGATATTTTAGATGCTTTATGGTGAAGACAGGTTTCCTTGCCTCTCATGCCATTCCTACAGTTATGGGAATGCCCTGCAAGTCATAAAACTACAGGAGAGATGCACCGAGAAAAGATCACCAGATGATATGAAAACCATACAGTTAGGTGTATTAGTATGCAAGTTAGAGTCCCTCTGTATCCAAGCACTTAGGACTGCCAGGCAGAAAAGAAGTATGCTCCATAAGTCTCAAATATTTCAGTGCCACTGACGTGGCTCAGTAGTTCAGTAAGTGACAACAAGAGAACCTAAATGCTCCATGATAATTTCATGTCCTTTCTTCTCAAGAAATCTTACTTCCACATTGTGAATGGGGAGCTTGGGAAACAGATGACAATCATGGTGAATTCAAAGTGTGGGAAAACGGAAGATTGTGTTTTGAATTGCTGAGGGTTTGTTTGGGCTTTTTTAATACGACAGGTACAGTCAATCTTGTCAGAGTTTTCTGCAGTCAAAATTCAGCCAGCCATTTGTTGCATTTCGTCTGCATGTTCCTTTACCAACGTGCTACATTCTATTCAGGTACTATTCTAGGTACCTAACTTTATTTGCATCAGAGTTTTTTCCTTCGTGCTTGAAACTGATGTGAGCCCAGGGAAAATTCAGTTCACAGCCTCCTCACATATTTAAAATTGCACATTGATACAGTAAACAAGTTCTTTGAAAAGCTATGGAAGATGGTCAACAATGGTTTCTCTGATGGACTGAAATCCAGCTTCAGCAAACTACATTTGAAAGGGGGGGGGCGGGGGGGGAAGTGGAAAAAAAGAAAAGAAAAGAAGGTAGTTGATATGAAATAACTCCCACAGTGATCCATCAAGCCCGTACATCCATGTTCACATTCTTCCAACTCCAGACACGCACAGAATGAAGTATACAAACACTTGTCTCAGGATGAGAAATTTTCCTTTTACTAGGCATTAAATAAATGCCTGGTCTAGAGGCCAAGGCTAGTAAAATTCAGCCTGATGGGAGAAGGCTGCTCATGTTTCACATGGAACAATTTGGATTTTAATACCATTTTCCCCTATGCTTCCTGATACAGTAAGTGAAAGAATCCTCGGAAATCCTTGCCTTCAAGTCACATCTCTCACAGCAGTGCACAGTAGCAGTCAGTACTACTGACTACACCAAGCTGTAATTATCTTGCCTCCCTCCTGTGTAGCTAAGATCATCTTCCTTTTCTTCCCTTGTGGTTATTCTGAGCAGCCTACAGCCATCAGTCTGCTCAGCTGCAGTCTGGGACACTCCACTGAACCCAAGTGCTATGGACATGACCAGAAACAGACGTGGAGGAAAAGAATCTGCTGGATCTCCAAGCTCAAAATCCAAACACTTTTGACTTGCAAGAGAAACCAGCTCATCTGTCTGGGCTGATGGAGTACAAACCAGTGAGTCTAAGTAGGCCGGAGCACACTGCATTGTTATGCTTGCATTATGTGCAGTTTTCTCTTTTACTATTGTTTTTAGATAAGCAGTGTCATAATGAATAGACCTAGGGAGAACTGTTCATTTTTCAGCTGCACAGAAACACTCCAAATTGTGTGTTTGCTATTTGACAGCCCTTCTCACCCACTCTCTTCACCTACCAAACTTCTTTTCAAAATAAACACCCCTTCATTCCATTATGATTATACATTCTTTTTATACACAGATCAAGCATGTAAGAAGGACTGGAAGAGACCCATGAGCTATGGATGCCAATATCTTGCAATCACACACCTCTTTGTAAATGTACCATGCTCTGTCTTAAAAGCAGTCTGCTTTTTCTTGGCCACCTCTGCATTGGAAAGCCATTGCAGGGTAGCCTGCTCTTAAGAGAACCTCTTTAATCCCAGGTTACACTGTTTTATTAATTTGGTTTTTTTTTGGTGCTAGATTTATCTTTCAGTTGTAATACCATCACCCTCGATGAATAGACATTTGAAGTATTTTTAGATGCCATTTGTAGCTGCTCTTGGTCTGCCACCCTGTAAGATTAAAAAGACGTAGGCTTTCCATACATTACATATTCTCCATTACCTGTTTTTGCCAGTCTGCCCAGTAGAGTATGCCCTTCTCCCTATCAGTCCCATTTTCAATTAAGATTTTTGAACATGGGTGACCAGGTTTGTATTCACTATTCTAGGCAAGGTCTCACCAGTGCCTTGTATAATGGCAGCAATACTTCCCTATTTCTGCAGCAAATGCCTCTCCGGACACATCTTATATCACATTCGTCTTTTTCATGGCTGTCTTCCACTGGCACATTGAGCCTACCTAGGACTCCTAGCTCCTTCTCCTCCTCTGTCATTTCCAGGTGATGAGCACCTGTGAAACTTGGTAAAGCAGAAGGGTCAGCTGCACAGATGACTGCTCCTACTGCATCTCTTTATTTAAGACTGCTCAGAGGAAGGAGGAGGCAAAAGTGAGTCTGCAAAAGCTGTCACAGCAGTTGTTACAGCCAGCAAAATCCTGTGAATATTTCCCATTCCCATTCACTGAGCAACCCCTGAGATCAAGACCAAGTCACAAACAAGAGCATTTTTGGAGCACTGAACACCAGCTTCAAGAAGGTTCTCAGTGGGGGAGGAAGAAGTGAGAAAATATCATTGGAGTCACACATGACCTGCAAAAAACCCTAAAATTGATATGATGTAAAGAAGCTATTATGATTATTCTTAAAAGCTTGGATGAAATAAGCTAATTTGCAATGGAGGTGGGATTTTTTTTATTCAGGCAAAGACATGTGCATAGGTAAAAGGGAGGATGACATTAACATTGATTTAGAAAAATATTTTCATTGAAATATTAACATCGCTGCTCACACGAGATTTTAAAATGAGCAGATTTTTTTTGGATAGTATTGTTTCATGTGTTGGAGAGGAGAAAGCCTGGTAACTGTCCTCATTCTTTCAGCTGCTTTTTTTTTTGTTAGGTGGCCAGCCACACCATCATTAATATCACAAGAGGATTCATGCTTGTTTATTCTAAAATGAGTGCAAATTGGACTTCATATCTAATGCCTTAAAGCCATGCTGAAACACAAGATAGTCTACTATCTTTGTATCATATATTTTAGGATTTTTTTTCTCCCCACTCTAGCAGAAGACTGACAGTTTATAACACAGCAGTGTGACTGCCTCATTTGCACATTTACAGTGCTTGATAAGGAGTTGAAATTCTTGATTCCCCAGAGGTTCTCCTTGTTCTTTTCCCAACAGAAAATGTCTCCCTATATTTCAATACAGCTGTGACAAATTTTTCAAAATAATGGATAGCTAGCCTTTAGATAATGCCTTTTGTGAAGAAGAACATAATAACACTTTACACTGGTCTCATGCAAATCATTTCACCAGATGTCAGGCAGCACAGAGCACAGGCTGGAATCAGCAGCAGAGCAACCCATTCCACTTATCACCTCTTGCCCATGGTCCTGGGACCAGAGTTAGCCTTAATTACCAATTTTCCATCAGATGCATTCTAAATTACAGTAAAAAAAATCAAGACAGAAGTACTGAAACACCTTGAAGTTGAACCCCTAAGCCATACTGGACAGACAGTGCATTTAAAGATATAGCTAAAATTCCATATTGCTTTTGCTCAAGAAATGAGGTAACACCTCTGAGCACCAAATCAAACTTTTTTTTCTTCCCAATGTTAATAGCATTGTCTAAACCCTAACCCCTAATACAAGCTGTATCACCTATTCTCATTTATGGAATTACTGTGGATTGTGCTACAGCACATTTGTTACAAAATTCTTCAAGAATAATGACAAACCAAAGAAAATTACTTCTTCAAGCACTAGCATTTGGGTATTTTTTAAAGACAGATTTGATTGAAAGGTAAAGATTAGCTTAAAATTCCTCCACCCCTTCTTTTATTTGAATATGAAAAGAAGGTGTAATGCAGATGCTTACCTTGATATGACATTAAAAGACAGTTTGGGTCAATATAATTACTGTAGAACAGCAGAACTTTTTTTAAAATCCTTAAATATTTGTACTTACTGATTTTACCCTTCAGATGCATTTTATCATTCTGGGGTAATCAGCTGTCCAAACCACAGATGCAGAAGTAACCACTAGACAGTCCCTTCCCTTAATTTGTACAGTGGGCATATGATATGACAGGTTATTCCCTCCCAAAACAACGAAAAATTTATTTCTGCAATGTTTTAGAATATAACCACATGAGTTAAAGTGACCCCACAGAAGAGCTTCTTTGCACTCCATGGCAGGTTTATGGACATGTTGTAAATGTCAGACTACACCATTTTTAATAATAAAAAAAGACACTATAATACTGTTTCCTTGTAACTGGGACAGAAAATCATTTGGTAAGAGTAAGAACATTTATTGGTTTTGACATAAAAATTTCTTGCTGTGCAGTGGAAATGCTGTAGTCCAAATACTGGAAGAAACGTGAAATCTCAAGGGCTATGTTCAGTAACTCTTTGTTCAAAAGCAGATGTGGCAGGTGCATTATTTAAGAGCTTGTCAGAGATGATCTTCTACAGCACAGTACTCCAGGATTCATCTCCTGCTATGTCTGGGAAGGGGATTCTCATATAAATATATGGCAGAACTGGCTGGCTGCACATCAAGCCCAAACTGCTCAACCCTCTTCAACACCTCTGTGGTCACTGCAAAATGTTAGCATCAGAAAAGCTCTCCAGTACTGAAGGCAACTACCTTCCTACATACCATGTAAGAGCAGCTCTTTGGATGAGCCATTCAGAGTGCATTTGCTCTGAAAAATTCGAAGTGACACTTTTCTTAGTAGCCATACCTGATGTTCTAAAGTGTTTTTGTATTGCTGTATGCAGTGTTAATTTGGTGCCACAAAGATGTAATACATTCAATGCAAATGAGAAACAGTGCAGCCCGAGCTTCTGCTTCGGATTTCCTGACTCCTGCACATACAGAAACTAGAGAGTATTTTATTTTTATTTTATTTTAATTTTCTTTCATTAAACAAGTGCTTGAGTAGAAGCTGGTCACATCAGGATTTCAGTTGGAATGATTAGAAATAAATATGGTAGTAATAAAACAGAAGAGGCTCAAAAGATCAAACTGCTTCAAATAAACAACAAGCAAACACCTCCCTTCAAATTAAGTAC
Organism: Corvus kubaryi; assembly: GCF_017639235.1. Lineage (NCBI taxonomy): Eukaryota > Metazoa > Chordata > Aves > Passeriformes > Corvidae > Corvus > Corvus kubaryi. Next base: position 6,311,536 of record NW_024581117.1, read on the forward strand.
CCTGCCCCACTAAAAAAGTAACTAAAAACCAATCCAGTCCAAATGGGTTGACTTGGGCCCCTATGACTACTGTGCTGAGCTAGGTTTTCATCTGTATAGGCCATGGGAGCACTGTTGTCTGAACTACAGAAGCATTTATTCATCCCAAGGACCTAGCATGTTTTTGTAGAATATAGTCCAGGCATAGGTAGACCTGAATAGCTACCTTCCTGTTTCTCCCACACATCAATCAGCATTTCAGGAAGAAGGAATTTTATATGTGCTTCAGGTCCCAGAGTTAAAGCAATACACAAAATCCAATTTAAACTATTCCAGTACTGACTTAAAATCCCTCATACATTAAAATCATGGCTGGTAAAGTAAATCTTATTTTCTTTTTATGTAATGGAGTAGCTTAAGAAATAGGAGAGAGAAATCACTTTTGGCTAAAAACAAACAGGAGAAATATAATTTAAAATTGCGTATCTTTGGAAAATAATGGTTTGATAACAAAGTGTTGCCTTTAAATGTACCTATACTGGCCAGTCAGTAAAGATATAAAAATTAAAAAGAAATGTTTTCCTAATCAATCACTGTACTAAGTAAGATTTGAGAGGGGAAGAATACAGAGAAAGCAATGATTGTACCTGGAATTTGGAGTTTGTTTGGACAAGTTTGTGGCACAAAACACATCTGCATCAAAACACTTTACACAAAATTGTGCTGTGCAGTGGCAAGCAAAACTAATGAATGAAAAAGGAAGGTGACCCTTTGTATGTATAACTGAAAACCAGAAAGTAGCTCTGTACCACCCCTCTCTTGCATTCAGCCCTGGAGGGATAAAAATCAGGATGACTACACATTTAACTGCAGTAATCCTGGATTAAAGCATTTGATTTCTACACTGTTTACAAGCCATCAATACAAACATTAATAAGCAGATATATGGCAGGCTGCTTCAGAAGTATATTACTCTGCTGTCAAAACTAGCTCTGTTACAAATTCAGGTGCATGCAATGTTTTATTCCTTTTAAAGGAATGCTTTATGTCAGATGTTTTAAGTAATCTCATGCCTGAACTACTACATAAAAATACAATGTCCTCTGCAAACATTAAGTGGGTGGTTTCTTTTTTGTTAGTAAATGGCGTATACCCTAACCTTTTAAATTTTTGAATGGCTTTGAAAAGATAAGGTGTTTCCAATATGTTTATGACTAGTAAATTATATTTCTTCAGACAAGAGTAAATATTAATAGAATGTATCTGTACCATGTTTACTTCTATGAAGCATTATTGTATTAAGTAGCACAGAACCTCAGTACAAGAGAAACCTTACATTATTCTGGGGGACATCTGGAAAACTCTTCATTAATTCTCAGGAACTGATAGCTCTGAGGGAAACTTGCCCCTCCTCCATCAAACAAGTATTACCTAATCACTCAGAGTACAAGTAAATGATTTCATCAACTTAAGTCTTGTTTTGACATGTCAAGAAAACCCAAAATATTTCTATGCTTGGATTCATGTACCACCAGTCACACAGGCCAGCACATCATAGCACGGCAGGCTTGCATGCTTGGAGATTTCCACCATGCACAGCATCACTTTTCAGAAAGGGGTTATAGCACAAAAAAATTCAAATTTTCCCTTGGATTTTATCAATTTCCTTTTTTCTGGGTACAGACATAACTCCTCCCTCCGCTACCCCTCCCAACAGTGTATAAATAATTTGCCCTAGCTCACTTTAACTTGGGTCCATTAACTTCATGGAAACTGGACTAAATCCTTGATCTAAACCCAAATGTCAGTGAGAGAAGCCTGTCTGTGAGCATGAACAGACTTTAGGTCTGGATGAGGAAACTCTGGTGTGATGCTGCAGTGCTACACCCCTCCCAAATTCCATGGAGCTCCGCATACTCCAGTAGGCATGTGAGCAGTGATGGTCCTCTATCTCACTCTCTCCTAATGTATGGGACAACAGATTTGTCAGATGGGAAACTACACGACTGGGAGGCGGCAAACTCTTAGGTGATATGGCCGAAGTCTGATGCCTCCAAGTGTTCAGAATCAGTGCAGTCAGATAATTTGAGAAACTAAGAATTCATTGATTCCCCCCCTCAGCTGAAACTCTACATTGTGTCTCAGTGGCAAAACTGCAAGTGTCTGTAGTGGTACGTTCTGTGACTGAAGGGCTGCACGCGTGACTGAGACTAGTTATCACACACACGACAATGAGGGAGGGGGAAAAAAACCAGAGAAATGCACTTAGAAGTTACTTATGTTTAATGCTTAAAAGTCTGAATGCACAAACAATAATCTACCATTATAGAAGTACTGGTGGTCAATACAATGCATTAGAACTATGTACAATGACACAGTTTAGTATCAAAATCTTTCTACAATGTAGAGTATTACGAAACTGTTAATGACATCAAACACTAAGCACTTAAGACACCATTTTTTGCTACCACATTTGGAACTTCAATAAACAGTCCATTTTAACTTGCAGCATCAATCCATTTCTAGTATGAAATTAAGTAATTTTCTACTTATACAATAAGATTTATCTACACGGGTCTCTTGATTTTGATCCATAGCAGCAAAGGCACTGTACATCAGCAGATCCACAGACTTAAAGATTTTTTTTTAAAGCATTCAAAAAAAAAAGTCACAGATCATAGTTTAACAGCAACAACAACAACATAAAAAGATAACATGTTGTCTCTGGCACAATGGCTCAGTCTGCGTCTGTTTTAGGGACATCCAATCAAGACTTGGATTGAACTGCTGGCGAACAAAGCAAGTCCTTATCCCAATGAGAATCCATTCCTTCGTGTATGTCGGAATGAGTACTCTTGTAAATCCTACCTCAGAGGTCATTGCTTTTGTAGTTTGTATGTTGGTAGGCATCCATTCTTATTTCAGTGCAGTTTCCAAAGAACATATCAAATATTTTTCATAATCTCTTGTAATTGAAAAATTGCCCAAAGACACATATCCCCATTTTCAAGGAAACATTGCAAAAGTTTCCAGAAGTAACAAAGGTGATTCTTTGAGGCAACTTATTGTACTCTCTACAATATAACAAAGAGAGGTGTTTATATTAAAAAACCTAGCTTGACACCAAAATGCTTTATGTTTATCAACAGAAAAGCATTGAGAACAAATCTGTACACAAGATGCTATATTAACATTGCAAATATATAAATTAGCACATTCTTACTTTAAGTGAATTTAATTTAGATGTGAACTGAATTTGCCATTCATCACAGGCATGTAGATCACTGGCTACAGTTTGCAATTTCCTAAGTTTTGAAGACTGTCTAAAATAGTTAAGATACAGCATCTTCCCACCAAATAATTATACTGTAATAACACTTAGAGGTCTCATCCAAGAACAGGACTAAAAAATATAACAAAGTTTATTTTTTTAAATAGAAACTACAAGTCTATTTAGTGTAATTTTAACTATCTCCTGAACATCCTTCTCCAAGATCCCCAATTTATCCACCTGCAAAAACACAAGTATACAATGCATCTTGCAAACTAAAGCCGGGCCAGACAGCTTTATTTAGTCAGTTCATTGTTAGAAAGCCTTCTTTAAACAAAATAAATACATTACAGCTATAATACATAATTAAAGAGTCAAGGTCACTGTTAAGTATGCTTATTCCATCTTCTTCCAAGTAGATATCTGACAATTTGGTATCACAAGCTCTTAATGAACATTCACAAATCAATAGCAAGTTAAGAAGGTAAAAATAAATTCCACAACTGTGATGAGCATTTAAGTTTTCAGTTTAGAAAGGAAAAAAAAAAAAGGAATATACAGCAAAGTGCTAGGAGAAGGAGTTCTGTCTGCATTCAGATTTGTCTCTAATAAATAACTTCATAGACTGTAGCTTTCTTGTCCCCAGAGCCAGTGACAATGTATTTGTCATCCACAGAGATATCACAGCTAAGCACAGATGAGGATTCTTTGGACTACAAGAAAAAAGAAAAGGAAAAAGAAAATTACATCTTTCCAATCCTTCAATCCTGAAGGGCTTGAAGATTATTTGGAAGAATTTATAAATAGGGAATACATGAAAAGCTCATTTAAGTATCAGTACCAGAGTGGCAAATTTTTTTTAAATAAATCTTTTGTTCCACAAAAACATCTACTGTAAAATAAAGCAGTGGTAGAAAGGGAAATAAATATTATGGACCTAGAGGTAATCTATCAATCAAACAAACAGAAGTAGTTCTTTCTATATACTTTACAAGGAATGAGCATTTATTAATATTTTATGCATTTGATTTGCATAAAAATGAATGAAAACCCATTTTCTTTCCACTTCCTTTGTTGTAAACAAGAAATTCACTACAAAGCCCCACCTACCCACAGGTATGAAACAAAGAGACTCCACAGAAGTAACTGCATCTCCTTTCACTACTTCCCCAACACAAGAAGACAAAAGCTCTGCACAAAGGAATTTACATTATTACAGAGGACGCAAATAGGAAAAGACACTATCGTGGAACAGGATACACAACAAGTGTGTAGGACTGGGTTGGACACAGGATACAGCAGGTTGCAGTAGTTCTGTCTACTCTGGCTTTTCTGTCTGTTCGAAGATGAAGTGCATGCACTGTCACATCTACCTCGCTGTTTCAGTGCATGTTTTCTTTACAAAATATATGTCCACATCATTTTCTGCCTGTTACCACAAGAGTTAAACAGTTCCCAATCAAGCTGTGTTTTGGCAAAGACACCCCTGTTGCACTGCACCAGAAGTTTCCTTATCTACCCCTCATCAAGAAAGCTGCACTGGAGTTTTTAACATCACATTTAAGGGGGATGTGCTCTTGTTAGGATGATTTAGGCCGTCTGTGAGGGGTGGTTCTAGAACTGAATAGCCTCTACTAGGAAAACTTAGACCCTACATTTCTCATATCAAGGTAAACTGCACTGTCCCCAAAAGTGGAGATATGGCAGGCATCGCTACACACGAGACCAGGCCATTTAAAATAGAACCAGTTGAACAGTTAAATTTAATAAAAAAATTCCCAACCTAGAGGTGCCTGCAGGTGAAAGAATGGGATGACATGTCAAAAAATCCCACTTTTCCCTAGTGGCACTGAATTGCCATTAAAACTGGGCACAGAGGGACTATAGATAGGTTACAGCTTCCGGTTATACTTGAAGGGGCCCCTCCATATCGCTTCAGTTTTCAGTTCAGGAGTCTGCCGGTCCAATCCCTCAACACATCTCATCCAAGAAAAATCATGTTGAACATGACTTCTACTGGTTTAGCTACATTTTGGACCTTCAGTGAATGTTCACCTAACGACATGACTTGGGTACTGTATTCCACCAATATACAGAAGAAGGTGAGAAAGAAGGGTATTAAAAACAATTTTGGATTAAAGGGCCACTTTACTGTAAGATCTGAATTGGTGAAATATTAAAAAGGACAAAAGCATTTCTTTCTCTAATTACAGACAACTCTTTAAGGACTGCAGTAATTAGCTGCAATTCCACCTGAAAACTCCTTAGGCTGCTGATAGACCCTGAGATGTGCAGCTCTACTGCACTTTAATGTATGTGGAAAATAGCTTTTAGGAGATTATTACCTGGAATATACTGGCTCCATAAGGTGTTCTCCAAGCATTAAGAAGATTATCTTTTCCAGTGCTTACAAACCATTTGCCTGCAACAGATTGTTTAAATGTTATTGCTGCGTTCTGTTTTCAAGGAATATACCTCAAGAAACAGATGATCATAACAACAAAGCATTCACACATATCTGAAGAACAGTAACATTTTCATCTGGTTGCACTATGATGTTCCATCACAAAATAAGCAGTACATAGAAAAAAGCAGTTAGATAGAGTTTTTTAAATAACCTTAATACTTAAATTAATTACCTAATTTTTAACTATACTCTGTAGTTAAATAACTATATTGCACTTTCATTTAAAGGTAACCTTGAATGAATTTTTCATGAAGGGAAACACTGATACAGAAAGATTTGCTTACCACAGTGAGCAAACTTGAGTGACAACACACAGCTCTCATGAAGATGCAGCTGATACTTGTCTGGCTTAGTGACATGCAGCACCTCAACATTGCTGTTCTCCATTCCTACTGCCAACCACTCACCAGTTGGACAATAGCCCAGTGAGAAGATCTGTAATTAGCACAGCACATGCTTCAATCAGTAAAAGAATGAGCTTGAGATATTCAAAACTGACCCTTGCTACACTATTAACACTATGCAAACTCGTATTTTTGGTCTACTGCAGTTTTAAAAACATGATAATCCAATTACTACAGTAATCAAGATAAATTAGTTCATGCAAACACAGCTGCAAAACTATGCTATTAAATGTTATCAAAACTGCAATAGTGAAGTACTGAAGCTAATGTCCAAGCATATCTGACAGCATTAAAAATATTTTCATAAAATATTTTTGAACTTGAGTCTACAGAAATGGGAACAGATTGCAGAGAGGAACATTTTAATCTGGCACTTGTTTTATAAAACAGATTCTCCGTTACTCTCATGGGAGAGGTACTAATCTGTCAAATAGTCATAATCCAGAAAGACATTTAGCTGCCACAAAAGAAAAAAAAAAAGAGCATGGAGTATGAGACTAAGTGAAAAATTCTGTGGAGTTCTCTTTGAGCCTGCTTTTTTGCTTCTAAAGGAGAAAAAAGTTTTAAAAAGTACTTGTTTGTTTTAAAAAACCATGAGAAAATTTTGTTAACATGCCAAAGGTTCTGAGACTGAACCTGTGATGTGAAGTCATGTTGCTGTAGCTGTCTCCCTTCTCTGAGATCCCAGGATCTGACTGTATTGTCCAGGCCTCCTGTCCATAGTTTGGTGCCATCATTAGAAATATCAATACAGCTTGCTCCATCTGTGTGGCCCTGGAATTGCCTGAAAGTATTGAAAGAAGATCAGCACATTCCGAGCAAAAATACAAAATACCTTCTTTCTCTTTCAGTCCCTGAGTTATAACTGAGATTCCAACAGCAATCCCAGACTAATATAAACTCTGGGACAATCATATGAGTTTTGTGATGAGTTGATGATGCAATCAGGCCAGACAGCCAAGTGCTAATTTGATTTCAAAAAGAACACTTTAAGAATCAGGTACTCCGGAAATCTTTGCTGCTGGCTGTGTGATACCCACTACTCAACTTGAAATACTCATTCCCCCCAGAAGACTGTAGCATGATCAGCAAAATCACCTTAGTTTAAGAAAAATGCACAGGTCACTGAAGTTCAAAAAAAAAAGAGCAGTCTAAATGAGAACATCAGGAGGGCTTGACTTTGCATGCCACACTGGTATTACATATAACAACATACACATGGTGTAGTGCACAGAGAAGCTCTGTGTGACCAGCGCTTAACCTACTGTATATCAGTGTTGAGCAGCAACCCATACTCCTAAGAGGCTAAGTCTGCAATGCAGTGATTTACACATATCATTACCCAAGACATATTTGCTGGACCTCTGATTAAAGAGATTAGAGTGAGAGCAGCGTATTGCATGGAAACAAAGAAAACCACCTGTTCAAGGAATCTACTGCAGTATTGACATTAGCTGATATTTAGGGAATTATAGTTATGGGCTGCTCAAAAGGCCTGGAACTATGAAACTCTCAAAACCTATAAATAATCATATATATTTCTGTCAAGGTATTACCATGGCTATGCTGAACAACAAAATATTGGAAGCATCTATGCATGGAGAAAATAGACTATATATGCAAAACTGCATTTAGGGCTGTGCCTAAATAATTCTTCACAACCTGATGATCCAGTGTGGTCGACCTACCTTACTAAAGTCTGGTTATGCAGATCCCACACTGCAATGTTGCCATCGCTACAGCAAGAGAAGCAGACCTTGGAATCAGGGCTGATAGCTAGGGCATAGCAAGCTGGAGCAGAAGATGTCAGCTCTGCTTTGATGCGAGGAGTTGGAGCTGCCAGGTCCCAAATGGATAATGTGCTGGCTTCCCCACCAACAATCAGGGTGCGGCCGTCAGGGAGCAATCTGCAGGAACGGATGTAGTTGTCTCTGTTCTGTGGAGACAGAAGCCATCAAGAGATTACTCATGAGGAAAGAAAACAGCATTAACATGAGAGCAGAAATCCATAAAAGTATTGTATTCCCTCCTGGTTTTAATGAGCCATTTATACTTATGACAATGATAAAGTGTATTAATGCCAGAAAATTACATGACATTAGGGAAGTACTTCAACTTGATCTACAAAATTCAGTAGTGAGAGATATTTAATCTTAATTAGCATCAAAATGCAAAGACCTGAACCCAGCCCAAAACAATTCAAGATAGCTGAATTTGACAGCTGGTGTAGAAAGTTGTATTTTCATACTCTGTTTATTTCAGCACATTAACCTCTCGGCATGGGGGAGTACCAAATTCCCTGCACACTTTCCCCCTTCCCATTCCAGTGAGACTTGCTGCCACTATCTAGGAGATGTCAGAGGAAAATATTTGGGCAATTTTCCTCATTTGTGTAGCAACTTGTGTAGCAATTCATTATAAGTCTACATGTGCTGCACATTTCTCATTTTACTGCCTCTGTAACAAGCAGCAACATCTTACCAAGAACTGGTAAATGACAAGAGAAAAGCTGCTAACAATAGTTCATCTTGTTAGCACATTCAAATAATTTGTGAATAACACTCAGGGATATTTTTAATTGGCCACATTAAGACAGGTCAATGCATTCATACACATACAGAGACACAAAGTAAGTGACACAATCCCCAAATTTTCTCAGAGAGTACAGCTGCAAGACAGCAATTTTTAGCATGATCAGATATCAAAAAGCTTTAAGATTGCCAGAAAATGTCGAAGTTTATAAACAATATTTGCTGTGCTGTCTTTGATCTTTCCTCCTACCATACTTTTAGAATATTAAAAATGTTTTGATTCATTGTGGGGGAAAAAACCCACAAGTATGGTGAGGAACATACTTCAACCTCAGCTCTAACAGAAACAACAAAATTACAAAGGCAATACCAACCTGTGATATCACAACAGAAACCAAATACCCACTGCCCTTTACACCTTGGTGGTATGACCGCAATCTTAACACAACCTCTTATCTTCTTTCAGTGCTGTATGCTGCTGTATGTATGCACCTACCAGGCAGTCCAGCTGAGACACAGGGCTCTTGTTGCCAGGGTGGCTGATGTCCCAGACCTTGACACACCCCTTCCCACCCGTGTACACGTGTCTCGTGGGATTGCTGATGGTAACTGCACACACAACTTCCCCGTGGTTCAGAGTGTTGATCTGACGGGCGTGGCGAGGGATTCCTGGACCGATGAGGGCATCAGGAGGGAAAGGAACTGGCTGCATCTGACCATCTGCACTTACATGAAATGAGTATGCTCTGAGGGGAAAAAAAATTGTAGGGGGTGATTTAAAGAATTTTGCTTCAAGCCTGTTTAGGAAAATAGAATCAAAGATGTGTTTCCACTGCAGGCATTCAGGCTGTGCCCTCAGCTCAATTTTTTCACAGTTATTTCACAGAATATTCTGAGCTCAAAGGGACCCACAAGGATCATCGAGTCTGACCCGTAAGTGAATGGCTGTATGGGGACTGAACACATGACCTTGGTGTTATTAGCACCATGCTCTACTCAGCTGGGCTCATATCAGGTATTTTAATCACGCAAGGAAGAAATACTTATTTAACTATAGCATGGCCTTCAAAGCACAAACTTAGGTGCTCAGCTTTTAATGCGAAAAGTCAAACACCAATCAAATGAGCTTTTACAACTCACATTACAATGATTTCTGGCATGAGTGAGGCTATATGACACCACTCAGTTTTGGATGGGGATATCACTGCAAGCAGAGAAGGGAAGGAAGGTTGGGTCAGAGCCCCCTGGAAGACAGAAATAGTTGGCTGGCTGCTACCAGAGCACGGTGGGTAGCTGCATGCCAGGGGACATCTGGCTGCTCACTTTACTGACTCTTATGTGGCAGTTTCAGCTGAACTGCTGCCAATCTGTCCCGAATGTACTGTGGGTCCTGGGCCCCTTGGGCAAAACTTCTCAGCACTGTACCTAAGGGTGCAGTGAAACCTCCACCAAGGAGTTAAGTCCTCAAAGCACAGTTGCTGACAGCTGACATGACAGACCAGCAAAAATGCATTGCAACAGATTTTTTTTTTGTTTTGTGGGTTGTTTTGGGTTTGTGGTTTTTTGGGGTTTTTTTGTGGACCCAATACAACTGCTATGGATCTCAATTTCTCTTGCCAAAATCAGGCCTCTCACTGAGAAAGAATGTGTTGTGTGATTGCCATTTATGCCACCTGTGAATAACCTATCAACAGATTTATCTCAAAGTATTTTCCAGGGAGAGCAGTTAGGTTCTGAAATTGCCTTGTTCTGAGATGCTACCTGATATACTACATCTATTACAAGAACACGAAATTTGTAAGAGGGTTCACCTATATATATCAAGGTATGCTTAATGGAAGGCTTTCATTTCCTTAGACCTAAAAAATCATCATAATGCTTGTGAAAAATCCATTGTCACAATGGTGGGATGAGAAGAGCTCACAAAGAAGTTGTTTTACGAGAATACTTGGTAAGTTCACTTCCTTAATTGATGCTTCGAAGTGACTAAAGAAGGCAGTATTCACAATTAAACTACTGAATTTGTCATTTAAGATTCATAGTACATTAATACTAGATCAATAATTTTCAGTAGGACAAAATGCATCAGCTATCTTTCCTATTTATAGACCATACAATACTCAAGAGTTTGATACAATACCAAAGCGAGAAGAAAGTTACTAGGGGCCAGATCCCTAATGTACCATATGCTGCCCACTCTGTTTCAGGACACTTAACAGTGCAGAGAATTCACACAAATTTCCCTCTAAGGTAAAAAAGAAGTAAATGAGAAAATAACAATCCTGGAAGATGTGACAACTATCACACTCAAAACAAAAGTCAATACAATCATGCTAAAAGAACCACAGATTTTAAGTTTCAGGCCCACTGGTAGACAAATGGCAGTTACATTTAAATGTTTAAAATAGACATCAACACAGCAACAACATTCAAAAATCTTGGAGACGTACCAGAATTGAACTGATTTGATTTCAGTTTGCCTCATGTTTTATTCCTCTCAATTTTAACAGAACTGAGATGCAAGCAGGGAGGTCCCTGAACCCTGGCAATTGCCATTTCTCTCACCACAACAAGCAAAGCCTAGTAGATCTAGTGACACTTCTTTCCAGGTGACTGACTCCATCAGGGATGAACTTAAATCCAGTGAGCATTTGAACATTACATCAAGACACTTCCATTGTATGTAACGGGTGAAGATCTGTGCCTCACAGAATTTTTCATGCAAACAGCTGGTCTGCAAGCTGCTGTACATCGATTTCCATACCTGCCTTATGTATTCACCTAACAGGATGGCACAACTAGCAGAAAAGTAAATCAAGGTGGTTACCAGTGTGTGACGCCTGAGAGATCTGGACCTGGTTCATGATTTGTGTGATGCGGGCACTAGGCCTGATCACTTGTCACCATACACTGTTAATCCTATGTGTCTGCAAGCTCACTGGCAGGTAAGTGTATGCATTTATTCACACAAATCCAAGTGTGTGCCTAACCTCAACCACTCCTACAGAAGCATGTTCACACATAAAAGAGCTTGAGAAGGATTGGCAAAAACATTGCTTGACTGTCAAACTCTCCAGTACAAACTGGTCTCCCAGAAGTGTCACAAGGAAGTGGAACTGAATGAACCTTACAGAAAATCTGGATCAATATGGTTTGTGTATCTGCTTTAGTTTTTCTCCTCTCTACCTCAAGAGGAATGTGAGCACAAGGTTCTTTGTCTGTAATTCTTCCTCCAAGGATCAAAAAGCCTGGTAAAGCAGGTCACATTATACGGGTCAGTTCCATCAACGATGAATCTGAATATTACCATAAAATAATTCTTTCCAGTATTTTCAATCAAACAAAACATTTCAGTGTTCCTTTTTCTGCACACAGCTGCTAAGCTTGCAAGTAATTGCAAGGCTTTTGTGAACAAAGAAATAATTTTTTTAAACTGAAAAGCAGAGTACAGTAGAGATGGAAAGCTGAGATCCCATTCCAGTTCGCATTTCCATAAACAACCAATCAGTCAGATTTGAAGTTCATCTCCCTTTTCCATTTATTTCTGTCTCCTTTACTTTGTATCACCCAGTCCATGTCGACTGCTATTAATCTTCAAAACAAATTTACAAATGCAACTTTTAAGATTACACAGTGATTCTCCCGCTCTTGCTGAATAGCTATACTTATTTCTATTCACACAATAGTTTTCAGTAGCTAAGGGGAATTCCAACCAGCAAGGGAACACGACTTCCAACAGATGATTGACTTTTAAAGCTGAATGTTTGATACTCACGGTTTTCCTCCTGGGATGCCTGTGAGATTAGGAGGGATGCCTGGGACTCGCATGTGATGATGTGGATCAAAACCAACCTATAGTTTTCCCCAAGCAAAACAAAAAGGTGTATTAAAGTAAGAGTTAGGCAAAGGAAGCCTGTTTAATTCATGTTCTCCATAGCATACTCCCCAAACCACAAAGTGAGTGAACTAGAGTTAACCCCACAGGTCTTATACTTAATATAAACAGCTCTCAAAACTAAATGCACTAACGGCAAACACTTACCACTGGAGATCGCCCATAAGCTGCTGCTGCTGCTGCTGCTGCAGCTGCTGCGCTCATTTGTGGGGAAATATTGTGGAGACCAGCATAGGCAGCTCCAGGGCTGGTCAGCTCCCCATTCATACCAGCATGTGGCACGATACCAAATGGAGTAGGGTAAGGACACGGTACTGCCATAGGTGTCCTTAAACCTGAAGCTATAAGAAGAGAGGGGAAAGTGAGAAGTCACAAAGGCATTCTAGAGTCATCAGATGAAATATGAGTTTGGAAAACTGCAAAAAAACCCACAAATAACCAAAACTACCAGCCAGCCAGCCAAGGAAAGCCACACAACACTCTATTACAGTGCTGAAGAACCACCTCAGTACCCAGTTTAAGCAACTGTAACATACTGACTTGTCATCAGATTTAAAGGGAGCCTGAGAAGGGACAAATGGTCACTGTTTCACACCACTGAAATATATGGACACTAACCTATCGGGTCCACACCTGGGGGTTTGCCGGGCACTGGCCTCAGTCCGGGAGTGGAGTTGCTGCCTGGAGTTGGGGCATCAGTCCGTGGAGTTGGGGTGTTTGATTTAGACACAGGAGTGGTAGATTTCTCATTCTAATCACCAAGAAGGAAAAAGGAAGACAGTTTGTAAATTATTTTACCTTTATAGCTAGTGGTCAGTGATTAATGATATTAGTGATATTTAGCTTCCGGGTTTGGGTTTCGACACTCCCTGGTAATGAAGAGAAGATGCAAAGACATGGAAAAAGATAGAATGGCTTTGGTAATTACCCAAATTCAAAGCTTTTCTCATCAGGAGCATCTGTATGATTCAGAATGAGGTAAATGACTGAAAATCATTGCCATCTGACAATTGACGGCACCATGTGAAATCCATCAGTGGTCTCACTATGCTCATGGACGTGCTCCCACTATGATTATGATTTTCTGTGGCGGATGGACAAGAGCAGAAAAAAAGTCCCTGAACTGACCAACTATTCAAACCCAAGTGTGGTGCTAGCAACACAGGATGGAGACAGTGATGGGTATAAAGTCAGAAACTGTGAAGTGCTGCTCTTGTGACAGGCTTGTTCATCAGACACACCACTGACTCCCAGGTCTGAACCTGTCATTCCATCACCTTTCCTGAGCACCACAATCACTTAAAGCTTTCTTTTTATTTATTTTATTTCTTTAAATAATTGCATATCCTGTCCTGTGAAGAACCAAGAGGGGAATTACTGTGTAGCTAAGGCAGGTGATTAACTGTGGTCACAAACAGGAAAGGAAAGAACACCCCTTGCAGGCAGCTCTTTTCTTTTGCATTATGATTTGCGATGCAAGTCAAGGAAGGCTCTTGTAAATGACAGATTACTTTTTAGATAGAAAATAAAAATTATTGTTGTTGTATATAGCCTGGTAATTCAAACAAAGCTAACAACCAAATCACATCCAAGCAGGGAACTGAATTTGCTATAAACCACAGCACAGGAAAACAGCTCAAGAAACCGCTGTGTACTTTTATTTATTCTCAGAATAACAGTTCTTCATATGGGGGAGGAAAAGAATATCTCTCAGAACACCACATCTATCATCTACCCACACCACCAGTGAAAATAACCTCTTCATATCCCAAAAAAAGACTGTGGACTTTCTATTATTTTATTAGGCTCCCTTGAAACGATAAATTAAACTAATATTAAATTGATGCTTCACAGTGCTTTATTGACAGCTGTGGAAATACAAATTGTGTCCAGACAGAAATCTGGTAAGCATGTATTTCAGCATATGATCAGGGGTCAGAAGCATTTTGAAGCACTTACAAGGCTAAGTTCTTTGGATTTGGAGGAAGGAGTACTGCTAGAGGATGCAATAGATGCCGGACTAATTGGTGCATCTTTTTTCAGCAGTCGAGTCTTGTCCAAGCCATTTTCCCGTGGAGAGTGTGCTGGGCTCCCACGGGGAGAAGAAGGATCCTAAATATCAGGAATATGGGTTAGCATAAAAACTTCATACTAGCCACTAGTTCTTGTCTCGAGCAGTCCTCAAATTGGAATGAAGATCTGTCAGAGGAAGTGACATAATCCTTCCATTCTTAATTGATTTAGCTCATACAATTGTAAAATTGAGAGGCATAATGAAGGACAATTTTTTTTAAAAAAAGTCTTAAAATTTGATGCCACCAGCCATGAAAAATAATGCCAAAAATCTATGGATATAGAAACAGGCAAGTAAATATCTTTTTTCAAGTGATCGATTGAAAAGATTTGATGCATTTGGCAGACCTGGTAAGGTTCACACACGAAGTCATGGCCAGAGTGAAAGAAAAGACAGACACTGTTACAAGCTACATCCCCTCTGTTGTGCTGGGCTGGCTTCAAATATCTCAAGAGAACTTTTTGTTCACAGGGGAAACAAGAAGTACTTTGTAGAAGTGTTACAGATCTGATTTGTATTCTAAAGAAAGAGGATCTGACTGGATTCCCTCAGGCATTTCAAGTTCCTTTATGAAGGCAAATGCCATAATCCTTTTCATAAAACCAATACGCACAGAAACCACTGAAGGTACCCTCACCACCATTTCTATAAGGTAGGAAAACCACCATTGTGTATACCTC
This sequence comes from Corvus kubaryi, assembly GCF_017639235.1. Lineage (NCBI taxonomy): Eukaryota > Metazoa > Chordata > Aves > Passeriformes > Corvidae > Corvus > Corvus kubaryi. Next base: position 6,326,837 of record NW_024581117.1, read on the forward strand.
ATTGGAAACATCAACTACCAAGTTGTCATCGCTCTTTTCACCATCGCTGTCCTGTAATGACAAATCACAATGTGTTAAAAATATTTTATTTCATATCCCAATGTCTCTTAGTAAGTATGAAAACACAGGACGGCTGCTCACAAATCTGAAATGTACCATTCGCTTTTACCAAGCTTTATGTGGTAACACAATTAAAGTCTTTTGGTCACCTATAGGGCTTCTGCTTAGCAGGTTGCCACAAATAAAGCATTCTTCCCAGTTTTCACATTGGTGGAGAAGGACACGGGCTCAAAATCTTCACCGAAAGTGGCACTGCACTATGAAGTCAAGCTAGACTTCACTAACAAGTCCCAGCCTAACTAAAGCTCAGCACTATTGTCATACAACTACCAGGTGCTTTGTATTTATATTGTTAAAAAGAGTATCAGTTGTATGCACCAAAACATTTCATCCAGCAGAGACATTAGAGGTACGCAGCAAGAACCACTTAAAATTTGATCCTCAATTTTAAAATTAGTTATGCAGCAGGAATCTGGTGGAATTACAGAGGAACACTGAAGTTCAACAATACACAATGCAGACAATCTACTCACGTAACGAGCTGCTATTTCCTTCTCTTCTGTTTTCTGTTTTTTACTATCTGAAGAGTAATCTGTTGAATTTCTGTGCTTTTCTGCTGTTCTGAAACTGGCTGAGGGAGATACAGAAGAGCTCTGTAGTGCAAAAAGAGAAGAAAACATCATCAGGCCCTAATTTACAACAGTGGTTCATTTGTCACTGCCCCTCAATACATCTTATGCTGATAGCATGATCTGGAGCTGTTCTCACAGATAGCACATTGGGTTTTAACCGATGACAGCTACCCAGCAAGGTGTCTTGTATTAAAAACTGCACTATGTATTGCAAGGGACAGAAACAGATGATCAGCTGACAGATCATAGTGGCTATCTGCACTGCCAATGGGACGAATTTTATGAATACTGTGCATTGGTCTTGTTTTGGTTTGTTTCCTCTACAAACACGCAGGGTTAAATCAACAGTCCCAGAAGAGGGGCGTATATGTTTGCACATGTGTGTGTGTTTGCCTGTGTAAATCAAAAAGAACAAAGAGGCTCAAGGGAAGTCACACTTCAGCAAATATTTGAATGAAGATTTCTACCAAAGAAAGAAGCAAGCTTCTGAACAGTTTCAAAACAGGCAAAAACAGGAGAAAACACCTAAACACATTTTATTTTTATGCCTTTTACAACTACAGGCTATGCCTGCAGCAGACAGAAACAAAACACAGACTGGCTCAGTGATTCTCTTGCCATTCTACAGTTCTCACCTAGTAATGAGTGCTAAAGAGCACACATATGGACAGGAGAGAAAGGAAGATAACGTGTACTTTATGCACTATCATCCAACAATTCCACGCTACTCCTTTAAACAAGGCAGGCAACATTTATCAAATTCTACCATATCTCCAAAGCTTTGTGGAGCCTGTATGTTGGTACACAAAAAAGGAAGCAATGAAAGATGCAAAGTTCCCTCTGGGACCGATTTTAGTAGCAGCAGCAGCTTTTGGCCCTAGTTCAAGAAAGCATTTAAGCTTGCACTAAACTTTATCTCACACTGAAGTCAGTGGGTGAATGTACATAAGTAAGGATGTTTTCAGGCTTTTTGCAGAATTGGAAATGACAGCAATGGAGATGAAAATAATTGTTAGTTGAAATCCTGCTGACTGTTGCCATCTCTGTCCTCCTTTTTTACTGGGGTGGTGAGGAACAACCAAAGAAGTCCTGACTGATAGATTTTAGATCCTCCCATTCATCCAGAAACACTGGTTTTGGTTTTTTTCCTCCATTCATGATGGACAGCTGCTGTTCCACATAAAACTGTACAACATAGCAATTTGGTTTTGGGGTTTTCAGTGCAGCTATTAGCATGAATACAAACCAAGAAATTAGCATTTACATTGAGCAACTTCTGTTCCATCACTACTACAGAATTTCTTCTTTTCCTTATTATATCACAAGCTTCTGGTAAGGATTAAGAACACTTAACCACAGAAATTAAGCTGTGGTTATTGTCCAAGTCACATGAGAAAATATTGCTTCCCTACTGGGACACAGGTCCTCCTCTTCACTTTGCTAAAATTTCCAGTTCTTGAGAACAGCAGCTCAAATTAATGAGTGGTAGAATTTGCAAAAATCTTCCATATTTTTGATTGGTAATTGTTAATTACCCTCTAAGAACATTGAGTGGAAATAAAAATTTTAGAACAAAGATAGTGTTGAAGGCACAGCCTGTGCCTTTCCCATACTGTGCAAATACATCTTAAAATACTAATTTAGTTTTAAAGCAGATCATTAATCAACGATTATAGCAAATAACACAAACTAAAAAAGTTATTTTTTGCTCTGAAGCAACAACACATGTTAAAACATTTGGAGATAGCACTGCCAGGGTACAGAAGCCCTTAAAATAAAGGCCAAGTAGAAACACAACATTAAAACATCAATGATGACTTGAAAAATGTATTTGTTTACTGCAATGATATAGCATAGCCTTTTGCAAAAGATTTTAATACTATGCTCCTATTACATTTATATTCATTTACAATTTGGAAGGCAGTAGCTTGTAATGTGAATTCAATTCATTATTTCTCAACTTCACCCTACAGAAAGCAAATTACTTTAAAACGAAGAAAAATAATCACCAATAAAATACAATTAAAGTGGTGTCTAAAGAATTAAACTACTGCACTTACTTAAATAGAAATATTTATTTTCATAAATTTGAAACCATACAGTTCCATTTTTCACAATCTGGTTAGCTATGTGCTATAGATACCATTTTAATCTTTGATTTCACTACTTAATAAAGTAATAAATTGAAGTTGCCTACTAGAAAGATAAAGTAGCTAATTATCACCAGCACATTAAAGGATGAGCACCACATTGGGCATTGGGGCAATGCATGCTGCTTAATGGTTTTATTGCTTGATGGATCTGACCTTAAACCAATATGGAAAGATCTTCCTGCAGTATTCTCACCTGACGTTAGCAGAAAAAATGGAGACAACTCACCTACTGACAGCAGGCAGAATCTCACTCCCCAGTCTGAAATTAGGCCAGTGTACTAGGACTGACATTATTTTGCCTCCCGAGTCAATTACTACGGAGTTAATCTAAACATTCCCACTTTTAACTGTCACCCCCTTTTCCTTGCATGAAGCCAGCCTACCAATACCCCTGCAGTATACCTTCTCTTCCCTTCAACATGAAATGCACCTGCCACATAAAGATAAGTGACTTCATGCAATCTCTGGTACTTTTGCTGACAGATCTGAATTTATCTCTTATGCTAAGTAATAAAGATATGTCACATACATAGACAATGAGCTATGGTCTAGCTCTTCCTACAGACCTAATGCCTGCTATGTTCACTGTGTGAGGGACAACACTGTAATGCATACTGAGTTCCTTCCACTGTTTGTAACAGCTTTTCAGTCTATAAGCACTGGTAAGGACCTACCTTCATTGAGAAATACTGGGATGTAACGATGTCCTCCTGGCTTCCACTGACATCAGATTCCTGCAAATAATCCTGTACCCACCCACATGTTGGTTCCTGTGAAAGCCTACAAACTCCAAGAGAGGTCCTTACATTTGTAGACTGTGGAAGAAAACCCCATCAAAATCACTGTTTAGCTGACAGAGTCTGCCCTGTTCCTTGATTAAAATATCAGTGCTCTCCTAACAGCTGCCTTTAAGAAGCTGGAATAAGACAGTTACTTAGAGAAATTAAGTGATTCAGCACTATGACTTGGCAGGCTGTAACTTAATGGGCCAGAGTCCTTGTTTTAGTAACTATTAAAATTTATAGAGAATTAAAGTCTTTTTACACTGCTGTTTTCTTCAATAAAATGCATTAATCTACTAGAAGAGTAGCATTATCCCACTAAACAACGCTGAGTCTGCTCACATGTAATAATTAGATCAGAGATAGGAAAAAATATTCTTTGGTGAAAGTAGGTTACATTTAGTTTGTGTTTGAGCAAAACATACCAGTTTTTCATTTTTGGCTTTGGTAGAACATTTTTATTCATGGTAAATACACCACAAAATGCTGACAAAAAACAATGAACATACACATTTATAGAAAGGCTGAGCATGTCACCATGTTCACATAATATGCTTAAGAAGTGGAACAGTGTCTTTCTAGTGCTCGACCCATAGTATTTTTTGCACTAGGCTACAGAGCATAGCATGCTATGATTCGTTCTCTGTTTTGGGCAGTGCTGAGCACAATGCTAACTGAAATGATCTCCCACCAGAAGGACCATGCTGTTTTCTCTCCAGCACCATCAGGGTGCTGCTCCAGGTGAAGTATCAGTGCCATACAGGTGCAAATTAAACCAGTATCAAGAGAGCCCCGCAAGCCTCCTATGCAGCCATAAAATTCTCACCAGCATACTCACTGTCTATTTGAGATAATTAATAGTTCAAATTGCTAGGGAAAAAAAAATTCACTGTTTTACCCCCAGCTTCTACTGAAATTTAGCTACATCAACACAGATAGCTCACACTGTAATGCAGCAGAAATCAGTGTGGAAATCATAAATCAGATTGTACAGCTATCCAACTGCAAGCCCCAACTCCCCATATGCTGGCTTCTCCAGATGAAGACCTGGCCTGAGCACACTAAGTGATAATTAAATGAAATCAGTGTTAAAAGTAATGACTAGAGACGACAAGATGAAAAGCCTTCCTACACGTTAAAGCTGGTAACTCTTTAAAGCATTCATGAGTATGACCATTCCCCAGTGTACCCTTACTACTATGCCAAAATGATGTATTTGGAGTGAAATAATTAAAACAATAATTCCCAACAAAGTGGGAATTACAAGATAATTGACCATACTGAAGTATTAAGCAAACTGCAGTAAAAGCCAAGGATGCTCAACGCTAAGGTCAATTACAGTATAATTATCTGAATGACATTACTGCTGTTATAAAGACTGTTGAAAGTATAAAAGAAACTATAAAAATGGATACAATATGCATTGCAGGGAAACGACCAGGCAGTAATGCTGCTTTGTTGGCTGATGCCAATGTTACAGATGGAAGTCCCAGCACCAGAGCTTGGCCTCAGGCACTGCCCTAGGTTTGGGCTGGGAGTGCTAAGCTGCCTAAGATAACACTGTATGCCTAAATCAGAAGCAGAGAGAAAAAAGGAGAGGAGAGGAGAGGAGAGGAGAGGAGAGGAGAGGAGAGGAGAGGAGAGGAATTAGGGTTAAGACTTCTAACATCCTAAGGGTGAGATGAAGACTGCTCTTGTCAGTTGCAAATGGCATGAGGTGGGAGGTGTTCCACCAGAGAGGTGAAAGGCCAGGGTGGAAGAAAAAGAGGCAGTCCAATACAGCCCAAAGACCATGTGCTCAGGGAGGAAACTGCAACCAAGGGCTCCCACAAACCAAGCCTAAGGGCTCTAAGGTAACACCGATCTATCTGTTTAAAGAATTAATTAATTTACATACATCTATATACACAGGTACATTACTTTGATTAAACTCAGGAAGATGGTGTGAAATGCTGTGGGTTGATCTACAGATACCATAATGGAATATTTGCATAGTGACTCTGCCTCCTGAAGTTACCCACACTTACACAGCCTTTTTGTTGCTAGCACTGTTATTATTACTATTATTAAATTACTACTATTGTTATTACTACATCCCAGTATCTGCACAGGTGGATATGGATTTTGTCTTTGCTTTAATTTTTCAACACACACTCTTTGCAGCCCTTAGGCAAGCAGATTTTCTTCATCATGCCCTTACCTTTAGGTTTACACAGTGGGTCATGATCACACTGATACAGTCAGGCAGTACAACCCAGAGCCCAGCTCTTCCAAAATGGCTGATTAGGGAGAGGAGGCTAGTAGTCAACATTGATCCCACATTTATCACTCACTGGTCATGGTGGACTTATTTAATATTTTCATGTTCCCCTTTCCCAACTTGTTTCTCTACTTGCCCAAACTAAAAACTTCTACTCAGCCATACCATGATAATTTTTTTTGTCTTATTCACTGCCTTTTACCTATAGCTGCATTTTCAGATACCAGAAAAAGCCTCAGTAATTGTCAGTGAAAAATGCTACTAACCAGCTACGAAAGATACAGAACAAAGCTGGTTTAAATATCACATGACCCAGTCTGAGCTAACTGCATTGAGTTTACTAATCAAGCGTGTGATAATTATTCTTAATACAAACTATGATTAAAATGCAAACTTTGAAGTTTTATATAGCATTTTTAACCACTAATTAACTTCACTAATTGCAAAATTAATGAAGTTAATTAGAGGATAAGAGTGCCATAAAAAAACATCAAAGTCTAGATGTGCAGTGCTGCCTGCAAGAGCAATGAGAAGGCCGTAAAAAAGCCCAGAATAAAGAGAATATGTAGGCTCAGCAGTCTTCAAAACCCAAGTGTTCCTTCTTGTGTTACGTCAAGAGAAGTATAGATACGTGTGTATATTATGTATACGTGTGTGTAACTTCATAAAAAAATGCCCATGTAACTGTTTACACTTGTGATCTGCTTGCCATTGGTGGTACCACTGGAGTATTTAATCTGAGCTAATTAAAAGCATCAAAGTCTAGATGCTATGAAATGGGCGATAAAACGAAGCAATAAACTACTACGGTTGTACACATTAATTCCAGTTGTATTTCAACATATACTTATCAACTTGCTGGAAAAGCTGAGAGGGCCACACAGCAACAGCTGAAGATACCCAGTAATTTTAATGTCTAATCCTACCAGCATGTGATGATGCTTCTCTGGCCCTTCCTGGTATACAGGTGCATGTTGATGACAGGAAAAGTAGATGTTTAAAACAATGCTGAAGATTGGTGGCTAGTCTTTTGCAGATGGATTTTTGCAATAAATCCTTTAAAATACAGCTTCTCCACTAATCACAGGCTGAAGGACATAACACACGTAAGGCCTAATCACTACTGGCACTGTGAGGGTCAAAGGATGGGGAGAACTAATGCAGCCTTAGGACAAGCAGTGCAGCAGTAGAAGAACACAGCTGAAAGTGAAAAAAGGAAGGCCAGGCTTAGGTTAAAGTATAGCCTAGCACAGGCACATGAAGATAGAGAAATCCAATGTCCCAAGAGTAACAAGCACCCTTTGGTAAGCAAAACAGTTTGAACACAGGACCTGGTTTCAGAAAGGAACAGAAGAAAAAGAAACAGATGGGCAGGAAAAAGAGTTAAACATTTCTGATAGGTTTACAGAACCCTCAAAATTCACATATTACATTTACCAGGAAGTCTGTTCTCATCCACATTTCGCTACTTGTTAATACTGAATTTAATTGATGGCAAGACAACCTGGGCACTGTCGAACATCCTCCCCCGCTCGACCTACAGAGCACTTCACCTGATCTGTTCTCTCCATTCACCAGCCTGTGATTCTATCTCCTCCCTTGACCAGGCCTCAAAATAAGACTGCGTGCTTCAGAACACAGTAGAGTAGGTAATTTGGATGGAGTGACAAGATTTGCAAGAAGGTGTTAAGGCACAAACTGCAACTGATGTAGACAATACTGTAGGTGAGCACCAGGGCATATGCAGGCTGCAAAGGACTATCAACCCTAATGATCCCAGAAAGGGTAAGGGTTCCAACATCACAAGGTTGGGGATGCTACCAGAGGGAAAACATCCTGCTGGCATTTTAGAAACTAAGTGTGAAAATCCGAGACAAACCTGCATGTTGGCCATGACAGACTGCAAGCCCCTAAATGTTACTTCAGCTAAAATCAGACTCACTTAAATGGAAGACTCAAAGGTCATCAAGTTACACAAATTCAGAAGAATTCAGGGTAAATATCTTTGGAAACCTGAGGAACTGAGCAGTGCCAAGGAAATGTGAAACTACAGTCCTCCTCTCCTCAAATATTTATTTGGGGTTCCAGTTACTGATCTTTCATGCTATTTCCTTCAGCAGAGACCTGAAACAGTTTGAGCAGTTCTAACAAAATGCAAACATAGAGAAGAGAGGGTATTAGCAGTTAACTAGGGAGAAAGAGCAAGGGAAAGCATGTAATCACAGAGTAAGAGAAAAAGCTCAACTGGCTGGAGCATTCAAAACTGCAGTTCAATTGTGGGCTCACCACCATGAAAGAGAGAGAGCAGAATAGCCACCAGCCTGCATTACATGTTTTGATTCACTGACATGCCATGAGGTAAGGGAAAGCAGCAGCGCTCCATGAGCGTTCTTCAAAAGCCAGTGATGAACATGCATAAAAAATTCCCAACAACCAACATATCTCCAGAACATTAACACTGTGCTTTCACAGCAACTGCATTTAAACAGAATACACAAGGATACTTGGTTAGTTTTCAGAATTCTAAAAAAACACTACAGAGGAAATGTTTTACAATAGCCATTAAGGGACTGTGTCAGTATGCTTTACACTCTCTTCCTGCAACAATCAGGAAAGTCCTCTCAAGAATAACTGGGTTTTGCTCAGAGTCCTCTTTTCAGACCAAGCACCATAGTAGAACTGTTATCCTTTCACTTTGCATAGTGATTAAAATGGACTGTAAGGCACAGAGCCAAGTTGAATGCAAACACTTTCCTGCAGCATCTCAAGGCACAAGGGTTATAAAAATCTCTTCAGTACTGGCAACAGAAGTTAGGAGGTAAAAAATATACACATCTACACCCCCTAGATTTTCCATGTTCAAGCAGCAATGATCAGGCTTTAAGTGTTGCCTTCTCCAGGGATATTTAAGTGGATTCAGTTTTCATGTGACAGGTCTTAACAACTTTCTCCTGGGATTTGCACTCCCTATCTACTCTCCATTTTGACCAGAAGGATCTAACCTAGTGCTAATGAGACTTTTTTTTTATTGCTTTAAAACCACAGAGATCACGTCTGAAGACAGTCCCACAAGACGCTCAATTTAGCTGCCTTCCATCAAGTACTGTGTCCCAGTATCCCGCATTTTCAGTTTTGGTTATATCTAACAAAGACTGTATTCATGGCAAAGGCATCAGTTTTGAGTTTTCACATTTCTGCTCCCTTCCAATCTATCCATATGTATCAACCCTCCAGGGAAAAACACTTTCATTTTCTTCCCTTCTGCTTGTTTTTCTCTAAAGGATTTTATAGTTGTTTTGCTGCAGAGATGACCTAGGAGATGATAAGAAGACAAAGCAAATTATTGTTTTAACTGAATAATTCAAGAATAGAGCTGATGATCTCTTTCTACATGTTCTGACTAGTTATCTCCCTTCTCCCTATTTTTGATCTTATTTGTTCCTGACTTGATCAGTAGAAAAGTGATGGGAAAAAAAGTAGCTTTCAAAATGCTACCATGATTACAAAAAGCCCCCTAAAATTCAATAGAAACACTCATTCCACATCCTAACTGCTTCTGTCAGCAGAAACACATACACATGTTTTTCTCAGGTATTAAGCAATAGACTAGCAATTTGGTCCTCTCCTCTCCATTAGATTTTGTGTGGCTTCTGAAGACTTGATTTATTTTATGTTTTTTCAGTACCCAACACAATTTAGGAAGCCACAGCCACTGGTAAGTGCCCACTGAAAACAGAATTCATTATCCAACCAAATCCTTAATTGGGCAGGTGAATAAAACATAACTGGGTGCTATTAAATGTTTGCAAATTCCAGGTCATGCTGATTCTGAAACAAAACATTCTCTCAGCCATCTCTTAAAAATATGTTCCGTAAAAAAAATCCTTGAGTGCTACTATTCTCCTCTCTGCCCAAATAATATCCTAGCCCATTATATCTGCCTCACTTCATCTACCCTCACTTATTTGTGTTCCCAAGACCCTTGTTCAGGAAATTATCCCATTTCCTATTCAGGAAAGCACTTGAGCAGATGCCAGATTTGAGGCACACACTTTGATCTTACGGAAGTCACAACCAGAAAAAGAAATCAGAGGAATGTACGTATGTGCTGAACTTTAGATGCCTACTGTGCACTACTCTGAATCTGGACCTCAGCCTGCTGCAAAAATAATGGTCCCCAGTTTCATTCTTCAAATTAAGGACTCTCCTAAGTGGAATGGATGGAGGAGTGGTGGGAACACAGACTCTGCAGTCAGCCTTAAAGCAGTTACATCAGTATATAATAGCACATCATAAGTACAACACCTACTTTGAAGACTGAAAAAATAAAACACATGGTCCTTTCTGCCAGATTTTTAGATGCATTACAACTCCTGAACATCGCAGAGCTTTGCCAAGAGAAGCAGCAGTAGCTTTTACTTCTCTGGGTCTTCCATTATTTATATTAGACAGGTCACGCTGTTAATGTTTTAAATACTAAAAGCACAATCAAATACTGACTTCAGGCTAGCTGGAAATGTTTTGATGTTAGCAATGAGTATCCAATACATTTTTAATTCAGGTTAGAGAAAAGAAACAGCAAAAATCTCTCTCTTGTACTCCCCCTGCACTCTGCCAAGTAGTTAAGTGTGATTAACTTGGCATGCACACACATGACCTTCTATTCTATTCAAATTAGTTATTTTAGGTAATTTCTGAAGATTCTTGTCTCTCATTTAAGTATTTCATAATAAGATTCATCTTTCCACTTGCTTTTAAGGGAAGACTACAGTAATATCCCTAAAACAGCATTCTGGCAAATGCTCCTAAATTATGTAATTCACTAAGTTCAACTCTACTGTTACAATAATTCTCAAGGAAGACAGATACAATACATTATCATTACAGCTATACAATCCTGAGTTGAATTTTCCTTTGCTGAATTACTGACATGCTAATGCTGAAATTGATCTGTTTTAAAAACCTCATGTGAAAGGTTTTTTAAATACCATACATGTTCAGGCTCTTTATTTTAAATAGTTTAGAAATGAGCTGGTGGTAACAGGAAACTAAAAAAGTCTTATATTCCCTAATCTAGCATTAAGTACACGCTAAAGAACAACAAGCAAGTTTCCAAGCAATACCTATGGTGTGGATTTAGATCTGCAAAAAAGCTGATATTTCATCAAGGTTCCAGGAAAATATTTTAAAAATTTATTATAAAACAAAATGAAAGATGTTTATTTCCATGTGGGATGCCTCTAGAAAAGGTGGCAAGTAACAAGTTTATTAAAATGACAAGTTCAAGGTACTTTTCTTGTTGACTGTAAATAACCTCCCTGTGAGCCAATTAAGAGTGTGGAGATCAAAGGCCCACGAAGCACTATAAAAGCTGGAATTACAGGGTTAAGGGAAAGCCTCCACAGGCTCCTTCAAAATAGGTAATTTCCTCTAGGCACCTGTTGACTGGGTGAAACAGTGCAGAGAAGCATTTTTTTACTTGCTTTAGAGTGCAGCAAAAACCAACACCCACACTTTTAAGGACACCTAATAGGCAGCTTGATCTTATGCACAGTCAGGAATTATTTTAGTTGAAAAGACTGATCCAGTTGAGAAGGCTAAAAGGGAGCTGGGATTATTGCACAGGATGACTTATAAAATGGGCTTCTCAGTTGGGAAGTTATTAAATTACAACAGTTTGTCAGTGCATTTCTTCTCCTTAATAGCTTGCCAAGATCGTTCCTTTTCAAGGCACTAGTCAGAATAGCTAACAAAGTGTTTCCTAATGCAAGCCTTACGACAATGATGATCTCTGCACACACCATCTTCAAATTTGAAGAGTGAGTGGGGCTTTACATTGAGTACACAAAGCATTGCCAGCATGTCTTTAGCCAGAACTTAAGAGGCTGAGTTGTAAGTCACACCACTGCTTACCAACCAGTGCCTGGACTGCTTGAGCTTCCTTGCAATGCTACCTTGCTTACTCTCAGTGATGAGCTAAATAGATCCTGTTTTAAGACAGAAAGTCTTGAATTTTAAGATAGGTCTTCACTACTGTTTCCTGCTAAGATGGGGACAGATTCTGAACCTACCCAGTGTGTCCCCTTTTATTTCACTGCCTTTCCCTGCAGCTTATATTACAGGGTTGGAGTGCAGGACAAGCTTTCATTATTTGTTGTGACTGATAAGACCATCAGAATGCTCACTGTGCATAGCCTTTAGTTCACACATTAAAGGCAGATTTTCATTTAAAGACACCTAGAGCACCAGATGGAGCCCCTTACAGTAAGAAAGTGTAACAAGCTCTTTCACAGGCACAATTGTATCCAAAGCTCCAGCCCATAGCTGGAAATCCTTCTTCCCTGCCTACATGCTCTCCCCATTGGGCACTTTCACTGCTGACAAAAATCACATTCCCATATCCACTTCTAGGGCTGCTCCCCCTGCAGCAGCCTTGGTGGAAGGCTGGAAGAGTCCTCCAACTGTGCAGCAGCCCTTGCTGGGCACCCTGCTAACTGTCAGTGGAGCACTGTGCCCGAAATCCTGACCTGTGCCTGAACAACCTCGCTCCATGTACAGAAAGTGGCCGAGCCTTTCCTGTGTGGGCCTGGGCTAGAAGTAACACAATGGGGAACAGCTCAGGCACAGTACTGGCATGTTTAGAGTCACGCAGCTGGTGGGTGGTGTGGTCCTGAGATGGGTAACATTAACCCTGGGGCTTCAGCACTGTGCTTTGTGGCATCGTATATATTTGCTGTGTGACAAACCAGGGTAAGCAACCCTGGGTTGCAATCAGACACAAGCCCCCTTTGCCATAACCCTCCCAGCAGTGCTGTGGCTTCTGCTGATTCTGCTACATATCACAGAATCACAGAATATGCTGAGCTGGAAGGCACCCACAAGGATCATCAAGTCCAGCTTCTGGCCCTGCACAGCACTATCCCCAAGAGTCACACCATGTGCCTGAGAGCATTGTCCAAATGCTTCTTGAACTCTGTCAGGCTGGTGCTGTGATCACTGCCCTGGGGAGCCTGTTCTAGTGTCTGACCACCCTCTGGGTGAAGAGCCTCTTTCTAATATCCAACCTTAAACTCCCCTCACACAACTTCAGGCCTTTCCCTTGGGTTCTGTCACTGGTCACCACAGAGAAGAGATCAGTGCCTGCCCCTCCTCCTCCCACCACGAGGAAGTTGTAGACTGCAATGAGGTCTCCCCTTGGTCTCCTTCAGGCTGAACAAACAAGTGACCTCAGCCACTCCTCACACGGCTTTCCCTGAAAGGCCCTTCACCATTGCCTTCCTTTGGACACTCTCTAATAATTTAATGTCTTTCTTACATAGTGGTACCCAAAACTGCCCCCAGTGCTCGAGGTGAGGCTGCCCCAGCACAGAGCAGAGTGGGACAATCCCCTCCCTTGCCCAGCTGGCGATGCTGTGCCTGATGCACCCCAGGACAGGGTTGGCTCTCCTGGCTGCCAGGGCATTGCTGACTCAGGTTCAGCTTGCCAGGACCCCCAGGTCCCTTTCCATGGCACTGCCTTCCAGCGTCTCATTCCCAGTCTATCCATAAATCCAGGGTTGCGCCGTCCCAGGTGCAGAATCTGGGATTTCCCTTGTTGAACTTCACATGGTTGGTGATTGCCCAGCCCTCTGGTTTGTTGAGGTCTCTCTGCAGGGCCTCCCTGCCCTCGAAGGAGTCAACAGCTCCTCCCAGTTTTGTATCATCTGCAAACATGCTTAGTATCCCTTCCAGTCCTGTGTCCAACAACCTGATGTGGAAGGAGCCACAGAAACACAAAAGCAATGTAATTGAGCCTGAAGGAAGGATGAAAATTCAACTAAAGCTTGTCTTCTGCAAAAACATGCAGAGATTAGACAGTCAACTGAAACTGGAAGTAGCACAAAAGGATTGAGTGGTCAAACTAGAAGCATGCATGTACTTGCCAAGAATGGGACTCAAATCCACTGTGAGGTTTCAAAAGGAAGAATTAGGTACGAATGGATCACAAAGTAACATTGATGCTTGAGCAGAAAACTGAAACCGGGACATTGCAAAAATGTTTGTATTTGGGAAATGTAGGTTTAGTAGTCTGCTCTTTTGTCTGATCACATGAAGTCAATTAAGCTTCTTCATGCCTCAGTACATTATCTATAAAAGCGGGGTAATTTCAAAAGTCTAGAGAGCGTTTCTTTCCCTCACAGGGATGTTGTGAGGATTCATGGATTGAAGATTTGGAGGTACTCTAGTACCTCACCAAAATGGATCTATTACATATGCTAGACTGAAATGGAAAAATGAGGGAGGAATAATCAGTATTCCTTATATCAATAAAAACACCACTAGAAGATTAGAGCAAACGAACTATTGTAACAGAGTACCTGTACTAAACTCCAGAAACTATACAAATATATAACCCATTCGTAGTTTGCATAAATCTGTATCACACAGACATGATAAATGTAAAAGAGGAAACATTTCTGCATTGTATGTAAAACTGTCATCAGCCAAACTCATGAGAACCTAAAGCCACTACATCCAAGATGTAACTAAATACTCTGAACGAAGTTCCAGGAAGAAAATGCTACTGGTGGTTAACGCTGTTGTTTTTTGAATTACCCATGGGTAACAGAATTAATCAGGAAATGTGCTATCTGCAAGTTTGTCTTTGAAATTATTTTTTCTCAAATTACCCTTATGTATTTGAGATGTGTACAAAGCCAAGCCTGAAGCTGCCTAGTAAACTCAAACCTGTACTTCAGAATGTGTAACACCTTCTCAAAGACAGACAGATGTCACACAAACCTCCCTGATTTCAGAAATGCAGAAGAGCCAGTCTTCCCATCATCACCCTTTCTACTATAACCCACCAGGTACAGTGTCTTTTATTGCTTTGTGCTATGCAGTGTTTGCACTTAAAGCACTACATAAATATGAAAAACAAACACGGTCTGTGCTTATCTGATTAAAATACAATGTAAATTATATGCAAAATAGGTGCAGTCCATTGGTTCATGGCAAACTGCCAGTAAAGACCTTCTGTGGCTAAAGGATGTGCACCACTGATTTAGGGCTTCAACTGTCTGCTATGCTTTTACTTCTGTCTTGTTATTTTACTGTTTCCTGTTACTGAATGCTCTTTCCAATATCCACTCTTATTCCTAATTGGCTGGCTTAGAACTCCAGTTGAGTACTATCTGACACCAGACAGTGCAAAAAAATGTTGCCCCATGATGCATAATCACTTTGTGACTTGATTGAGTCCAATTCAATCTCAGCCTATGTAGTACACCACTTCTCTCTCTTTCCTTGCTTCATTCAAAACTACTGTTACTTCAATGCAAATTCATTCCAGAGGCACTTTCCTGCTTCCAGGTCTCAGCTCTCTGAAACTCCAGGTAAAGAACAACTTGAGGCCGTTCTTACAGGGTCTGCAAGCAAAGCAAATTAGCCTAACGAGCTAACTCTGTGTAACTAAGTAAAGGGAAAAGTACTTTTCACATGAAAACACAAACCTATCCAAGCCGGATTAAAAAGTAAGGCAATGCCACAGAACATTCACAAGTTAGTTTTTATGAATTCTCACACAATTTAGGTGATGCAAAACTGGGTTTCCCAAATGCTGTTCAAACACGATTGTAGAATATATTTGTTTTGATTGGTCTTCAAGTCCTTTTCAAAGGTCTTTCAAAAGACTTTTCAAAAAGTCCTCATTTTACCTTCAATCAAGGTTGAAATTTGCAATCATAATACCTGTAGCCCCCTTTAGAATTGTTATGGGTATTTCCCAAAGAGAAAAGAACTGGGGACTCATCATGCACAAACAAGTATGTACAGTAACACCACTCCCTGTATGTTTGCTAGAAATAGCTTGGTATTTCTACCCTTTGTTTTGATGTCTCTAGGATTAATAATAAATTCAGGCCTGATCCCACAGTATTTAACACCTGGGCAAAACACTTCTTGCTAGTGTTGACAGGACTATAGCTTGACACAACAAATGCTGCGTGTTACAAGAAACTTTAGCAGTGACAGCATTAAAAGGCAATTTTTTCCTTATCTCTTTTTGCGCTTCCCTTCTTTTCTTATCATGATGAGAGCAGGAACAATATGGCAACTATAACAAAGGGGAATAATGAAAGCACTCACAGATTATTACTCAAAATGGGTTGATAAATGCCACAATTACCTGGCTACTATGGTGTTTGATTTTAGGACAACTTGAAGATCCATGAAGGCAGGTGACAAAAAGTACCTGTGTATCACAACTTTGGTACCCCAAAACCCTGTCGCTACCTCAGATACCATCATGCGCACATGCTACAGCAGAGGCAAGGAATACTTTTGTATGCTTTCAGACAGCAATACTAAACAGTGCTTTTTTCTTTCACTGCAGTGGTGTCTTCACCCCTGTGAACTTTATTTGCCATTTTCCAGCTGACCTGCACAACACCCTGAAGCTGATTGCTACAAGGAAACTACAGTCAAAATAACAGACACAAAGCATCTCTCCTGCCAAGTGGCAAGACCTTCCAGATCTTACACTAACTTTCTCCACAACCAGCCAACATATTTCACAACACATTAGATGCATTAAAAGTCCCAAGAAAACAATGCTTAGGAACAAAACTCAAGTGCTGGAGATAGCTAGAGCAAACTTGCAGCTCTTCTAGGGCCAAAGCTGCTTTTACAGCAAAGATATCCTAATGTGATGCTATTCTTCTGCCTCTATTCTCTGCCATCTCTCAAAACAGACTTGAAAAGAAGGACAGCTAGAAAACTATGAGTCAGACAGAGGTAAAAGGTTAGTCTCTGGGACCCAGAAACCACAAGGATAGGCATTCCAGACATGTATTTTTAAATGCTTTATTTCTGTCTCCTTTCTCTCTTCCTGAAGGACTAAATGTAAAATGAAATCATCTTACAGAAGGACAGCCGCTTCCCCCCTGTGCTCAATCATTCCAGTCACACTATGTTGTCCAGTAACCTGCACTGTAATTCCTCATGAATAAAATGCCAACATTATCATCCAGAGCTATGTTGTTGACATGCGTTTGCTATTTCACTAAAAATACCATTAATTTTCTGGCTTCACAACAGCTGAGCTACTCCCAATTTGAATATACAAAAGAGTATTTTGTTTAAACCAAATTAAAAGCGTTCCAGTAAATGACTTCAATTTTGCTGGCTATACTACTTAGTGTATACAGTTCTATTTAAGCCTCTCTTTTCTCATCTCTACCCCTTCTACACCCCTGTCCTTTTCTCTCTGTTTCCCCCCCCGCCTTCCCTTTATATACTTAATCCTTTCATTTCAGGAACTGTATTTGCCCAGCAAGACATCCACAGTCAGAGAGAGCTTCAAAAATGTAGTGCCAAAGAGTTAAGGCAATGGGGAAATTGCCTCTGCTCTGTTTTTATTCACCTGTTTGCCAAAACATATTTAGCAGTAAGGAAAGAAAGGGAAAGGGGAGGGAAAAACACATAAATGCTGACTACACCTTCTTTTTCCCATCCAGACAAGTGCCGACATTCCCCATTTAAGCTGGAATGAAAACCACCATTTCTGCCAAGCCCTCCTGGCATCTCACCACTTTATTTGTTCCCATTTGTATCTAATGCTTTTGTCAACAGTTCAACAAAAGTCAAAGCAAACAACCCACTACAAACACTGAGGGTAACAGCAACAAGCATGAATCCTTCACAATTATCCAGCCCAGCTGCTCACTGCCTGTCCAGACTGCTTTCATTTACAACAGTGTCAACAAAAGGCTGAAACCCAGTAACTAGGTGGGTCAATACTACCACTGTAAAGCCTCCAGAGAAGAAAATGCTGTTCTGCTGCTTAACTGCTTCAGCAAACATGCAGAATAATTCAGTTAGATAGACAAGTGCTTGCCTAATCATTCGTTGTGTGAATTATTCAAGACTTTCCCTTCAAACTACTAAACGATGGCTCTTCAAATATTTCCAAGGAACCAGCAGATGTCCTACAGGAGAAAAGGGAACATTAGGCACATTCTGATGTAACAGAGGGCAATTGGTAACCTTCGATCTTGAAAAGCATTAATGTTTAGAGGAATAATGCCTTCTTACACCTTGCTTCTGGTATAAAGAGCACACAGCTTTTCACACACAAGTGTTAGGCATGCATCAGTTTACTAGCTGCTTGATCTCTATACAGCATAATCAAGGCTGCTGCCTACAATTTTTCTTCCTTTCATGCGAATTGTAAAAGAGTTCTCTCCAGACACTATGTAAAGTGTAGGTAAAAATAAGCACAGTAGTTAGTCAGGTGTATGCAGAGAGGAAATACGCATTTATTCCCACATATCTCTTCCTCCACTGCCCCCCATGTTCATTAGACACAACACAAATGCTCCAAATGCTCACTCCCCTTCCTCCAGAGGTTTCACATAGGCTCATGTTTACAGCTTCAAAGAGTAGGGCAAAGTAGTCTTACTGCATAGAACCCAATGCTAAGCATTACATGTTTTACTTCAATTGCCTCTCTAGTATGGGAAACAGCTACCTCCAGATGTCTGCTTCCCGGATTTGTTGGCTTTTGTCACAATCACATCATTACATTAACATACTACTTTTAAACTTTTAGCAAACTTTAGGAAAATGGGCAAATTAGTTAACAAATGGTGCTTGTTTTGATTTAATCTCATTATTGGCAAGAACAACCCTGGATATGAACAAATGTTTTTCCTAGGACCAGTTTACATATACATCACAGTGCAGTGTTGGATGGATACGTATCTTGAGCCAGAATACAGTATCAAATACACTTATGAATATTTTATTTTTGACATCTACAGTAACAGTTGCACACGCTGAGTAACTAGTATTCCAGAGAGGATTCCTGGCAGTTTTAAGACTTAGAGTAAGAAAAATTCTGTCTGTATGTCAAATTAAAGAACATATTTTTGTTTTTATAATTAGAATCTGCAACATATTTTGTTTGCAAAACACGCGGCTTTGCAGTGATTGCACTGTAGCAATCTCTGGTGTTGTGTGTTGTCAACATGAGAGACTTCTTCTATTAAATAAAGTTTTCTTCCTCTTTCTGTCCAAAACAATCATTAAACACTTGTCTACTAAATAGCAGCAGCTCCGTCACGCTGTGATTGCCACAGCTGTTAGTAACCACTACAGCCCTATACTATTTGGTGGGAACTTCTGTTACATTTACTATTATAAATTAGGTTATTGCTATTTGCAACACTAAGTTTGTTTACTAGTATTAGCAGGACTGTTACAGTTATCTGCAAGATTTGTAAAATTGTTTAAGGTCCAGGGAGAGCAAAGACACAAGAGAGGTACTGCAGCACAGAAAAGACTTGGTGTCAAAAGAGTTGCAGTTTGCACATATTACCTGGGAAAAACCTCTGATGCTAGATAACTAGAAACAGGCTGATGCTAGATACTCTAGAAAGAACAGGGAAGAGAGATAACATCACAATTTTTGATGGTGTCTTCTCTTCCTCATCCAGCAGAACAGGAAGAAGAGTGGAAAAATGGCACCCCCAGCCTTTGCCACAGCTGAAGATAACGTTGTTACCAGAAAATCTTCACAAAGCAAACCAGAGTTCTACAGGTCTGGTAAATAACTTTATTGCTTTCAAACACCTGCAGGGTGATACAAAGCTTTTAGGCTACCTAGATGGTGAGCACACAGTGCTTTTTCCAAGGCACCAAACTGATCCTGGACAGGTGCCGTTATGCTTAAAGTAGGGTGCCTTTGCTACTCTCATGTCAATTATGGATGCTGACGAGGCACTCAAAAAATACTGTACTCCAAGGGAATGGCAGAAAAAGGTTTCTCTAACCCCACAAGGTTTAGTTTAATTGATTTTAAAGGGATTATTTAAAAATTATCCAGACACTGATTTTTTCTCATAAATTGCAGTATGGGACAGCAAGGCTCATTACAAAATAGTATTTGCAGGTCATGGCAGGAAACCTTTCTCAAAGCAGGTAAACAAAAACAAAACATTAATTTCTTCAAGGGCCAAAATAAATTGCAGTTTGGTATTTTTAAAAGAAATGCAGAAGTGGGACAGAAGTATAGCATCAACAGATACAGCTTCAACAAACATATCAGGGAGAAGGGAGAAATATAAACACACAGGTACAATTACTACAAGCCAGATACAATGATTTCCTAATGCCTGGTGATGTAAGAACACCAGGCAAAGCTTTATGTTATTTAGGTCAGCACTGGCTTTTCAACTCAATGCAACTAGTGATTTCTATAAAGTCTGTCTGCTTTGTTAATATGAAAAAAAGAGCAACAGACTCAGAAATATGTTGCTGTAGCTGAAGAGTTTTATGCTGTGTGTGGTGTGTGCCAAACACAAATCACACACCACTGGGGACAACCCTTCTGGGGGTCACTGTAACTGGGAGACACCTCTCTTGGCCTTTTTTCCACACTCCTGCGCTGCACCTCTGCAGAACATGCCTGTCTGAAAAAGCAGTACTCCGCCAGCAAAATCAGTGTTATTATTTATTTTGATCTGTAAAGATTAATATAGCAAAGAAAATACTGTATGCCCTCTTTCAAACAATACAGTGGCTTGAAATATGCCAGCCTCTCTGTATGGAGAATCTGTGATAGCTCAACCAGTTAATGAAAAAAGGAACAAACCTTGTTGAATCTTTTCCTTCTCTCATCCCTCCACCCCACTTGCTCATAAGTATGCAGTAAGAACACTCCCACAGCTGCATTCACTGCCTCTTGAGTGGCAGAAACAGGGGTGCAGCTGCACCTGATAATATTCGTATGCAAACAAGTAGCACTGCTACACCTCACTTAAAAGCTCCTCAGTACTCTTTGGTAACTTTGCAGATCAAAAAGAAGTGATACAGAGCAATCTGCTGTCCTTTTAATGCAATTAGCAGATTAAAGTGGCATTTCACTTCCAATAGTTCATTAAAACACTGATTGCATCCAGCAACTGCTGGTGATACAACATTCACAGTGTTCCCCCTACAGTCCTCCCTGAGACTTGGAGAGTTGGGGCAAGCCCTGAGTTGGCAGCCAGTGGTCAGAGCCAGCAGCCAGCACAACTTCAAAAGCCAGACACGAAATCTGCACCATGGTGCACTGCAGCAGGGATGAGGGTGGCAGAAGGCAAGGGGAGAGAACACCTGGCACCTGCCAGGGCACTGACAGGTAGTCAATAAGCCCCGTGCTAGTGCTCTCTGTAATTCCTTCAGGAGGCAGTGGAAAATACCATCCCCAGGATTTGCATGTCTTAAGCATAGTTGTGGCTGGGCCTCCTGCTGGGTCAGCTGTCACATTTCTTATTTTTGCTACATGTCTCCATTTTAAAATTGTGTGAGACCTCCTCAAGTTCTGTTTCTACTAGTTTTGTGAGAGCGAAGCACGCAAGTGGTGAAGTCCTGTAAAAACGCTGTGTGGACACAAGAGCTTATTTCAGTTTTCCTCTTAGATTATTTTTTCATGGAAGACTGACAAGCCAAACAATACCTCCTCTTAGGAGAATATTTTTTAAATTTTTTCCCCCCATGCATCCAAAAGCAAGCTTAACAGCATCCCAGAAGAAGTGAAATCAAGCTGAATCGTTCAATCCCTTCATTGTGGGAAGTGCTGCTGGGGAAGGACCTGGCTTCACCCCCTCTACCAGGAGCTTGGGGCATCCGTGGGGTCCCCTCCAGCTCTGGCCCTGCTGCTACCAGCCAGCGCAGCCCTACCGGTGCCAAGGAAAGAACAAACTAAAAAAGATTAATTCACAGATGTTCATGCATTACACACACAGGGTGCCCTGTGGTCCGTTGCCAGGGCAACAGGAGACCACCAGCGCGCGCTTTATTGGCTTTATGAAGTGCGTCTTGGGGGCTATAGTCCGAGAAATGCTGCATGATAATCTTCAGGCTTTTCAGAAGCCTTGTTTTGTGTTTATCCACATTTAACCCTCTGAGTGTTATTACGAGCATCACTGTGTCTGGCATGCCAAGGAAAGTAGAGACAGGATGCAGGGAGACACACACACGGTCTCCGCTTCCAGCCTAGAAACCCTGGAAGGCACATCCTCAGCACCTGCTCCCACCTGCCCTGCACTGAAGTCTTCACTCACCGCCTGCAGGTAAGCTGGCAAGTAAGCTGTTGTAGCACAGAACTCAGTACAACCATGTCTGGGGACAAAACTGACACCAAAAAGCGCAAATAAAATGAAAGTTTCACACTAGACTAACAAACAAGTGGCAGCAAGCATGTTTTCTCAGTAACTTCTGAAGAAGATTAAAAAGAATCAAAAGTGTCCCGCCAACTTTCTAGACACAGTATGCAAAAAACCACACTTTTATTTGGAACCAGTATGTGACACCAGCAAACCATCCATGCCAAAACCTTTCCCAAAATTTATAAACTCACATAAAGAACCTCCCCATCTCTCCTCACTTCACGCTGGTGTCAGGTGTCTCCTCTGGCTGTCCTCTTACTAGCCAAGGCAGGGTTGCAGATGGGGGGGCAGGAGGGAACAGGGGTTAAAATCACAAATGACACAACACCCCAAGCAGCAGCAGCCGCCACTGACATCAAGCGCTAATCCAGCAGGAGAAGAGAGGGAGAAAGCAAGGGTGGCAGAAGGGATCAGTTAAAGAAACAGCTTGCATTCAGACTTGCAGGGGAAAGAGCATGCAGAGACAATAATTTCCTGGGAAAAGCTAAAGCCTTACGAGAATTTACTCTGCCTCCTTTATTCAGACAACCAACCCTTTTGTGGCAGGGGCTTCCTGACTGACAGGAACCCAAGGCTCTTTAATAGGATTTCCATATTATTTCCAACACCTGCCTATAAGTTATTTGTTTACATTGAAGAAGGCGAGATTCTCAAATCAGACATCTGCTTCTGGTTCAGGCATATTTTAGGAAACCATCTAGAAAGAAGCTTTGTTGCTATGGAGACATTTTTATTTTCTTCCCTTAGTTGGATGAAAAACATTAGCATTTCCAATTTTTTGTTCTTCAAAAGGCCAAATGTCGCTTAAGAAAAGACAGAACTTTTCAAATTGCTATGCAGAATAGGCTAATCGAGCTTTAGATATTTAATTAATTATTCAACTCAATTAGAGCTGCACCAAAGAGAGGCAGGAAACAGTGCAACTTTCCTGCAAACTTCCCTCAATGGCCAATTCTTGCTGGCCAGTCTAATTGCTTCTTCCCTCAAAGCACAGCTAAAACTTTGTAATTCATGTTGCACTCAACAATCTTGCATAACAACTTGCGAATCAGTCAGACTACTCATTTCCCTCAACTTTTTCTAAAATCAACCTAATCATCTCAGACTAGGAATGTGCTTCTTTCCCAGTGCCAGAAAAGAGGTAGGAAGAGCAATACAAATATTAATATACTACTAGCATTCACCCCTATGACAGAAACTTCCAGCACAAGTCATACGTGTCGCTGAATCCAGAAGGTACACTCCTTCCCTCCCTTTAGCAGATAATCTGCATGCCCAAGGAATCCATTGATTACTTTGGACCTAAGAGTTTAAAAGACAAAATCAAAATGTTAAGTGCTAAAAAAAAAAAAAAAAAAAAAAAAAAAAAAAAATCACAGTGCCAACAGAAATCTGTAAGACAAAAACCTAGCCTGTGTCCCGCTTTGACAAAAATTGAGATGCGCTGTTTATTTTCCCCCATGACATCGACAAACATCTATGTAACTTGACCTGCGAATGTGTTCCTCATTCCAACTCATCCGCTATGAGTAAACTAGTGTAAGTCATGAATTCCAGCATCCAAAGTATGATTTTAATTGCATGTTTACAACACGGAGAACTTCAAGAGACAGAATAAACAAATTAATTTCCTCCCTTTACTTCTTTTCCCCCAGCTATTATATTGTCAAAGCCTTTGCGCTGGAGACCTTTCCACCCACCTCCTCATCCCAGCAAACTTCCTCTTCCTACTCTATGATGTGAAATCATAACCCTGTGTTATCAACATCACAGTCTGTTGCCATGGAAATAATTAGACATGACTGCTCAGGTTAGAAATTACAGCCCATGTATGTATTTGCCTTCTGGGTGAAGAGAGCATCTGCAGAGAGAATATTTGAGTTACCCTGTATCACCAAGTGGCAATATAAAAGTTTGACAGTGGGATGCACTACGGGAATTTGACCAAACGTGCGTACACCACTGAGTAAGAGTCACCCTGTGGTAACGTGCAGAAAGATGTAAGACGAGGACACTGTGCCATTAATAGACGGAAGTAGGTACAAGGCTATTGGGTAAAAGAGGTGAAGCCATCAAAACTAGAAGAAGCAGCTAATTCTTTGATACCAAAGTATATGCTGTTACTTTCATATGGATATGAATACTCTACACTAAATTAAGCTTCCCAGATGACCTCATGAAAAAGACTAAAGATGTGACACTACATGAATGAAAGACATTTAAGACTCAGTTGGGGTGGAGGGGAGAAAAGAAGAAGAAAACGCAGCAGGGAGATATATACCTGAGGTTCAATTTCATGTTCCAGAAGTCTGTTAAAAACCACAGGGCTTGAATGACATACTACAAGTTCAGCCATAAAAAGGTTATTAAGAAAAAAAAGCAGTGCCAAAAAATCAGCTCCATAAGATAGACTGAGACAACAACAGGACCCTGCTAATTAATATTTGTTCTGCTTCAGCAGACAGTTACTGGACGAGACTGCAACAAACAAGCATGTCTCACCCAATCACATCATTAATCCACTCACGTTCACCACCTGAGGACCAGCTATGCCCCACAGATATTTATTCATCTGTTCCACAAACAAACAATTACAACACATTTTCTGGAATTAGGGCACCTGTTACATTCGGCACAGCTTACACGCCCAGAGGCAGATATCAATTAATACTGAAAAAATTACTGTATCAGAAGCCAACAGAAGTTATTCATTATTATTTGGTAATGCTACCCCCAAAACACCCACGAAGATCAAAACCACAACTCCTGCAGAGCAGTGTAGTTCAAATACGCTCTGTTTAAAACTACCACTTCATCATAACAGAAAGCAAAATACATGCAATGCTTCATTCCTGAATGGCAAAAGGTACTAACAGAATGACATGAGTCTGAAATGTCTGGATTCTAACAAGCCTGTGAAGTGCTTTTTAGCTGAATGGTGATTAATTGGCCAAATAACAAAATGATCAGGAAATAAATTCTGCACGTTTCTTTAAGTTTGTAACAGGTAACTAAATTTTTTGGGCTTGTTTAATACACACTGAATGCAGAGACATTTGGCAAGACACTCATGACACTAGAGGAAGTCACATTTAAAAGAAACCTGATGAGTAGAACAAAGTCCACAGACTACCTCACAGCAATTTATGTGGTGTTCCTCTACCAGCAGAAGAACAAAGTCAGCAACATAATTACTTTTGGTAATATCCAGAAGTCTTACATTGTATGTTGGGGATTTTTATTTTAAACTATCTTGTACTTTGCAGAAGTATATTCACACAACTCCTCCAAGCATCACAGATTCAGGAGTAAGCAGCTTACTCTTACTTACAACTAAATGAAAAGAGGCCTAAACACTTAATAGTGGCTAACAGCTTGAAAAGCACTGGAGCACCTGCTACCACAAATGTAAATGGAATGTGGGAATTGCATCCATTCACTTTCCCTGTATCTCCCACATGTAATTATTAGCTTTCACACAGATTAAGGCAAAAGTAATTTTATTTCTAAATTCAACTCAATTTGCCCTGACAGACTTCTCCCAATTCAACAGCATGCTGGCCAGAAATCCACCTCAAAGCTGCATTTGATGCATTATTTCAGATCTTTTCTTCTAAAACTCTTTTTTCCCCCCAGAAGAATCTCAAACCAGCTGTTTTATTCCTGTCACAAGACTGCAATTTTCAATTATTGGCACTTGTTGCTGCTGAAAGAGTAGCCCCCAAGACCAAAATGAAAAAAGTTTTCATCATCTTGGCAAGTCTTACTACAGGTATAGTCTGCCCCAAATAATTTAAAAATCAGATGAAAAAAAAAAACCCTAACAACCAAAAAACAACACAAGCAAACAAACAAACAAACCCCAAAAGAAAGGCAATGCACAACAGGCATATAAAGAACAAGAGATCTGTATTAGAAGTGATAAAAAGTTAACACATGTTGGATCCTGTGCATGAATTCACATGTTTCAGAAGACTCTCAGATTCTTAAACAGTCTGCTCAGGGATATCCAGGCTACCTCTGGCAGGCCCACAACCCAGCCAGCATCTGGGAGATCCTTCATTCCATTTGCTGCACTTAAGAGTCATGGGAAGAGAATGCTAGCACTAGACTACTTTCTGTCAGGTGGAGCTTTTGTACACAAGATGCTTCCATACCTCCTTCAAAGGGAATGTGTTCGAGAAGGAACTTTGTTAGGCACCAGAGAAGCTTTTGCCACATTTGTCCCAGAGATGATACCAGGGCTGGGAAGAAGGACATGCCTCCTGCATCAAGAGATTTCACAGGAGGTGGAAAAGAAACTTGTGCAGTGCAATTAACAAGGAAGAATCCACTTAAAACAATAATCCCTTTTTTTTTTTCTTTTCTTTTTTATAAAAAGAAATTTTACAGCTTTGAAAAGGAGACACACCAAGTCCTCTGCGGAAAGCTGTTCAGCTAACTGCAGACCTGTTTGTCTTTCTGTCAAAACACATTACTTTCCCTCAGAGCCCTTAAGCCAGGGCTGCACTTTGAGCACAGCCCTGGCGCATGCCACCCTTCCCTTCCCTTTGTCTGCTCAACAGCCTTGCCACTGCACAAAGAGCACTCCCATGACCCAGTTTACTGCATTTAGAATTTTCCCACACTTCAAACTTCGCAAATAATTTGGAGGACTGAATCCAAGAAGAAATCAAAGAACTCCCAAAGCTGCCCTTCTCCACAGAGCTTGCTGTGCCAACGCTGATCTATTATTTAGGAACAGCTCCTGGACAATCTCACGTTACCTGAAGGTGAATACTCAGTTTCAGCAGTGAACTACTCACTCCAGGGAGGTGCTGAGGAGGACATGAGCCCAGTCTGGCCTATGAGGCATAACACGTCACGTCTGAAAGAGTGATGCAAACTGCCTTTTCCCTAGCCTGAACTAAGAGGACAGTCAGGACCAGCACAGCTAGAGACAGAAAGTTTCAGTAAGAAAACTGCCCAGCAAATCCAAAGCTGGAAGTAGTGGCAAGAAACAGGTCATTTCAGCCAAATTCATTTCTTTGTAGAAATGGGTAGTGTACCTTCGTTATCTCAATTGCACACTAAAGCATAAATTTACACTTCATGAACTATTTTAAAATCCACCCTGCTTAATAATCTATACCAGCAAGAAAACACTTTAAAGTGTCTCTCACAATTAAACCCAGCCACAACCTTATATAAATCAAAATTTTGCTACCATATCAAAACGTTACACTGGGGCTGTATAACATTGCCCATATCCTCATTACATGCTACACTAATTACTACCAGCAGATTCAGAATTTTCTGCACATTAGAGGCTTTTAGAGGAGCTATAAAAAATTTCAGGCATCATTAATTTAAATTTGTATTGAAATTTCCTTTTGACAGATGGCCAAAAATTACTTACTATTTAGAGTACCAGAGCCTGCCTGTTTGCACATTGGAAGAGGAAAGGGAAAAATTAAAAGGAAGAAGGAAATTTATGTCACATTCATTACCTGTTAAATGTTAAGGAGCGTTATCCTGCATGAATAAATTATTTCATACAAGCACACAGACTCCAGCTGGTTCTGGCTGACAAAAACTGTCTCAAGCCACACAGCAGACAATCATAAAAAGCCTCTCTTAACCAGGAACCACTTAAGGGAGGAGGGATCGATTGAACAAGCGACTAACTGCTACTCTGGGCATCACTGAAAACATTTAAGGAAATTAGCAAACTCTTTCACCTTGCAAAGCTGGCAGTAAGCCCCATAATGCTGACACACAAGCCAATTCACAACCTGAGCACCGTGCAAGACAAACATCTACTTCTCATTTCAAAGTAAACTGCACAAAGTAGACACCCTTCTCTCCTTCTGGAAGCTGTATGAGTAACAGCACTTTTGAATCAATCCTAGAAAACATCAACCTTTTCAGTACAAACGCTCCGCCTAACACCCATGCCAGCATAAACACCCCAACATCTCACAAATGTTACAGAAACATGAGTAGCATGTATTGTTTAGAAACAGTCAATGGCACATATTAGCAGTTCTCCTCAGTCATCTTCTTGAATGAAATTGTCATGGTTCCAACTGTACAGGTAGGCAAACTCAATCAAGAAACCAGGTGGGTTTGTACTCTCACATTTAGGTATCTGCTCTGCTTGTATTTGTCAGTTTGAGTGCAGGAAAAAGGAAAATGGACTGAACTTATCTGTTCACAGTGAAGAGTGGGTGTTCTAGGGAAATCATCATGAATGTGTTCTCCAGCCTCATTGCTTAAAGCAGTAGTAGCAGTTTCCAGCCCTCATGATAAAGAGGCTGAGTGGGAAATTTAGGTTGGATGTCAGGAAAAAGTTTTTTACTGAAAGAGTGATAGAAGTTCTGGAAACGTCTGCCCGGGGGGGTGGAGGAGTCACCATCCCTGGATGTGTTTAAATAAAGACTGGATGTGGCTCTCAGCGCCATGGTTTAGTTGAGGTGGTGTTAGGCATGGGTTGGACTTGGTGATCTTGAAGGTCTCTTCCAATCTGGTGATTCTGTGATTCTGTGAAATCCAACATGCTGTTGTCTTATGTCAGCAGATAGACAGCTTCAGTGCCTTTGCTGGTCACTGTGAAAACTGACAGCTCCTGTCAGCTCCTGGTTGTTATGCAGAGCCATGTGGGTAACAGCAAAACTGACAACTACCAGCTCAGTTGCACTTGGCTGGGACATGTCAGGGTTGCCAGCGGCAGAATGGATGTGTTGGGACAGGCTGTGGGACACATCCCCACCTGTAGTTGCCAAAGAAGCAGGGGCATGGCCCCTAGTGTCAGCCCTGGCTGAACAGGTCTCTGGTATGGACAAAGCCTGCGCCCAGAACCATGCTCCTCCCAACACGGTCAAAGGCACACTGGTAGTATCGACCTGACAAGATCCCGCTAATCTTGTCTAATGCACTCGTGCTGTGAACATCTCTTCCACCACCTCCCCAACCCGAAGGATATATTGTATGTTCCTAAAAAAAAAGCACCACTAGAAACTTGACAAACTGTTTCTAAGTGCTCAATAAGGCTGGTGTAGGTCTTGCCATTTCTAAGAGAAGGGTTTCTTTCATTTCACACTCAGCACCACCTAGTAAGGCTTGATCTTGTGCTTCTGAAAACTGCAAACTAGGAGAGCAGACCCATCAAGGAAGAGAAAAGGGCTAAGACACATCTCCCCACCTGCAGCATTAAAACTCCAGGAGTCCCTGAGAGACTCTGGTGGCCATCAGTATAGAAAAGCATCACATAGCACTGAATCATATCTATTACTAAATGCTCAAGATTTTCCAAGTTACAAGGTGTGTTATTACATCTACTTATGAACACTACCTTACCCACGATACAGGTATGCTGCTGAGTCACTCAGAACCTGAAAATTAATTTTTGGAAAAGGAAGGCAGAATCCCCAGTGCAACATTCGTCAGGGTAGAGGGAAGGGCAGCTCACTCCTCTCAACTACAGGACAGCACGTAGCACCCCACCTCTCCCCTGTGAGCAACAGAGCTCTCCTTTCTCAACTGCATTAAATATCAGAATTACAATTTACAGCCTGCAAATGACTTAAGACTACTGGCTTACTCCTTCTGTCTTAAAAGCTTGTACCCAGACCTTGGGCAGACCTTCTTTCTATCCAAGAACAGCCTCAATGCTGTTCCAGCAAACTCACTGGTTGGCATGTTGCTTGCAATCCCAGCTGCCCCACTACCAGCCACTGCCTAAATGTGATACACAGGTTGTGCAGGGTGCTGCCAATCAACACAAGCATCACAACCCAGTTCCACTTTGTGACTTTTTCCACCACTCCGTGCCACACTTCAGAAAAATGCAGCATTCATGCAGTCCTGTCGAGCTACCCTTTGCACCTACAAAATGGAATCCTACCTTGATGGAGTCTCTGTCTGCATGCAGAGCAGCCCACGTGCGTAAGGAGGGGGAGAGATGGTGGCAGAGAATGGGCATGGGGGGAAGAGAGAAAGAGAAAAGCACTAGTTAGTTTACATAAAATTATACATTTATCATACTCCGAAGAAAGAATCTTGATGTCTGTTAAATAATAAATTGCACAGATGTTAAGTTTTCTGTAGAGTTAATTATTAATGCTGTACAGCCAGATTTATAAAACTGTATTTCTAGCATTTGAACACAATTTCTGGTTACTGCTAGATACTAAACACTAAAGTAATCAGCTAGGAACTCTTCTGAAAATTCCTCTCCCCCCTCCCCTTTGCTTGTTTTAAACAGGAGAATTTGAAAAAAAGAAGGGAAACAAAGCCTCACACTCATCTAGCAGCACCTACCTCTTTGGTGATCATTATCATGGTGCTTCTTCTCATCTTTAATTGGGAGGTGGGACTGCCCCCCCAGTGCACTGGACAGTGCCAGGAGACCAGCACTGCTGCCAATGGGGGGGATGGCTGGAGGCTGCAAGCCCGAGGGGTGCGGAGTGAGCGGCACGGGAAGACCATGTCCATGTGACAAGTGCTGGGCCTGGAGTTGTTGCTGCTGTGAAAAACAAAACACAGATATTGAATTTGTTCAGGGAGCTGGGGATTGTCTGACTGATCACCTACATCAACTGACTGATCAATCAATGAATCTGATCAATCCAAGATATTAATGCTCACAAACATCCTTAAAAATGTCCATATGTTTGGACAAAACATATTCAGACTGATATGGAAAAACCTCAGGCTGAACAGGAAAACAACAACAAAAATTAAAAAATAAAAAAAAGCAAGTGAATGTTACCATTTTGGTGAATTTTTTATTTTTTGACAGAGGTATTACACTTTTCTCTTTCTAGTGGAAACACACCATGTGCACATCTAATCAAAACATATGTAACTGTAAAAGCAGTTATATAATGAAAAAAAAAAGCTGAAAATTGAGAAAATTAGTGTTAAACAGTTCTCCCAGCGCTACTGCACAGCATGCAGTGAAAGTTAATTTGAAAGAGAAAACCTGAATTAACAATCCAGAAAAGGAAACTGGTTGCAGCCACCGTTTTAAGCCCTTTAAGTGTCCTCAGCGGTACTTGAGCAAATTACTAAAGAAAATCTAATGTAGCAAGGCTTGGGTCTTCCTGTAGGCTTGCTCAATAATGCTGAAATAATTGGGCACTCTGTGCACGTTTAGTGATGCTCGAATGGAAAGCTAGAGGCCTGCCCTTGTACTCTTCTCTAGCTGCTGACTCTGTGTTGTGACAGGTTTATTTGAGTGGGACTGTGATGCATGCACCAGTAACTGCACTGACAAAGAGTTTAAAGTCATTTTTACCAGTACACTGGCAACACATAGAGAAAGCCCTTGAGAGGTTCAAATTGGAGTGCTTGACCTCAACCAGAGCTGCATAACCACTGTGGGGTAGATAGACTGTTGCTATTCGTTGGGAAGGCAGGGGAAAAAAACCCTGACAAATCAACAACAAAAACCAAACAGGTGAAAAAGTTTAGTTAAATATATCCCAAGAGAGATCTGTTCAGGTCTAAGGCTTACACCTTAACCATCCGACTAATTTCTGTTCACAGAATAACCAGATTACCTCTGAAATTTTCTTTTCATTTTCTAGCAGCTATTGCTCAGGATAAATCAAATCCCAAGTCCTCTAGGATTATTCTCTCCCACCTGCATGTCTGTATACAGAACTTTAGAACAAATAAAAACTTAACTTGCTTTGCATAAAACCATTCCACTTTAAACTTCTAAGACTTGAGACTGACCTTACATGAAGGTGAGCTGAAAGTAAAAGGCTGCAAGTCACAGCACGCTAAATAACCCTTGCAGCACACTGCACACACACCTCCCTTGACACCCCACCCTGAAAGTAGAGATCCTTCTCTTCCTCTTGGAAATAAACCCCATGCAGTGGAATCAGAGGGGCAGTGGCATACAAAAGTCATCTAATCCAGATCAGTGCCAGGGAAAGGAGGGGAATGATCTAAAAGAAAGGTATGGGGGAGTAAAAATACAAAAGAAGCTGGGGGGCAGACACCAAACCCAAAACTAAACAAACAAAAACCCAGAAAGAATACTCTTCCAAGTGGAAGAAGAAGGAAAGGTTCAATCTTTTTCCTGCTTGCGAACCCATGTCATTCCAACAGGTATTCCTTCTTGTAAAATGTATCAAACCCTTTTTGCTTGCTTGATGCTCTTATGGCAGTATGCTTCATTCTTCAGAATATTAAATTAACTACAATGAAACAAAGCAGGAGAAAATAGTGTATTGCTTAGCTTCAGGGTTTGAACGGGGCTGCCTTACAACAATCTGGCATGCTCAATCTGGGGAGGGAGGAGAAGAATGAGCAAAAGAAAAGCGATAAACAACATAAAGTATGTTCTGCTATATCATTTTGAACAAGGAATCTCCCATTCCTATTTGAGAATGTGCTATAAACCACTGCAAGAAGATCTCTCTGTCTGAATCTGCCAGCAGCTTAAATCACAGACTTTGAGAAGAGCCTGAGAATATCAACAGTGAGCTTTCCCCCTGGTTAACTACTACACTGTCAACTGAAGAGGAACAATCACTGCACACTACTGTACAATCCATACAGACCTGCCTACTGACCTACCCAATTTGCATTATATGACCTCTTCTATTGATATAGGATGGCTTCCAAAGAGCTGGAAGAAAACCACACTGTGAATGTAATCCCCTTTTTTACTGCTCTTTGTTGGGAATCTCTCTACATAGCTCAGCAAGACAACAGCACAGACTGAAGTTTGGATGTACTGAATATCATTAATGACTCCAAGACATAATATGGTGTTTAAAAGTAGTAGCCTAGCAGCTTGAGATCACCCAGAACAGCTGGGCTGCCCAAGTCCCTCTTGGCCAAGAATCGATGTGTTTTCACTGAATCAGAGAGCTCTGAAAATAACTGCAGAAAGTGGGGAATAAAAAAACCAAACCCAGAGCCTTCCGGCCACAGAGAACTTTTCTGAAGAGACCAAGCTCTTCCATTAAAAGGGATGGGAACCTGAAATCTTACAAGAACATGGCCTCAGAAGTGACAAAGTGTCATTCACTGATAGAGCAGAAATTTGGTGCAATTCAGTCACATTGTAACAGCAGAAAGAAAATTATTAGGTATGAAAACCAGACTGTTAAACAAGTCTAAGCTAACACCCAAAATTCCAGCAGAGACCCACATGCCTGTGCCACACAAGGATGATATTGTTGCAGGCTGTTAGATGGGGTGGAAGTAAAATTTCAACAACAGGAGGAAGATTGTGGACTAGGACTGCATTGGTATGGGAAAGACTATGACCTCCTCCAATACAAGGAGCAATGCTGAACACCAAAAATGAGGCACTGGGCCAAAACCAGAAAGGAAGCAAATTCAAGTGAAACAATGACCAGGCTTTTGCTCTCAAAACATAGAAGAGGAAAAGGAAATAAAAGTATATAATAATGTAATTAGTGCTGTTTGCTAATAGGCTTAGTCAAGAAGGTAAAGACAAAGTGACATCTCTGACTGCCATTTCCAAACCTTTTAAAACAATTAGTGTATTCTAATACCCACACATGGACAGCTTGACTTTGTTTTTCCATTGCTTATGAGTGTCATTGGTGAGCATCAGACGGCCTACATGCAGCCATTTGTTTAAATGGAAATTTATATAAAAATGGGCAATTCCTTAGCCCACTAGGCATCAGATTAGTGCTACAAAAGTGGCAAAAAAAGGTGATCTCCTTGAGTCATCAAAATGCCAAAGATATGGAGGAGTAAGATAACTGATAGATATTCACCACACAAAGAAATATTCCACTGCGGAAGAAAGTTCACAGTTGTTTCTGCCTGTAGGATGAATTTAGATCATAAAATCTGACACAATTTAAAAACTTGCAAGGAAAGCCTGAAAATGAGCCAACTGAGCAACCACATAATTTTTTTTAAGTTGCTGTAATGCCTTCTCTTCCCTTCTTCATCTTCTCTTTAATTTGTTATCTTTGGTCATGTTATTTATTAACTCTTAGCATGTGGCTAACTTTAGACAATCCCACCACAGTTGACTACAGTATGCATAAAGTCAAGCATACATCTTCAGCATTAATGCATAATAGGTGAAAACTTGGAAAGGAAGACTTTACGATGCTGTAAATTTTCCAGAATTATTTGAAAATAAAACAAGCAACAGTTAGCTACCAAGAAATACACACTACGGAGTTACAAAATAGATTGCAATGTTTTTAAGGAGCATTCAACACACACTAAATATAAGAGCACAGGATAAACACAGCAATCAGAAAGAAGCCAAGAAAGAAGACTGCATTCTTTTTAGTAATAAGTTTAGGAAGATGATCATTTAAATCAGCTGAGTAGTAAAAACTGAAGTAAAGCTTTCAAAACACATTAACACATGTCAAATAAAGATAACATCTGGCTGCTACTAATGGTATTTTCTTTTCTGTATATTCTTCTAGGCCGTCTAGAGTAAGGAATAAAGTAACTCCAAAGTCACATCTACACAAATAGGTAAAAAGGATTTGCTGAAGGTTTTTATCTGAGTAACACTAATTTTTAGAACCACCATTCTAAATATTGACGCTTAGCTTAATTCTTTTCCCAACACATCTTAAGAGATCAACTTTAAAGTAAAATGTGGTAACAAACCCACTAACAAATTAGCTTCAAATGCTCTCTTGTTATAGTCAGCACATGCAAAGCCTATTTTCCTGGAAGAAGTTCAAGTTTTTACTGGATACTTTCCAAGCAGCTCTGTGTTGCAGTAATCTACCACTTTCCCTCTTACAGACCTGCAAAAGTCACAGCTATTACTCAAACAACCCGAACATACTACTCTAATCTGAAGACATTTCTAATGTTAACAACTAATGTCTCAAAAAGATATTTTGTCTTTTGTATTTATACACATGTTCACTACTCATACCTGCAATACTGCTAGGACCTCAAAAAAATCTGAATAAAATAGCTTCATTGTTTGTTTGAAATGAGTTAGGTGCTGTGGTTGATTGCTCAGAGCGAATCATTTAGTAAGACAGCATACAGACAAAACAGAACCCAAGATGAAGAGAAAACAAAGACATAAAAACAATGGCTCCAGAGTATACAATATCAATGTCAATGGTTTGGAAACCAGCAAAGGCAATCCTCTGGCACACACAGTTATGAGTGTACTTAAGATGATATGAATTTTTATCTATCACGCCTGTTCGCACCCTTGATGTCATCTGCACTATTTGTACTTCCTTCGTACTGTTCTCTCTCTGGTGGCAGACATTTTAAAAAAAAGTTTTTCTGATGTTATGATACAAGACAGCAAAACAGCCTACAAAGAGAGTCATACATCAGTTCTTCCAGTGGAATGGTTCTGGAGCTATATGGGTATATACCATATAATTGGTTTGCATAAAGAAACAGTGCTACTGCTGTACAGTAGAATAAACTACTACCCTTACTCTTTTAAGGGAGAGTGATCAGTTTGAAAATTATTACAGTGCCCAAAGTAAAAGGAAATATCCTGGTGGGAGTCTTCTTTAGACCACCAAGATGAAGAGGCAGTTGAAATAGTCTATAAACAGTTGGCAGAATTCTCACAATCACAAGCTCTTCCTCTCTTAAGGGATTTCAACTTAAAAGATGTCTGCTAGTAATACAACACAACAGAAAGAAAGTAGTCCAGGAGGTTCCTGGAGGACAATTTCCTCACATAGTGGGTGAGGGAGAGAACAAGGGCTGGTGCCCCACTGGACCTGCTGTTTGTTTGAACAAACTAGGATTAGTGGGAGAGGTGGTGATCAGAGGCCATCTTGGGCACAGCAATCAAAAACTGTTATGAGTTTTCAGTTCCTGGGGAAAGAGGGAATCAGTAAAACTGCTGCCTTGAAGTTCTGAAGGGCACTTTGACCTATTTAGGGGACTAGTTGTGAGAGTCCCTTGGTAGGCAATCTTGAGGGACACAAGGGTCCAGGATAGCTGGATGTACTTTAAGGAAATCTAAAGGCACATGAGCAGGCTCTACCCCTGTGTCAACAAACGGGGAAGAAGACCAGCCTGGTTAAACAAACAGTTTTGGGTAGAACTCAGTTTAAAAACAAGGCATGTATCAGCTTCAGAAGAAGGAGCAGGCAACTTGGGAGGACAAACAAGGATATCATGAGGTTACCCAGGGGAAAAATTAGAAGGGCCAAAGTCTAACTGGAACTTAATCTGGTTACTGCCAAAAAAGAAAAGGAAAATGTTTTTACAAATATATCAGCAACAAAAGAAGGGCTGAAGGAACTCTACATTCTTTACTGGATGTAGGGGGAAACGAAACATAGTAAAAAAGTATGAAGAAAAATCTGAGGTTCTTAACGCCTTCTTTGCCTCAGTCTTTAATAATGACACCAGCTGTCCTCCAAGTACCCAGCTCTGAGAGGTGGGATGGGAGCAGAATGATGCACCCATAACCCAGAAGGAAAAGTTCAGCAGCATGTTAACACCATTTAGATGCACACAAGTCTATGGGGCCAGATGGGATCCACCCAAGGGTATTAAGGGAGCTGGTGGCAGAGTTCAGCAAGCCACTTGCCATCATTTACCACCAGTCCTGGCTAACCAGGGAGGTCCCAATAGACTGGAAGTTAGCAAATGTGACCCCCATCTACAAGACGGCCCAGTAGAAGGATACAGGGAAATACAGACTTGTCAATATGACGTCAGTGCTGGGGAAGGTTACAAAACAGATAATCTTGAGTGCCATTATGGACATACAGGACACTCAGAGAATCAGGCCCAGCCAGCATGGGTTTGTGAAAGGCACATCTTGCTTGACCAACCAGATGGATGAGAGAAAGGCTGTGGATGTTGTCTACATGGACTTTAGTAAAGCCTTTGACACCTTTTCTCATAGCATTCTCTAGGAGAAACTGGTTTCCCATGGTAAAGAGAAGTGCATTCTTTGCCGGATAAAAACTGACTGGATGGCTGGGCCCGCAGTGTCGGTGAATGGAGTTACATCAGCTGGCAGCCTAGGTCTCAGTGTTGAAGACAGCTCTGTTTAACATCTTTATCGACAATCTGGACAAGGGGATTGAGTGCCCCCTCACTCAGTTTGCAGAAGACACCATGCTGGGGAGGAGGACAGGAAGGCTCTACTGAGGGTTCTTGACTGGATCAATGAGCCAAGGTTAACAGTATAAGCTTCAACAAGACCAAGTCATGACAGCCCGAGGCAGTGATACAGGCTGAGGGCAGAGTGGCTGGAAAGCTGACTGGTGGAAAAACACCTGGGAGTGCTGGTTGACGCAGCTGAACATGAGCCAGCTGTGCCCAGGTGGCCAAGAAGGCCAACGGCATCCTGGCCTTCATCAGCAATAGTGTGGCCAGCAGGACCAGGGAAGGGATCATTGCCCTGTATTCACACTGTTGAGGCCCCACCTCAAGCACTGTGTTCAGTTCTGGGGCCCTCAATTTAGGAAAGACATTGAGGGGCTGGAGTGTATCCACAAAAGGGCAACAGAGCTGGTGAAGGGTCTGGAGCACAAGTCCTATGAAGAGCGGCTAAGGCAGCTGGGGCTGTTTAGACTGGCGAAAAGGGAGCTCGGGAGACATTATCTGTTTACAACAGCCTGAGAGAAGGTTGCAGTGCAGCAGGAGTCAGTCTCTTCTCCCAGGCAACTAGGTATTGGATGAGAGGAAATGGCCTCAAGCTGTGCCAGGGGAGGATATTAGGAAAACCTCTTCACTGAAAACATGGTCATGCATCGAACAGGCTGCCCAGGGAGGTGGTGGAACCACCATACATGGAAGTGCTCAGAAAAACTTCTGGATGTGGCACCTGGAAACATGGCTTAATTGTAAACACAGTGGTGCTGGTCTAAGGGTTGGATCTGATGATCTTAGAGGTGTTTTCCAACATAAAAAATCCTGTGATTCTATGAAATGTATCAGAGATTAGTGGAAACTTTAAATGCTCAGATGCAACTGATCTACTAGAAAATTTGGATGTGTCTGTTCACAAAGGGGCATGAATACAGACCTTAAACAAAAATCCAGGAATAAGAATGAAAAACAATGAAAAAGGAGAGAGAATAAGGAGCAGACTAATAATAAAAATAATGATCATAACAATGCTTTTTTTTTTTTTAAGAATCAAATGCCAGGCTACTTGCTCTCTAAGAATCAGCAATTTCTGTCTTTGAGGATGCTGATTCCACAGAAGGAAAGCAAGCTCCACTGAGGAAACTATGGGGGGAAGGAAAAAAATCAATAGCTGTCATTAATCAGAAGAGGAGCATTTAGAGCTCCTACATAAATAACAAAGAAACCATCAGAATCATATCTCTTCAAATTGCTTCAAAGATCTTTTAAGTGATCTAGGAACAAAAAGTCATCTCCCAAATCATACTGTGGCATGAAAGGCAATATATGCAG
The DNA here is from genome assembly GCF_017639235.1 of Corvus kubaryi. Classification (NCBI taxonomy): domain Eukaryota; kingdom Metazoa; phylum Chordata; class Aves; order Passeriformes; family Corvidae; genus Corvus; species Corvus kubaryi. The sequence goes on from NW_024581117.1 coordinate 6,365,300, forward strand.
AGCACATTTCCATTCTTAATCATATATATGGGAACATCTGTCAGGATACATGTTTCACCATTTGTCCTCCCTTCCACTCTTACGACTATTTTTCACTCAGTGAAACAGCATAGACAGACAACAAAAAATTAATACAACCTACTAACAAGTAAAAGATTCATGGCAAAAAAATGGACAGAATTTTAATAAGGGAAAAACCTAGACCTCTGCAAAAGGTAAGTTCACCTTCCCACAGAATTTAGAGTTCAGTAGTTCCTTCTTCTGGTTGCAAGACTTCATCTCAATTTCACACTGGAGGCGAGGGAGGAAGAATGAAACTCTTCAGAATCACTTTCTAATATCATTTAATAAAGGGCAGAAATTCCTGCATAAATCATGTAACAAACAAACTCTCTTCTTCCTTCTCCCCCATCAATTTCTATCTAAGGTAAAGAAAATCCACATCTTCTGCCAGAGAAGGCAGAAAGCACAAACAGTAAGCTAAAGGTCTTGCCATGAAGAGTGCTAGTGGTGTGATATGTGCCTCGACATAACAAACCTCTGCTTCAAAACTTTTTCACACAGACCAGTGTAAAAATAACAATGGCAGCAAATGGGTGTTTTCTGCTACATATAAACTGATGGCAAAATTAATCTCTGACTAAGTAGGCACACACTGGTTCGGGTACCTTATTTACTAAATGCTCCACTAACATCCTACCCATAGACACTGGGAAGAGATTTTTTTTCTCCTCTGGCCTAACAGTAAAAAGGCAGCATCTCTGCTGTGACCTTGTAAATTCTGGTCATTTTCTTTAGAAATGAAAGCAATGTCTATGCTTTTCCCAGCAGACTTCTAAATAATCTTCTAGGGTTACCACAGTAAAAAAGTTTCTGAAACCCTGGGCTAAAAAGTGAAAAAGTTACCATCTGAGATGTATCACAAATCAAATAATAAAATCCAGAAGTTAAGCAATGCCACTGGTCACAGAGAGATTCAAGTGGCTAAATCTATAAGCAATTATATTACCAGAGCTTTCAAATATGGCAAATATAATTCACTTCTAAGATTCCTCACAAGGTATAGTTTTAGAGCCATGTAATATCAGCATAAAAGAGATGCATGTTAGGCATCTCATATGTCTGTTTCTCTAATGCATCTTATAAGGTTACCAACTCAAATTTCTAGATAGCAATTACTGAGAAGCAGAGGTTCCTTAACTCTGTTAACACTATGTTTCATCATGCTTACAACACACAGGTACACACTGTGCTGGATTTCAGCAAGTTGTCTTTGCTTCGGATAAAAACCTGGGTTGTGCAGACTGATCTATTCTTTCCAACCCATTCTGTATCTTTAAAGACAGCCATTTCTGGTGCAGCTGTGGTCCTATGCAGAGGATTGCAATGCCTGCTCTTCTCAGAGGTGAGTAGCCTCTTTCCCAGGTGTTAGGACACATGGATACCATTATCTCTCTCCAAGCAGATTTCACTGAGAGATGTAGTATTCTGTCTCTTTAATGTAGCGCCCATTAGCCCAGAAACTGAAACTTAAAGTGGTTTGTTTTGCTTTAGTGCAGTTACAGCAGCTTTGATAAAGGAAGGTCTTGACAAGGATCAAATCACCTGGCTTTAAATCACAGCCCCAAGACTGTGGAAGGACCACTTACTCTTTTTGCCTTAGCCTCTTTAAAAAGTGTAACAGGGAAAGCAGTATTCCCGTGTTCCACAAACATTACTTGAGTTAGTTCATCAGTGTTCGTGATGCATTCATATACCCAAGGATATAACTGTGAAAAATTCACCAGGCAATAAGCAAGTAACTGTCTTACTAATAAAAATCAAACGTTCTGAAATATCAGACAATGTAAGGATTTAAGACCGCCTAAATCCTTCTTCATGGATGGACTTAACATGTGGAAATACTCTACTTATGCAGTACTTTAGTGTCCATCCCAGTTAAGCTCTAGAGCCCTTGTTTTGTCCTACATTTAAGACAGAGGACATGAAAAGAACTATTCACCTACCTGAAGAATGCAAACACTTAACTGATCCACTCTACAATACAGTCCTGGTTCTCATTCATTGCTGCTTTGTAGGCAGCAGCCTACAAAATGTGGTTGGGAGGAAGTCTAGGTGGCAAATATATGATCTTGTTTAGGGGTGGTATCAGAACTCTTGCAGTATGAAACCATGATACAATAGCAGCTGCCTTTAGGCTATACTGTACAGCAAGGATACCTATTTAAAGAGACAGTATTGCCACTGAGTACATAAACATTGCTGATTTTGCAATCAAGTGTTTTGGGAAATTCCTGCCTTCACAATACTTTAAAACCAAACAGACAGAGTTTTCCTTTTTTTTCCAGAGAACTGGTATAAGGCCATCATTGAATGCAATACACAGCATATAGTAGACCAAGATGGAACACAGCACATCTGTATTTGGTTGGCAATAGCTTCTGGCAACATTTGCTGGAGTGCAGACCCCGCTGGCAACAGTATTGTCTCCTTTCTATTGGGTGTTACGTGAAACCATACAAATATAAGTCATAAATAAAATATTGCATATGTTCATGTTACAGAATATCAAGAAAATTCTCCACTGGACTCTTCACATCTGCACTGATTAATCCTAATTTAAAAAACAAAGAAGATGCGGTGGTCACATAGCTTCAGTCCAGGGTTTGTAAAACCTTGAGAAACATGGAGGCTAAAGTCAGCTCTTCTGTCTGATGAGATAGAGTGTGTGAGCCACAACACACATGTCATGTGCATTTACTTAAGCATAACAAGCAAAGGCCTCTGGCACCAGCACATTGGCAGTGAGATGCCGTAAGTGGTTGGCACTTCACACTGCAACACTACTGACTGCTCATATAGTGATAGACCAATACAAATTCAAGTAGCTACCACAGCTACTGAAAATAGGACAAAAAGCAAAAGACAGTGGCAGCCCACTCAAAGTGCAGCAACAGTATTTAAAATCCATCCTTGGAGCCTTTTATTTGGTAAATATGGAACCTGGAAATTATTTACATTCCAATTAATTCCCTCAAAAATCCCTAAAAAGATAATTTTCAGTTTCTTTAAATGAAAATGATGCTGCATACTGAAGAGATTTATTTAAATTAGGCCTCACCTTCAAGGCTCTCTCTTGAAGCTGGCATATGGGAATAAGGGAACAAGATGACAAATTCCTCTAAAACAGATCTTTGCAACCAAAAAACAGGATGTCTTTAACTTAGCCAGACTTAAGGTGAATAACTGAAAATCAAAAGTGCTCACCCAGAAGCCTTCTGTATCAACAATTCCTTCTATAAATCATTTCAGGCACTAGGCAAAATATTCACAGGACCATATCACCACTCAATATAAAATCAGCAAACAAGAGTAATTAAATGGGGAGCAATTTTCAACATTTCTTTAGGGTACACAAATAAACACAACTTGAAGCACATAGCTATTAAATCAGCCTATGCTGTCACCTTCCCACTTTAACAACCTGTGTACAATACACAGCAGACTACCAACTTGTTTTACAGAATTAAAGCTTCAACCACTGCTTAACACACCTGTGAATGAGCAATACAGAAGGGCTAGAGAGACAAGAGACTGTTGTCCCCATGCTACAACACACCTGTTCTAACTGACAGTACCATTTCTGAATGCACACACTGGCCAGGAATGACTTTTCCATACCAACTGTGTGTATTGGTTCAAGTAGAAAACCCTCACTCTTTCTCACAGCACCCGTACACACAGGAGCCAGAAACAAGCTACCATCAGAGAGAAGCAGGAGATGCCTCTGCATGTTAAGCAGCATTTGGCATCTGCAGCCCTGGACAAGGCACCATGGCAATGATGGCAGGCACTGACGCCAATTCTTATTTCAAGTTGTGTGTACTTATCTGCACCACACTGCTTTCAAAAGCTTCCGTGCCTATTTCCTAAACAGCTGTTGTTCTCCACAGCTGTAAAACAATCACTCTCTTGAAAGCAAACAAAAATTATGGACCTTTTGAGAGGGGTCAAACAAGCACCTTGGCCTCAAACACAGGGTAGAAATTGTGACAAACGGTGCATTTAAGAAGGAACATTTTGGCACAGTAATTATATGTGACAAGACAGACAGAGTCCTTTCTTCCAGTAACTGCCATTTGCTTACTTTTAAAGAAGATAATAAAGGTGGCATAATAAAACAAAATGCTTAAAAATTAAACCAAAGCCATTCTTTTTTCACTCAGATGCATAGAATGGTAAAGAAAAAGAATTATTTCAATAATTTCCTTAGTAATACAAGTAATATTTAAATAGATTTAATAGTGCTGCTCCAAACCAATGAATTATGAGTTTAAAACCTATTAAAATGTAATGTTTTTTTCCTGAGCTGAGGGGAGAGAGATTTAAATTCACTGAATTTTAATATTTCAGCTTGAGCTGCAGGAGGTAGAGAAAGTCCAAATGAACTATTCCATCAGCACCATTCAAGCATGAACATTTTAATCAGTTTTACTTCCTTGGAGTTCTCCAACACAGTTTACGCTGTCATTCTGAAAGCACTTAACACAGAGGGTGTGAAAAACCACCAAGGCTTGTTATTGCCTTCACAATTGATGGCAAATAATTTTGCAGACTTCCTATCATTAAAATGTCACTGCTAAAAATTGAGGTTCAGCATTTCTCGTGCTAAACTGCATTTTCTTTGAACACCATCACATACCCATTCTTAAGTTTTTGGTACATTTATCTCTCTCCATGTGATAAGCAGCCACACAGGCCTTCATTTCTGCCTTACTACCTAACTGTAGTAGAAAAATGACTATTTTAAACAGATAAAATTCATAAAATATTACAAGTTACTTCCCTGGTTCCCTTATTAAAATGTAACCACACTCACACAGCATGTTCCAATTGTATAGTATAATGGATTAAAGAAAACAAACCCCAACATTTTAAGAAAGTTAGACAACTCAATTTATTAATACAGGAAATGAAAACATCATTCCTAATTAGATTATATTACTGATTTAAGGCAACAATTTGAACACTGTTCCAACAGTGCGATCTTGCAGATTCTAATGCAAAAACACGGCAGCACGACACATGACAAGATCAACCAGATATATCACACTGCTCATCCTGGAACACCCAACCTGGAAAGCAGCTCTGAATGTGCACTACAGATTGCCCTGAGCAAGAATGCTGCACCACACTGTCCACGGCAAACATCAGAGAGTCTGAATGCCTGCAGATTTACAGTCCTCCTGCAGCATGCTTATGATACACCCAGTTTTGGTTTAGTTTTTCTCACTGCATCTCTCCAGAAGATGATAAATGATTGTTTGAGCCCATCAACAGTTTTAAACTGAACATGACCTGTGAAAGAAGTCATTATAACTGTGTTTCATTCCATTAAACATAACTAGTTTATTGTCAGGAGAACAGGCAGTCTCTCTGGGTTCTGGGCTCACTTCAGTATTTTGCATTTAAACTGCACGGATCAGTGATTTGGTTCATTTACCAATGAAGATAGAATAATATTGCAAAGTTAAAAGGTGCTTCATCAGATTCCATTAAATCAGAGCACATTCATACAAAAATATATACATGTGAAACACAAAGAGAGATATGATCTGTGCACCTTCACTTCTTTTCTTGTGCCACACTCCATTCTGGTAGCATGCACTTTTAAATCAAACCCAGAGCTGCTCTGTTCGAACCAAGGGAGTTTAGCATGAGTGAACTGAACTGAATAGAATGCCCACAAAACACAGAGAAACTTAAGCTGAAGTTTTATTTCCGAAACTCAAAATACTGCTTCTGGTTTTGTCTGATACATAGTTCAATGGGTTAAACAAACATGGGAAGTTTTTAAAATACCACAGGGTTAAAAGAACACAAACCCTGTCAGACTTACCAAACAGAAAAATAACGTAAGATAACATAATCAGGATTTTCAATTATGTTCTTTTTTTTATTTTTATCAGTATTCACTTTAGAAAGTATGATAAGCCTTTTCTAGCCCCACACTACATTTTCAGACTCTAAATCTAAGTGCGAACATAACATTGTTGTGGATATTCTTACAACGTGATCTTAAGCTTATTAGATAGCTTGCATTCCTTTTTATTCCATTTTTTAAAAATTAATCTCTAAAAGATTGCATGAGATTACTTCTCTTTAAACCTAATGAAGACCCAACTTCAGTCCATATTGCTCCTGTTTTTCTAAAATTAAAGAGAAACACACAGTATTTCCTAAGTCAACATAAAACAGCTGAGAGAAAAAAGGCAGTAGAGCAAGGTAAAAATCAGACTTGTCAGGGAGGCAAGGGCTGGCCAACTTTAATGCACAAACCCAAAAGTCCGATAGTTTAGAGAAGTTTGAGACAATAGAATTTCAGCTGACATGAAAAGACAAACTCAGACAGGAAGAGAAAAGAAAATTTACTTCTGTCAGGTGGGGGAAGACCAACAGAATTACTGCCAGGCTCCCAGACAAGTGTCTCATCTGTTTGTTTTTATTCTGTGTGGTTTAGTGGTTCATGAAAGCAGGATAAACTTAAATGATGAGTGCGATAGCCAGTATCTTTAACATCACACACTTCACATTTGCTTTCTTTAGTAGAACTCAAATTGCTTTTTGCAGTCTCTCTAATCCAAACAAAGGTGAATGGCAAAAATGTGCACAGGTAGACTGTGAAGGATGTGCGTGTGCACGTATACACAAAACCATACATGCAACTATAAACGCATGCTACAAATGCACATGCAACACACACATATAAAAGCTTCTTTCATAAAGATGCCAACCTTTAGCTACTTACTTTATGCAAAGAATGTTAATAGAAGGCAATATTTTTGGTTAGGTAATGAAAACTAATTGGGAAATTATTCATTTCCCACTCTCCCCACTGGAGCGTAAAAGACATACAACAAATGTTATTCATGATTCTACACGATGCACTCTGATTCACCTCTTTCTTTCTAACGGGCACTTCAGAGGAAACAAAGGTTACTCTTTTTCATTTATAATTTCTAATTGACTGCCAGTGCTTTCTTGTGGTCAGAGGTATACAAAACAGAGTTAGAAACAGCCTATTAAAAACAAGCTACAATCAGACCGCTGCTCTAAACTAGTGTCAGAAATGATCAGAAAGTCCTGATTTCCTTGTTAAAAGACACAGGCATAATTGAAGCAATATCATCACTTCAGATTGATTATTCAGCGACCCTTATCCACATCTTCATTCAGCAATTTGAATTTTAATGAAAGTAAATGGAATAATTAGCATTTCAAAGTGTGTTTGATACACTGAATAAAAAAAAGGAAAATACTTTTATGTATAATCTATACGCAGAAGAAAAAGCATTTGGGAGGACGCAAAAGATAGGAAGTACAGTTGTAGTGTCTTCATTAGAATAACTTAAACAACTGCTTGCTCCAGCTGCATAATTATACAAGAGAATAATGTGTTATTAAGCTATGACTTCTCACCTTTTTTTTATGTAGTGTGAACAGCCATTTGTTTCGTTGTTATGCCTGTCTTCTCCAGTTATAAAATATAAACACTGTTGGCTGCCCACACCTATAAAATCTCTGTACTGGGCTAATACCACTGGCAGTAAAGGTTTTACAAGAGGGGCTCCACACACCTGTATTTTTAGATGACTAAGAGCAGGACACCTATAAGCACAGTGGCGATAAGTAGTTCTGCTGTCGATTTTGGTTGTATGTTTGGTTTTTTTGGTTTTGGTGGGGGTGTTTCGGTTGGTTGGTTGGGTGGGGTTTTTTGTTTTTTAAAGTAACAGCTATTTTTTAATGTAAAAACAAAAAGTGTGATGAATGTTCAGAGTCTTGAACCAACACACAGAAAAATATGTGGGCAGCAGGGATGGGAAAAACAGTGTATCATATCAAGGCTACCTGTTACCGTGGCTGCAGAAGCAGACTGGCACGTGGTATGCAAAGGAAACAATGTTCCTCAAATAGAACATTAAAAGAGAAAAAAAGGAAAAACAAATACAGAACCTGCTTTGGGAAATAGATACAACACAGACATTAATTACCCCTTTAGTCTTCTTGGCACAATGCAAGCAAAAGTCTTCAGGTAGTAACCAGCTTTTATGAAGATCAAGCTACTGAACTTCACCACTGCCCACAACTTTTGCCCACCTGATGGAAATGAGTTCATGCAAGAGAGAAAGAAAAAGAAAAGCTATTTACAAACACTACCAGGGCTAAAATGGAAAGACCACATACCCCAATGATTGCGTTCAGTTCTGCCATGGTCACTTGTTTGGCACGCTCCACAGCCTGCACCACTTGTTGCTGGTGCTATAAATGAAGATCAGAAACAGAATAAAATTATTTGTTTCTAAATTCTTAAGCACAGTTTCTTTCTTTTATTGTTTTTATTTGCTTTTCTAACACATGCAGGATCTAAATAAGTATTCTCTAATAGACAGTCACATTGTGTGTTGATCTGCAAAAATATATAGGCAAGAGGAGGATTTTTATTTTTATGCCATTACATGCTAGGAATTACACCTCTGCTTCCCGAAGAGCTCTTTTACAACCTGGCTAAATGGGAAAATGCTCATCAGCACAATGTGCTTTTGAACTTAAATGCCATCTTCAAATGTAAGCCACTTTCCTTACAACCACGGAAACTTTATGAATAAACCCCACCCAGTATTCTGAAAAGAAAGGTATGTATTTTCAACAAGCACATGGCACCCACATCACTGAAGAATATACAGATTCTCCTCCTAGGTACATTTCAAAGCAGCTCAACCATGAGAAAGAAATTTAAAATGACATTCACAAATCTGTCAAACACATGAAAAAGAACTAATTATTTCAATCCCCAATATGTAAATTTTAATAGCTTTAAAAAGTCCATCAAAAACACATGGTATAATTAACAACACAGTTTACAAGCTCCAGTGGTTGTATTATCTCAGTTTGAGTGATACTGTATTCCTGCAGTAAATTCAGAATTACTGTATGTTGAAAACTGACTGGTATTTATTTGAAAACATCAACTACAAACAAAATAAGGTTCTCATCTTGCAACCAGATTCATGCCTGTTCAGACCTCCACCAGAGGCAAATTAATCTTCACAGGCAACCTCATACAATCAGGATGACACAGAACAAATAGGTGCAAGGAAGGGTCATAGAGAACTGCAAGTAGGTTGTGTGATCTGCACTGAGAGTGAGACATCTTTGATTTACAGCTACAGGTCGAACAGAGAAAGGAAGGAGGTCTTGATCTGGAGAGGTGCTAAAACTGTAACAATGAAACATCAGCTTTGTATCGAAACCAACATCTAGATGTTTTTCGGCACAGAGTTTAAGGAAAAGGTTGAGAAGGTCCCTTTAAAGATTCAAGTTAGCCCTTCCATGGCTGTGAGTATGGGCAGAATGGAGCCAAGGTACAGGCCATCCTGTACAGCAACTCCTCCTGTGCATCCTTATCAGAAGTAAGAAGATGCATAAAATGAGGACCCAAATCCTCAAGACCACCTCCAACACAAGAGTGAGGTGAAGAGCATCCAGACTCCCCAATGGGAGCACCCTAAGCCCCACTGTGTGGGGGGCCTGTAAAAAAAGGTGCTGCTTGGCAGACTCAGATTTCACAATTCTCAGTGCAACACACAAACAAAAATGGTATTTTCACTTACAAGCCCTCTCGCATAAAAGCTCTCAGGGCAAGGAAAAACAAACCTAAAAATCCATCCATAACAGTATGTCCCGGTTTTGGCCAGTACAGAGTTAATTTTTACACAGCAGCCATGAGGTGTGGGCGTGTCTGGGCTATTTTATAACACCTCACCTCATTGCTTCAGGGCACAACTGAGGGACTCTTGGGCGTTCTGGAAGAAATAGCTTTTGGTCCAGGAAAGCATGGTAGCTGGAGGGTCTGTCTTTCATTGGTTCTTGGCCCTGGGCTTGGTGAACAATTTTGCTTGGAAAATCAGTCTCTCCTTGTACATTTTTGTTATTAGCATTGTTGCTGTTACTGTCTGTTTTCTTATCACATTCCAGTAAATTGTTCTTATCTCAACCCATAATCTCTGCCTTTTTTCTCCCGCAGAGGAAGGTGGTGGGGGAAGTGGCTGCATGGTTTTCTTTTTAGTGGAAACACTAAACTGGGGAGTGCCATTCCCAAACACGGACACTGTAAAAAATTCTGATTATGAAGAACAGATAAATGCAAAGAATGAAGGTGGTAATTCAGAAAAACTCCTGGAAGGAAGAAAATAGTTGTTTTTTTTTTTTTTAAGCGAAGAAGAATTACATGAAGGAAATGACTAGAGACCAAGTAGAATACTGCTACTTTGTAGCTGCAAACAGAATCACAGCAGTCCCATTTAGAGTTTTGTAAAACTACAGTGCCAATATAAATCCAATCTCCCACTTACAAGAAGACAATGTAAAGACTAAAAAGCAGGTTGAACATGAGTAAACATATTCTTGGTATTTAAGAAGAAAAAATTAAAAATCCAGTGTATCTCTACCACAGATACCAGAAAAAAAGAAAATTATAATATTCAAGCACCAAGTTCCTGGCAACGTGTTATCAGCTCCAGGTCATCACTTGTTAAGAACAGGTACAGTTTTCATCGATTATATAGCTGAAAATCTGGTGACCCATGACTCTTATGTCAACAGGGTGACTATAAAAATTACAGCACTATTTTCTGGAGGAGGTCATTCACACCAAAAATGGGTCACGGAATTTTTCATCAAGTCATTATAAAAACCCCAAAAGAACAAAGAAGAGTTTTCAAAATATGTACTTTTTAATAGAAGCATTTACAGAGAAGTTTAGTCTTCTTTCTTACCATTTCACAGGCAATGCTTTTCACAATGAGGTAAAGAAAGTTCTTGCATATATGAGTGTTCTATTCCAACACCAATTCACTTAAATCCTGTTCCCAGGAGAAGAAAAAACTTCTAAGGCACTACAAAAACTGGCCTAAGCTTATCAAAATCATTGTAGAAATTACTTCAATTTGCATCCAGGATTTGAAAAATAAGTCAACTCCAGAAGAGCTAGAGTGTTTTCTGTTCCCTTACAGCAAACACATAAAGAATAGCTCTCAGAAGAATTTGGGAAAAATGTTATTTCATTCTTAGGCGAGAGGAAGAGAAGGCGAAGGCATGGAGTACCAAAACCTCACTTTCAGATTTCTGCTGGAGCAGCCACACAATCCATCTTTCATTGATACTAATAGGTTTGGGATCAAGACTTCACAGAGAGGAGAAAACCCAAGGGCCTAGTAACACTGAACTTAAATTAGGTACAGTAGAGACAATTAAAACTCTCCTATTGCTAGCTGCTTTAACATTGATTTAATCTTCAGTGGGGTCATATGCAAAAGGCTCAAAATAGACGGTCTGTAATTAGCCTCCCCATCACTCCCAGCTCATTGCAGCAACTGAGCAGGCTCCCCCTCAACTCTCAAAACCCCAATGGGGGGCATGACCCAAGTGATCCTGGGGCTACTTCAAGTTACAGACACAAACCACACACTTGAGTGAAAAAAGGCCCAGGAAAGCCCATGAAGGGTTTGAACAGGCCATGCAGGGTTTGAAGAGCTGTCTGCTCACAGCCCTTCTGAAACTGGGGGCTCCAGGTTACCAGCCACAGCTCTAGGAATGGGTGCGGATCTCTAGATGTAGAGAAGGAGTCCATCTGGGCCCAGGGACCCACAGCAACCCAAAGTCAAGGTGAGGGGCAGGGAGCACAGGGGCCCACTGAGCAGATGGCTGGCCCAGCCCGAATGGGTACCCAAGGATGGATGGTTCCAATACCTGCCATGTGCCTGAACACCCTCCTGGGCCAGCACACCAGCAACAAGCAGCATTATGTTAAAACCAAGCAGTACACATCGGCCTGTCCATCAAGTGATCACGTAGTGATTTACAGCCAAGTAAAAACAGCAACAACATAAAAGGGTTACTTTTTCCCCAACCAAATACAGACACAGGGTTGCAACTTTCACACACATTTAATGCTAGCCTTCCTCTGTGCACACAAGCAAATGACAGACCTGGGGTTTTTTCAGTTGTGGGAAAACAGTATTTTGCACTGCATTTAACATGGCAGAGCAATGAGCTCAGTACCCTACCCCATGCAGACTAATACTGTTTCTCCTTTCTAACTTCTTGTTTCTTCTCCCCTGTTTGCTTTCTGTAATGAGCAGTGTGTCTGCACTTGCCTTGTGCTGGAAAATCACTTCTTTTAGTCTCACAGTGGGTAGCAACAGCTACAGAGACCACAAGAAGAATGTAGGCTTTTTCACCATCACATTGTCTCACCACACAGTTGTCACCTAGCCTCGGCTCATGCACAGGCAGTGCAGCATGGTGGAAAATTCCCGGGATTTTTATAACATGTCAGAGCTCTCCACAACTCCCAATGACAGGGGCACTGTGCTGACAGCAACCGACTGGCCAAAATTCCCCCAGGCACGAACACAGTTACACTGGTGTTAAAAACCCCTAATTACAGACTGTCTTCAGGACTACCACCAACATTCAAAGCAAAACTCCCTGCACAATTTGCTTGAAAGAAGCAAGCAGCCTCTGCTATTCCTTACTCACATTATTTTGTTGTTCTGTTATATGTTTAGAGGAAGTACAGGTCTTGCTTAAGAACTGCAGCACTGCCTTTCTTAGAAGCCCTATCTAGAGACAACATAATGAGACAAGGTCATGCCAAAAACGCTAGTGAGAATTGGAGAGCAAATACACACTTACCACGGAGTACAGCACACACTGTAAAAGCTAGAAGGGACAAGTTGGGTCACTGCACACAGGCACCGTAACTCAGACAAGATATAATAACTACTTTAGAAAAATGTAAGAACATGATTAGCAATATATGCATAAACTGCTAATGAGATGCATTCCTTGCCAGAAGGATTACAGATCTCTGAGAGTTTCCTTGTTTCCTTGCTGTTCAGCTCCAGTCTGGGGCAAGTCTAAGATGGAGGCAAATAATTCTGTTTTCTCAACCTCACATCTCAGACCAAAAGCTACTTCCTTCTGATCAGTATGTAAGAACTCCTGGTCTGCCTTCCATATAATGGATCTCACCCTCCTCATTCAAATTTACTGGGCTTTAGAAATGCCTCTAGGGAAAGTATGCACAAAGAAGAGCAAGCATATTATGGCCCACACCAATCTCCTACAAGGAAAACCATCAACTGATATTAAAATGTTTGAAAAGAGAAGACATCTTTCTGATGTTTGTTTACATGTATGCATGCCAGTGCTTGGCGTTTTATTATACTAGTAAGTATATTTGACCACCTTAATGTGCACAGGGAACTGAAGATGCCTGTTAAAAAACAACCCATTCAGCTTGTTATTAGCTAGCTCACTGGCAGTTGGAAGGGAAAGTGAACCTTCCAACAAGGTTTCTTACAGCCTCCTTCAGCCTTACAAAATGCTTACATTGAGGCATGTAAGTTGACAGGGACCAATACTGGCTTCTCAAGCAGCTTTTGCAAGTAATGCTGAGCTCCAAGTCGGCCCAACTACAGCATCTGCTGTACACTGGCCAGCTCGCATGTGCTTCATGAATATAAACACAGTCAATATTTGCTCAAAAGAAGGTAATTGTGATATATGAGTACCTCTAGACACACTGAAGAAATGCCACTATCCAGCACTTGAGGTCATTCAGCACTTAGCCCACAATGATAGCCACAGTTGCAACCAGCCACACATACAGTAATCAGCCCCAACCTGAAAGCTACATACTCTGCTGAAGCTGGTAAATTCAGTTGAAAAGTATAAATTAGCAGAGGCACTGTCTATGGCTACAGACACAAAATAATTGCACTGAACTGTCTAGGTCATTCAAGCACGGGGACATTCAACTATCTATACCAACCGCAGCAGATCAAAACTAAATTAACTGCGTGACTACAGTCTAGACCCTTGCAGGCACCCCTTTTATCTTATGCAATAGGAACTACTTTGAGCACGCTGGTATCTCACAATATCACACAGAGGTGCAAAATGACTGTTGCAACACAGGAAGCCCAAAGCCACAGCAGAAATCGAATACACATCACCCCTCAGGTCCATCTCGTGTCTTGACCACAGAATCACGCTTTCCTATGAAAATGGGAAGTTTGTATTTCTTGGTGCTGTATTTTACAGTCTGCCTAAACTGGAATAAATGTAAAAACATGGTACCAGTTGACTGTGTATTTAGGCATGTTAGAAACTTTGTTTTAAATATATGCTTAGATGATGTACAGCGCAGTAAAACTGACTGAGACCTGGAGACTTTACTGAATACTTTACTGGATTGCTGCTAAACAAAGCAGACAGTAGTACACAGTAGTGTGATGTATTATAAATACATCCTTTTCACAAGATCTCTAGTGATTTTCCCCAAAATTTCTTACTTCTAAGTGAGTTATCACAAGCCATTGATTCCTTACAAAGTTAACAAGCAGTAAGACAAGTTAACCTGGTGCTATTATGAGGCAATAATGTTGCCATCAGTGCATGCAACCACTGTATTTTGTTCATTTTTCCCTCAGGCACAATATAAAGGAGCCTCATCACATTTTTCAGCCACTATTCCACAATTAGACTGTATGCAAAATGCACAAACAGCAAAAGCATGCTGCAACTCAATTCTCTATTAATCTAGATGACGAAATAAAGAGACATCCATTAAGACATTCACTTTTCAAAGACACAAATTAGAGGGAAACCAAGACTAGCAGGATACTCAAACCTGAAGCTCAGTTCTCTTTTGACACATCAGCGTATACCAATAGAGACTGATTTAATTATGTATTCTTACTAGAAGAGGTCAAACAACCATCAAGATTTTCCTAAGCCCATTACAGAAACTGTCACTGTCAGTTGCACTGTCAAGACACATGAAAAGCGTTTTTATGTTTCCCTTCTCAATCCTTCCCTGCTGTTTATATATGGTATGCTATCCCTGCTCAGCAAATAAAACCATGTAACTACACCTATAGAGACTCTGAAGCAGTCAAAGTACAAAACAGCTACTTGTTTTAGATCTGTGCAGGACTTGAATTCTGGTCCCCCAGCAATCAAGCTAGAACATTACATATCATTTAGTTTCCACAAATCCATCTTAGTAAGCAGAGTACAGTGGCACTCACAAACACTTCTAGTTTTGATGGCATTATTCTCGTTTCAAACACACACAGATACAAACACATGTGGCACGCATGAAGCTCATTAACTGAACAGCAACATGGAGCACACAGCCTCTTCTTTGCAGCCGGCTGAGCAGCTCTCTTGAAAAGCACTGGCATTTTATGCAACAAGTGAAAAGCCAGGAGAAATAGTCACATCATGTTCTCAGGCATGACGTTTTGCACATGCAATACACAAAAAGACACCTTCCAGTTTTGACTTCACAGCTTCACATATTGTATTGAAATGAAACCATGTGCTAAATTGATGAACACTAACCTGTGCCAACAGACCCCAGCCTCCAGTCCCTTTCCTTCAGAGGGGTGGACAAGGGAAGCCATTATGCACCTGTGGCTTCTTTTCACGAACCACACTTCTTTTTTACTTCACACACACCCGTTGCTCGGAAGCTCCCTCATTAGCTCCCGTCAACTCCCCCAAATCCCAGTGCCTCTTAAATTATCTACAATGCACTCACAATAATACCAGCAAATCATAATTTGGAGAAAATTAATGCTTAGGGAAATTAGCTCACAGTGAGTTTCAATTTTCTGTTTATATTCCCCAAATACACAAAAACATAGAAAGATTTAAGGTAGTAAGTAATCTGGGATGCAGAGAGAAAAAAGGCAAAATAAAAGCTGTGTTTCTATGCCTGCTGTGTTGAACACCACTATTCATGTACCAAAACAGAAGTTTCTGCCCAACTTTAATGTTCATTGCCAAGGATGTAGCACAAATTATGCCTTTCTAGCATTTTTTGCAAGCTGTCTTTTGAGACCCACAAAATCATAATTTCAAGATAAACTACATCATACATTAAAGAAAAATATTTAAACTGTAGTTTTGCTTTGACATTACAACACATTCCATTTCATAAATATATTTAAATGGTATTACAATAGGCTTGAAGAAGATAATGAAGTTACAGTGATAACAGCACAGTGGAAAGTCATCTACAAGTGCCAAGAGATTCATAAGGAAACAGTCTCAACACAAAGTCCCACTTTTGTAAGAGATATGATGAGGCAATCGTTTAGATCAGAAGCAGTACAAATGACTACCTACCTCTTGGGACAGGAAGGGAATGACTTGTGCACATATAGCATTCAGCCTCTTGACAATTTCTGCCTGAAAGCCACAAGAAAAACAAAGTTCAATTACATAAATTCTCAAATGAGACTGTCACCCATGAACCCTAAAGAGACATTTGCTTGGTTTTTTTCAACTCTGGCCATCCTCTGGCCAAGAAATATTCTCAAAATAACAAAAGTGTTTGCACACAGATTCAAAAATACTTAGGAGGCTAGTAATTTCTGGCTAAAACCTTATCCTAAAAAAATCCACTGTTTAGAACTGACAAAAAGAGTAGTTAATTTTGATTACACAATCACAGGAATTTAAAGAACAAAATCTTCAGGAGATGTAACAAAAAAGGTAACAAAATTCTGTGTATCAAACTGAACTCTCTCCTACGATGCAAAAGGAAGGATCATTTCAAATTATAGCAATGCCACTGTAAGCAAAGGGAACAAATACACCATTTATTTGTAACAGTGCACATCACGGGAACATTAGCATTGTAATATACAACCTTACTGATAATCATTCGACCATGTATTTCAGAAAGGAATACTGCAGTCTTGTAACACACTTCTGCTGTTGTCTATTCTACTGGTTAGTAATAGTTACTTTCGTGTGGCAACTGTAATCACAAATTAATAATATACAATATTTTATTTTCATACCAGAGATCAATTCTTATTCTGTGTATTTAATATGAAAATCTCAATAGAGACAGAGGAGATTTGGCTAGATAACACAAGAATTACAGCTCCAGAAGCAGAATATTTAAAGCCACACAGACTTTCCTACAATAAATCATAACTTTCTTACAATAAATTCTAACCAGGATCAGTTCCTCATTTACGATAGGACAGAATGCTTTTCCTCTCACAAAGTCATAAATCATGTGATAAAGACATACTAACACGCAATTTAGCCTTCCTTCTTTTAACAGCAAACCTTCCAGTCTTTTTGGTATGCTGTCTTTTAAATGGCAAACACTTAGAAAAGAATCTATAGATCAGAAAGGCTCAGAAGTAGCAGCAAAAAGTCAGAAGTTCATATGAAATAAATCTGGGTTCAAGGAATATTACAGTTAGCTACATAACCAGCAGACATGGTTTGCAAGAGGTAAGAGAACATGTGAAACTAACTCTGCCCCCTTGTGCATACTGGGTGATACATACAAGTTAATACACACTATTTTGCAATGCAACTTCATTTCTCTGAAATCCATCTAGATTCCCATATGCCATTTATATAGCAATTTCTGTGTTAAACTGTCCTTGTATCTCCTCACTGGTCTTCACTGTTTATGCAAGTCCTTGTCTCATTAAATTTATGCCTTTTAATAATTTTTTTGTATTTGTCTACTACATCTTTTCTATTTATTCAGCAACATAGGTATCTTATAGGACACTTCAGAATATGTTCTGTTCAGCAAAAAGCTAAATTATCCACAAATTTCAAATGCACCTATAAAATCAGATATCCCACACTGTAAAACTTAAATATTCCTTTAAGCAGACAGCATCCACTACATTAGTTGACAAGGAAATTTATTAACTGCTTGTTACACAGGCAGCACAGGGAGTGACAAGTTGTGTGCAGCTAAGCTTCAGCCAGAAAGGCTGTACAATCCAATACAGCATTACTTGAGAAACAGTATTTGATTGTAGCACAAGGCACAGCTGTAAAGTACCTGTTCTTAGTGGTTCCAGCACCATTAATCAAGTAATTTCCAAATTTTGGGTTCCAGCCACACTGCTATTTTTTTTTGGAGAAATCTCCTGAGTGCCTTAAAGCCAGAGAGAAAACTACACATTTTATTCTTCAAGGCTTTTCCACATGAGCACAAAATTCCAAAGGGCCCCTGTCCTGACATAAGCTGAGGCCAGCCTCACCTGCCATTTAACACACATATGTGCCTTCATAAAAAAAAAGGCACATTGTGCTTTCTTCTGATGCAAAACAACTCATCTCCATCTTTAAAGGGCCTGTCACAACCTTCCCCTGCATAGCTCTAGGGGAGTAGCCTTTGGAAAACCACTCTTCTACCTCAGCTGGATACCTTTAGTGCACTGCTAAGGAACTGAGAACAAAACCAGCTCAAAGTGCCATGCAGGAGCTCAGCATCTAATTTTAAAAGGCTTGTTGATTCATAGATTTTAAGGCCAGAAAGGACTGTTACAACTGTCTTATCTGACCTCCTGGGTAACACAGGCTATAAAACTTCACTGGTTTCCCCATCAAACCTGTAAATTACCGTTCAGCTAGGATATAGCTTAGTCAACAAAAATAATTTTATTCTATTCACTTTGAGGCATTTCTTCTCAAGTAAGGTACTCAACCATAGATATTTCAAGTTATTTCAATTATGATGTTTCTCTTTTGATCACTTCTCTCCCCCCTCCCCAACAGAAGCGTCTCTCTTCTACTGCTCTTCTGGCCAAAAAGTGGCTGAAACATATTTGCTCAGTATTTATAAAAAAATCCACCTCTGGCAGATTCTGAACCTGGGAAACGTTCAGCTAAAAAGAGTTTTCCAAAAAGTTGTAAGTAACTGAAAACAGGTGACTGAATATGAACAGCTACACGACTGCAATAATCTCTTGATATCAATCCCACCGGAGTGCAGAACAACAACTCCTTTCATGCTGTATGCAGGGAAGTGAGTTGATGGAGAAAGCATCCAGCTCAGCCTATGGAGAAGAAAGAGCTAAAACAGCTTCAAGTGATGTCTAAACATTCCCCAGCAGCACTTCTATGCTAGACCAGTCACACCAAAGCCAAAAAGCCCTTACTATACTAAAGTGTTTGCATTTTTTCCCTTATTAAAACAGTCTTTACTTTCCCTAACAAAGAGCATCCCCAGTTGCATGGTTGTGAATAAAGTTACCTTTTATCATCTTCCACACTCAAGCAGCAAGGAAACAGCCCAGCTGAGCAGCAGCAGACTGCAGAGACACAGCATGACTGAGGCATGGAGTGCCTACCTTTGGAGACCACGGGCAGTCCGACAGCATGAAGGAAAACACTGTGTATGGACACAAGATAGGTACACATTCTGTACCAAGGAAAGTCTCAAAACAGACACTTTCACACAGTAAATATGAAGTACACTCTGTCTCAACACTGCAACTGTTTCTTCAACTAACTGCAGGAGATAATGCCACAGCCGCAGGCTTGACTGTCTTCCACAAAACATACAAGAGAAAGGAGTTAGCTGCCAGAAGCTAGTTGAGTGGGTTTCTTGCAATGCTGCCCTGAAGCTTGAAGGTGTAGGTACTGATGCCATAGGTTAGCGTCTCAGTAGACCTATTCCTAGTACCCCTGGAGGAAGCCTGGAAACTCATTCTTCTTTGCCTAAGGTACAGACTCTGTCACAAGGTAAAGCACAACTCTGTATTTCTACACTCACACGCATTTTTAAAACCCTACATTTGAACAACAGTTTAGGATTTCTTTTTATCTGCTAGGCATCAGGTCAATGGGTTCTTCACAATCAGTGTAAATGCCAGGAGAAGGAAAAAGTATGATTTCATAAAATCAGGCATCCAGTTCCTCACATGGAAAACCAAAGTTGCCTCGGAAACATGGCTGCTTTCACAGTCATCTAATTTTACCTCTTTTGTCCCATGGGACCAGGCTTTAGAGAGGCTTCATTTATTTACAGGCCCTTCCACTGGGCTTCAGTTATCAGCCAATAATGCTGTGGACACACACTCTTCTAATGGCCTATGTTTTGAAACCAAGTCTAATCCGATGGCACAGTGCCCAAACTCCTCTTCCAGCATAGCCATTAAAGGATGTAGGTTATTGCTGTTGTCACCATTGATATTTGTCATTGTAGTGTAATTAGGGCCCTAAAATGATGCATTACAGCCCTTGGCACAGCTTCTATTAAAATCTTTTCTTCTGCTCACTGAACTGCGACCTGCTTTCTGATGAACAACAGACAGACAGCTTTAGGGTGAGGAACAGATTCATCAAAGTAGTATTTTCCAGCTCTGGAAATAAAATAAAATAAATAAATAAACAAACGAGTAAGAGGGCAACCTAAAAAGAAAAACACAAGGGGGGTAAAGGGGGAAGGAAAGCAAACAGAGTGCTTGAATTTCATCTGACCACTTGAAATTCTGATTTCACCTAATGAATCTTTCTTAGGACAATATATTCCCAGCCTGTGAATCACATGGTTAATCAGGGCTCTAATCTGCTATCCATCAGCCTATGCCAGCACTGTAAATTCCAATCACATTTATAGGTTATGTGGGTCATGCATCCCCGAACAACTACGTTCACAGATATCCTGCGTAAACTGGCATGGATTCTGAAATGCTGTTAGTGTTACTGAATGTTATAATACTATTCAGAGCTTTATGAAAGCTCCTGATAAACAACTGCTAAATTATTGCTTGTGGATACAGCGTGAGGCTCTGAAATAGCATTAATGGCCCAATAAAAGGGTGACTGCTCATGCCAAAATATAAAAAAGATAGCTTTTGCTGCCACAGTTTGTCAAATCTGTTAACAAACTCAGATGCTTCTATTTCTCCTTTCCCTGAACACAAAAGATGCTTGGTTTTGCATAAAAACACACCAACATAGAACCAGAAAAGATGAAGGAAAGGCAGAAAGGAAAGGCTTGGGCTAGAATCGCCTTTTTGCTTGTGTAATGCAAGCTTGTATTGTTTGCCTCCTTTGGGAGACACCTACAAGACACTGTTTTAAAAGTTTTGATCTCTTTTCATAGCCACTTACATGACATCATTTTCAAAAAGAGAAAGATTAAACATTTATTAACTACAATGTTAACTTTTTTCTTTTTGTCTGAGTATAAAGAGATGATAATAAAATCACTGTGCCAGAATCTGATCCCAGTAAAAATACGAAGACCAGTATCAGTTAATAGTCCGTCAGCATTGCTGCAGAGATACAACACAAGAGCAAAAGCTTAGGTTTCTGATTCAGACAAAATCTTTTTGACCTGATGGTTAAATGGTACTTTATTTCCTAAAAACACCCAAAAAACTGACACCTTAAGTTCACAAGTGCCTATAAAGCATTCTGAAAAATGTTCAAAGATAAGCCTGTAGACAAGACTATGCCTTAAGTCACATGAGGTGACCCAGTCTATGAAGGGGCCTCAGTAATGCTGCTCCTTGGACTACAATCATGGCTCCACAGCTATCAGCTGTAGGTAAAGAGGAGCACATGATGGACCATTAGACTCCTAAATCCCTTTCAGGATGGCAACATAGTGGTTTAATTCAATTTACCCCTGCCACACACAGCTAAAATAGGACATAAGCACTCCGTTAAATATGTTCAAGTGCCTTAATTAGCATTTTAGCATATATCCAAATTCTTAGAACTGATGGAGATTAAAAAAGAAACAAGAGCCATATAAACGCTCATATAAACTCATATAAAATAAGATATTAAAGTATTCAGAAATGTTCTAACAGATAGGCAGTTTTAAAAATATCTATTTGCACTCCCTTTTTCCTGGAAAAAAAAACCATAAATGATTCTGTGGAAAAAAGAAAATTGGGATTTTATTTATAGCACATAAACTTTGGGAAAATATTTCCACTATATTTCACAAAGTTCCATGGTTATTACAATTATAAAAAATTGCTGGTGAAGAATTACCACTGGAGGCTCTAGGTTTGTCAGTGGAATGGAAACAAAACTACTATATATGTATTGTTGAAATAAACCAGAATAATAAAACATTATCGGGAAACCCATTTCAGCAGCCAGTAGGAAGAAGAATATATGCAATTACGCTTTCAGAAAAATAATCTGAAACAACTGTTATTTCAGGTTTAATTTGTTCTACACAATGCAGCCTTTGCCAAAAAGATCAATCTAGTTTATTAAGTGCTTACCAAGAACACATGCACACACCCTAAACAAGCATTTCACAAATTAGTGAGAACAAAAAAACATTATTACACTGTATGAAACATATCATGATTCCGAATAAAGCAAGCAAAAAAGCTAATCTTGGTATTTCACAGAAAATTAACTCTTCATTCATGAAGAAGAATGTGTTTTGTTTTAATCACAGACTTTTGTCTGGAAGTGCTTACTCCAGTTCTACAGAACTGGAGGAAATACTGCAAGCTTTGAATATCAAATTTCTCTTCAGCCCTGAAGGAATGGTGTTTGGAAACCAAGACACAAAGAGCCTAGTCTTATAGTCAAAGCAAGTGGATGGAAAAGACCTTCTTACCTTCTGTGTTAAGAAGAATACTAATCAAAAAAGATCTTCACTAAGCCAGTTGCTGTTTAGGAGATACAATCTGAGCAATGCACATAGTTGAATATAACCACCACCACCAGACAGACAAATAATCACAGGTACCATTCTCCACCTCACTTTCATACCAACTTTTTTACAAACATCCCAGCTAAGTTCCTAATGTGCTGTAACTTTCCCTCTGCAAGTTAATTTAGTGTTTTGTAAGTTAATTCAGCTGTCTGTTTTGCACAAAATACTACAAACAGCAGCATAAGCAATAAACTGGAGTGGCAGACTTCTCAAAATCAATTTTCTAATGTACACATGACTCTGTGGGCTGCTGAAGTGAATTGATAAGACACAGCTTTTATTTAATGTCTTAAGAATCACATGGAGCTGAACTGAGCAGGAAAGGATACATACTGAATCATTCATGATTAGGACAATAAAAAGCAAGTCAAGTAGGGTGACATACAAACATGCATCAAGCCTGTCACCTGATGAAGTCAATGTTATTTTGTTAATACCAACTTACATCAGCAAGTAGGGGAACAGAAATGCACAGCCTGGATATTACCAAAGTTCTTCAGTTGCTCAGGCAGCCACCAAGCCGCATCCTGCCCTGCCCTGACATTGTGTACTTGCAGAGCATCCAGAAGAAAAGGCTAAAAGTGGAACTTGAAATGACAAAGACTGGTTTCAATTTCCCTTCCTCAAAGGCAGCAGGAAACACTTGCTGAAAAATCAGACAGAAATCAGTAAAAGGACACTGCCACGGGAAATGCTGTTTCCATCAGTAGAGCTTTGAAGTCCTCTTTAAGGTATTATGCCTTTGCTTACAAGCAATCCTCAGCATTTCACAGTAATACTTTTTTTGTGAAATATGTCCTCATTACACAGGAATGAGAAGTTTACACCACTCTCTACCAATTGAAGGATGTGACTTTACAGTTTAAAAAAAATACAGAAAAAAACATTTTAAGCTTATAGACCTATGGCATCACACTAAGGCAGCTTCAGTTCAGAGTTCAGTACTTTGCATCTGTCTTCTAGCTGCAATTAGGTCAGAAATTCCCATTTTAATCTTTCCCATAACTGCTGAAAGACAGCAGCACATGCACGATCTCTTACTACTCAATTTCTGCCCTTACACACTCTGCCAAAGAGTCTGACCACAGTTCTGCACCTGCTGGAAATGGCACAAGCCAGTCTGAGCTTGTCCTTGTAGCTATATACATACATTGGTTTTAGTGTCCAGTTTTAATTTAGCTGGAGGACGAAAAGTCTCCTATTTATTTATTTCCATCACAAGTTCATTTATACTTTGGTTCACAGGGGTGACAGGAGAATTAGTCAGAAAGGAATACTGCAGATCAGTAGTTTCAATGTTACATCATGAAAAATTAAACAACAATAAAAAAAAAGATTGAGAGATTAAAAACCTGTTCCCAGTAAGCTTATGTTTAACTTGAGGTGGTGGCCTTAACTGCCCTGAAAAAATATTAAGGGGGCAAGACTTCATGGAAAAGATGAAAATATCTAGCATTTTAATTTAAAAGAAACCACGCTTTTAAAATGTACATATATTGTGCTTACGAAAGAGGGTTCTGATTTTTTTAATAAAAATGTTACCATAAAATAAACACCCAAATAATTTTCCCACTACAAAACAGAACTGTCAATGTCCACTCCTGATCCTTGCCAGAACTTCACTTTCGCCTGCAAATACATATAAAGGAAGACTCAGAAACAGCTATAGGTACCTGTTATCCTACATCTACTCTCTATATTATGGCTACATTGCTTACTCTGGAGCAGCATGCTTTAAATGTTAATCACTTAGAAGCTGATATGCTACTAGAGTTGAGAACTGTGAAGATTGTGACAGATTTCCAGTTACACCTAAAAAGTTATACTTTTCAGCCTCAATACTTGCAGAAAGCACTGCAACCAGTGGCACCAGACAAAGGTCTGCCAAGAAAGAAAATTAAGTTTCTCCAGCAAGTATTGTGCTGCTACAGGTTTTAATGAACTACATAAAACCAATCAATAAACTGATAAAAGCTGCAATCAGAAGTCACCCATAAAAACAAGAAATACAATGTGACTGCTGAACTCAACTTTATTTTCTTCCAAATTCATCTGGAAGCCAGGAACCAGTCCTTCTGCATCAGGAACAAGACTACTACTTCTCTTCTGCCTTCGGTTTCCTTTGTTTACCTGCCTCAGCCCTGCAGGTTATGAAAGGTGGACCCCGTAGTTTGTCTGATTCATTGACAGTCACACTTGATTGTGTTTGCTTCCAGGAAAGAAAATACTAGGAACAAACACACTGATCTATTTGGTGGATTTGTTAATTCCTTTTACAAGAATTCTCAGAGTGCTTGAAAACTCTGTCGTGTTTCACCTTCAATCATTCTTCTTCTTACCCAGCAATTTCACAATACATTGCAAATAGCAATCAATTAGCTCAAGAAACAAAAGATAAAAGGTATTTTTTTAAAGGAAACATCATTTTAACTCGTTTTCCATTTCAACTACCCTGTTGTACCATGAAAATGAGCAACACTCAGATGCAATTTCTGCAGATGAACACAACAGATTTTAGTATTTGAAATAACAGACAAAAATACTGCCCCTTTTAAGCCAATACAGAACAGCACAATTTTAACAACATCCCTGAAAGAGATGAAAGAACAGTGCACTGGGTTCTGTGGCAATGATATAATCAAGCTTCAATTTTGAATCCTTGCAAAGACAGAAATTCAAACAAGGCATGTTACTATCTCACATTTTAAACCAAGGGAAGTATGATACCTGCTAATTCTTTCTCAAGATAAAGAAATGTTTCATACTGTATCAAGTCTCAGTTGCTGGAACAGAGCGATCATCTGAGAAGCAGAATACACTCAGGACACCTTTCTCCTTTTCTGATCTAAAGAGTTTTTTGTTTGTTAAATCAACACTCTAGAAGTGAAAGTTTACTAAAATACTAAGTGTATAAGTAGGACACATTTTCTTTTACTCCAAATTTAAATGGAAGTTTCAACTTCAGGTGTTGGCTCATGATTTCCTCATGCTTGAAATGGCAACAATGAAAGAACTAGTAATTTAATGCTTTAACATGGGAATACCTAACAAGTGGTAGTTTCACTAGAGAAACACATCTAAAATAATCAGATAGTTTACAATTCTCTTTTTAGCCTTCCTAAGAAGACAACTTTGCAAAGCAAATGCTAAGACATTTGTAAGAGTATGTTCACAGAAATTCCCTTGTCCAAGACAGTTGGATACACTAAGTACATCTTGATGTTCAATTCATTTGAATGGCATTCCCCCAGTAAAACTCCTACCACAACAGACAGAATCTGAGTCAAGCAACACCAAATAGCATCTACCTTTAAATTATATCAGCATTATTGAAATTTTCAAATACTCTTCATCTAAAAGGGATTTCAATATAAAATAACTTTTTGTAGAAAAGCAAAGTTTAAGAAAATGCCATAAAAAGCAGAACAGGAGGAATGAAGCAAGAAGAACTCTCTGGTTAGGAAATGTAGATTTCATGGAACCTTTTTCAATGTGCAACTCCTGTGTGATCACACTTTATGGAGAGCTACTATGAACCGTGTTAATTTCAGACAAATGCTCAAGACACGCCATATGCTAAATGTGCTTTCATCATACTACACCTACAAACTCTAATAAAAACATCTAAAACATGGAAAACACATCAAATGTAAGCAAATATAAGGGGTAACTCTCCAAACAGATTAACCATGTGATCAAAGTTCTTCTTAAACATGTTCTTATCAAAAGAGGCATCAGTCAGAACAAGATTCCTTCACGAAGTTGTACCAGTTTCACACCCAGGATCCCCTACTATAAAGATGTCTGGGCCAGAAACATCATTTACACACTCACCAATTACGATGTACCTGCTCTTGAGATAGAGAGAAGGCTTTCACTGTTACTTCACGTGCACTTTAAATTGGCTAAGAACAGGCACAGAAAAGGTTCTCCCTTAATCCAGCTACTCTTGCTTGCCCCATCCTTCTGTTAATAGCATTTTTGTGGGCATGTGCTGAACTAAGCAATGAATTTACCCACATTAAAGCAGAGCCCACTTCCAAATGAAATTCTTTTTTTGAAATACAAACACCATCCCAGACCCAGTTTACCATGGGGTTGACCCAAATACAGAATGACCCCTTTCATTACCACTGCCATCTTCTGCCTGGCTTGAAGTGCACAGGAAACTGCAGTCCTAAACACACAAAATCTCCAAGATGAATTTTTTCTGAACACTCCTTTGAGTCAGAAAACAAGAGCACAGTTAAGAGAGTAGACCACGCAGCAGCATTTCTGTCAAGCTGCTCAGAGATACCAGTAGTTCTCTGGGCAAGGTAAGGCACCTTGTTTCATCTCCTCCACTACCCTGTTTCACCTCCTCCACTACACTGCAGCCAAGTCATACTGGTATCAATCATATCCTAAACTTTTCACCTCTCAGGCTAGTATCATGATTGGTTTAGCTTTAAGTTCCCACTAGCCTTTACAGCCACCTGTTAGATATCTGGTAAATCAAATCACCAACACCCAACTGCTAAAATCCTAAGGCATCAGCACAGTGAATTCAATGCAATAAATAAACAAAAACTTGTGTAAATTAGTGGTAGACATACCAAGACAGTACTGGTCAAATGAAGAAATTAAATGCTGTGGTCAAACTGTGAAGAAAAACCCACACTCACAAAACAAGGTATGTTCCTTCAGTTATAGCAGACAGTATGAGAGACAGCAAAACCACATTTCTGTGCCCAGTTTGTTGTGGATTTAATGAATTTCTGGCTTTTTGCCATGGAGTAATTCTATGGTTTACCAAAATGCAGTCTCTGGGCTTGTTAATTTCATATTTAGCTTGCTAGGTCTGTAATCTTGCCACTCTTTTAATCAAAAAGGTTTCAGGCAAGCATTTACATGAAAAATACTCATTCAAATCCTAACATTTTTACCCACAAAAATACACAGAGGTTGGATATATTCTGGTTTATGAAAATCTGTTTTGCACAAGCTATGATAATTATTCCTTTTTGTAATAGCAGTTTCCCATGACAATTTGAGACTTAGTTGTGCTATTCTGTTTGCACTAGAAATTTGCCAGAAATACAAGAAGGAAACCTTAAAATTACAGAACTACCTACTGACTGTTTGCAAACCTGCTAGTGTAAAATCATTATCTGTTTTTCATAAAGGCAACTGAGAAAGCTGGGAGGAGTAGGGTGGAAAATAGGTTTGATGACAAGTGGATAGCATAGACTGTGTTCCCTTTGTGTGAGCTTCAGTGAAAATGACAGAATAAGTTGGAAAATCCTATACTTCAATATAAAGTGAAAGCAGTTTAAAATTACTGATTTATTTATTGAAATAAGTCCATTTTCACTACTATAACACACAAAGTGTGAGTGAAAGCAAAGGAAAGAGAAATGAGAAAACATTTATTTTTTATGCCACCAACAAGGGAGGCAATTGCTTTTACCACCACAAGTATAACTTCTGCTCATGAACACAAAACCAAAGCTGCCTTAAACTAGCTACAGAATAGCCCAAGAAGCTGGATAAATAATCAGCACAGTAAAACCTTGCCAACTCCTCAGTTATTAGGACCTGAGCAAGTCTGTTCAACAGCAGCTAAAGCACACCTGTGCGTACTTCAGTCATACTCTTGAATACCATCCACATGCACCAAACACCACTTTATCTTAACTCTGTACCTGTAAACAAAGTCTTGAAAACAGATGCCATTTTTCTGCAGTCTAAAGCAATACAGAATTACTCTCAATATCTACTGCAGAACCTGTGTAGGGCTCATTTGACACGGTTGTAAATCAGACTTTCTCCAGCTCTATTGACTAACCTAGACTGTACACTAAGAGATATTATAGTTTTGTTAAATTCATAGCTGTTCTGCATCCAAAGTTTACTACCATCTGAGGGAGGTTAACCACAATAGGTAGAAGCAAACAGATGCTCGAATACAGAAAGTGACCTGCTTTACCACATAAATTCCACTGCTTCACGGAAGTGGAAAAGCAGAGCAGTGTTTCAGTGGAGAGAAACAGATATCAAACCTTTCTTTTATATTATGCTGAAGAGAGTCCTTAGACTAGTACTTCTTTTCAAAAAGTCCAACTTGTATTTCTGCTCAAATTACATTTACAGCTTCTCTCGTGTAGGGTATTCACATACTAAGGAGTGATGATTCACTCAAAGCTGTGATCCTTACTACTGATATGAAGTTGGTTTGCCTAATCTTTTGACATCTCACATTGTCATTACCTTCCTTCCTTCAACTTTGCAGCAAATAAATCAAGAAAGAGCCTTGAGGAATTCATTGTCTAGTGGGCAGGTAAAAATGCAATTGTGGTTAAAAAGAGACTGGGAAACTAGCTACTTGAGAGCTACACCAAGAGCCTGCCTCAGAGTAATTCTGCATAGTTCCACATAGAACCACCCAGCACAGAAAAGTGTTTTCAGACCCTGTATTTTCCCCTAAGTTTACAATGGAATTGCTTGTACCAGAGAACCAAGACCCCACAGTGCTGCAATCACTGCATGTACATTGTAAAGGTTTGGACACACAGGTGGCACGAATACTACCACACGGTAAGAAATTTTGTTTCAGTTTTCCCCTGGTAAAAAAAGTAGTATTACCCCATTGTCCAAATGGAGGACAGAGGCTGAGAAGATAGACTACCACAGGCAAACTTCCTCAATACAAATCAAAGCATTGACTGCATTACCACTGAAAGGTACATTACTGGAACCTGTTAATTGCAGCTGGGATGGAAAATAGCAGAATTCACATGGGAAACAAAAGGAGGACAAAACTGTCTTGGGAAAGAGCACTCTGCCCCAAGCATACCGCCCTATTAAATAAACACAGCCACTTCTAAGTGACTTCCATTTAATAGCATCTCACCTCCCATTTTTTAACACACTGCTCCCGAAACAATCCCCTGTGGTAAGCGCTATACTACAGGAAACGGTATTACTTCCACTTCCTAGACAGAGATCTGAAGCAATGAAATCCACAGGTGAAGTCTCCAAAAGATATGTAATGGGATTTTTAAAAATGTCTTAGCAGACTAGACATTTAATTCAGCAGAAAGTCAGCAACAGACAAATACTCAAGAGAATTTTCTAGAATACCTAAGCACATGAGGCTTCTACCCTTACTTATAGCTATGCAAATGTAGCTTTGCATCCTAAAAAAACCACAGCACATCACCAGAAAAATCCCAAAATACAGTCTTCAGCCCCTTGTCTCCTCAGTCAGGAATGACACAGCGACTAAGTCACCAAAACTGCATATGAGTTTCCATCTTCAGGACTGAAGCTACCCACTAACCCTACTGAGTCTTTGGCTTAACAACATCAAATTCTTTGTCAACCAGCTCACAACTCATACCTGCAGAAATCTTGTCCCTGCAACTCCCACAACTCAGTGCTTCTCCAGCCATGTTCCCCACAGAGCTGAGAATCTCTGCCAGCATTATTCACACATAAAATACAGCAGCAACACATTAAAAAGAAGAGTGGATATCAGACAGACTTCTGTGTAACAGCTTAGTGGTTAAAGAGTTTAATCAGACCATTATATACAGTACTTCAATTCTTTCTTCACTTCTCCTTCCCCCTCTAATAGGTTTCTGTGAAAAGTGGAAATACTCCCAATTCTTCCCCTGGAGAAGGAAAGTCTCTTTCCAGTCCCTGCTTAGAATAAACGTACATGAAAAAATACCACAGGCTAAACCACATAAATAGGTTTTGGGCAGGGACTGTAATCCAGTACAACTCATCCAGCTGACCAGAGTCTTTCCAGGGGGAACAGCACAGCATGCATTTCTCCTCTTTCAGCTTTACTGGACCATTAAGGATCTCACACAAACCAGCAAGTTTTCTCCTGGGTATACTAGTCATTTTCCTGGTAGAGAAGAAACATGGGTCTTTCTAGCAGACAAAAACCCAGCAGAACTAAGAGGAATCAAGAGTGCTGCCTTCTGCAGCTTTTTTGTTTAAGAAAAATCCCTACTATGCTTATGTTTTGATGTAAAGACTAGGCACCACTCTTCGAAAAGTGATTCAGAAACTACCAAGCCAAGGCAGCATGTCCTTGCAGCACCAACTTTGGTGATTTCAAGCGACGAGAGATTTGAGACACTCCTGCAAGCTCAACATTCCCCTATGAGGTACCCTCCATACGTACTAGATGTCTTTGGTACCGTGCTGAGTCACTTAACTTACACTACATACCTCAAGCATTTGTCTGCCCTCATTCAGCCAGCCCTGCAGCCCAGTGGTGCAAAAGCGCCCACAGCATTGTTCCTATCTTGCTGCAGAGAGCAGTCACAGTCGCTTATCCAAGGTCTCATGGGAATCCCTTGACAGCGTAGTCCATAACTTGCACTTAATTCCCTCCAAGCCCCTGGCAGCTGCATCTCATCCA
This sequence comes from Corvus kubaryi, assembly GCF_017639235.1. NCBI lineage: Eukaryota > Metazoa > Chordata > Aves > Passeriformes > Corvidae > Corvus > Corvus kubaryi. The sequence continues at coordinate 6,396,322 of NW_024581117.1, forward strand.
CCTGCAAGCTTTCTGCTTTGCTTTACATTAATACACAGAGGCATTTCCTGTGTCTACAGGTTTTCAGGCCCTTCAGGTTCTGTCACAGGCTTAAAAAAATAACCCTCTTGACCCTTAATGCAGTGCATACTTACAGCTGCATTTTTCTTTCAAAATGTTTAAACTAAGATTATCCCAGCATCCTTTCACCTACACAAAGACGTGTTAAAAATGAAGGCTTTACATGAAATACACACCTGAGTTCCAAGCAGAAAAAGAGAGCTAACAGCAACTAAACAAAGGACAGAAGATAATTCCCTATATTCACAAGGCCTCTATGTCCATTTGACTGAAAGCACATTTGAAAAAAAAAGTTGCATATGCAAAGAAGCTATTTATTTGTATCTGCAAAGAAAAGCCTTACGTCTTTCCATGGAAGAAGGTTCTTTAGGTGTATAATAGCAAGGCTGCTAATGTTAGCTTTAAAAGCATCTTGTATACATGCTTGAAAATTCGTCCTCAAACAGAAACCTACAACCTCAGAAAGAAAAAAGCAACCACATGTATGCTCATGGGAGCCCTCTTCTTGTACGATCTTGTGGGGTTGTTGCTTTTTACATCTCAATAGACACAATCAAACCTAAGAACAAGAACAGTTTTCATCCTTGGTAGATTGTGGATTTAGAAAAAATTTCAGAAACAAACCATGCCCCAGAAATTTCCAGGATGTCACAGGCACACAATTGTAAGACTTCTTCTTCTGCTGCCAACAAGTGAAACAGGGTGCATTTTTTGGTGTCACCTCTGTAGAGATAAACCAGGGAACTTTGTGGGGGAAGAAAACTAAATGCCTTGTAGATATAAATGGCAAATATTCTTCTCATGTCCTTCACATTCAAGACACATTAGCTTTGTTTTCCTTAACAGCCATCTCTAGAAGAAACTGGAAGCAGAGAGATGCAAAGGAAGCAGGGTATCACTTCTGAATGAATTAAACCAAGAACTTCTACACAATTTACTTTTCAAGAATAAATACAAAAAAAGTAACTCTGACGTAAAAAGTCCTTTGACATTTGGATGAAGTTGCCAAGAATATTTCTTTAATACAGAAAATAAGCAGGAAACCCTCATCAAAGCTTGATTTTGCTGTTGATGTTGTAGATATTGTTTAGGACAAGACAGAAAGAAAACATACATCTTGCCACCAGAAATTAGGAATTACTGATAAAAACTGTAAATAAGCAACATTTGCAGAAAACTGCAACAGCCCTCTGCAATTAGGACAGAAAGTCTACGGGTCAAATTGAGTATAAGAATGCACAATCTATCCTTTGTTAACACACTGAGACAAGCATACAGGGAGTGTTTTATGCCCAAAGTCTTTCAAACCTTGTGTTATTCAAGACTGTGGATGTGTACTTCCAGAAGAGGCACCTACTTTGTATTTATTGACATGCCCTATAAAATTACAGAAAGCCGACATTAGTGGTGGTGTAGCCTCTCTTTTACACATCAGCACAGTGACATCTTTCAAAGAGATGAAAGTGGATGGCTCTCATATGGAGAGAATAGTACTGCAGGGAAGTAGGAGATGTGAGAAGAAAACCAATTAAACAGCTTCCTCCAAACATTCCTTTTTCTTTGCCTCCTCCCTCAAACAAAAAAATCCAGTGAAAGTGTTTTGGCCAGCTTTGGCCTTATTCTCTTTTTGTTTTCTTCTCCAAATGTTATCGCAAGACCTGACTCCACTACTTCCAACTTCTATCTCCAAATAAAATTAACAGAAGAGCCGACAGGAGGACAACTCAAGTATCTGCAGTGTTATATCTCCTGGTAACCTCTGGGGCATAAGGAAAAAGAAAATTCCATAGCAGTTAAGGCACTGCTGGACCTTGTTACACAGTGAACACGCGTTTGGAAAGAGTCCTCTTCCTCCCACAGCAAACACATATTAGTTCAACATTCTGTGATTCTCTAGAATCTCTCATCTCATAATGGATGTTAACAAACTAAATCTTAGATCACGCCCCATCACGTATGTATCACCACCATTTCAGTGAGAGACAGAGGCACAGAAATGTTACGAGACTTTCACAAAGGGCTGCAGAGCTCATAAACTTGCAGTCAGAGAAATTCCAGAGGGTAATTTGTCACACACCCTAAATTATAAATACCCTTTTCCCTGGATCTGAGGCAAGCCAGCCCCTGGATAAGCATCAACAGGTATCTAGAGCAGGAAACAGAACAGACAGCAACACTGACTTTTCTCTGCAGATCCATAGTGCTTCATGAAGGATGAGTACTGAACTCTTGCCTCCTGCAGCCACCATAAAAATCCAGTGGAGACCCACATACGACTCCAAAACCACAACACAGTTTGGCTCAGCTGCAGGACTCAAATGTCTACACTGAATCCATGCTGCCACTGCCTTCTTGGCTCTCAAGCAGCAAGATGGTGGCTTGTCCACTTCAAATCCAACACAGGATCTCCCAGGGCAGACAGGTGAAAACACATGGACAAGCACTGTCAGACACAAGTGTGCTCCCTACCCCAAGCCTTAGCTATGCTGCACTACAGTTATTCTGTCTCCTTTGCACTTATTAATAGGGAAGTGTAATAGGAAAACAGCACTGTATTTTCAAAGAGAAGTTGAGAATCATTTCAGGTATGAGGCATGGCTGAGAACTTCTTATTCACCCCTGTAAAAGGGTAGAAACGGGGAAAAGTGTCTGTCCGAGAGAAAAACTTTGGTCAAAGATTGCTCTATTTTCCAACTGGTTTTAAGAAAGAACATTTGAATTGCATGATAAATAGGAGAATTTGGTTTACCAGCACATATAAGTTACTGAGAAAGAGATACTAACCAGATATCCAAATATTTTAATCTGGAAATGCCATTGTCTATCTCATTATAAGGAATGTGCAAAAATGAAGATTCACCCCTCCTGCCAAGAAGCAAAGAGACTTGAGAAAGAAAAAGTGTGATCAAAATGCTTTCTCTTCCTTAACCCCCAGCCAAAAGCTCACTCAAGTTTGCCTTATGAATAATTTTAAATAATATTGTCAAGTTACCATGGTAAACGACAGCTTCAGCCATGGAGCAAATGTCAGTAACATCCTGTAAACCCTGACTTTGCCACCTCTGAGGTCTGTGCACCATCATGCAAGCACTCTTCCAGCCTCTACAAGGATCTCACCACTGTGCCAGCTCAGCGGGCTTCAAGTTACCCGCTCCTGCTTCATCCCCAGATGAGCCTGCAATCCCATGAGCACCCCTTAGTTCTGAGGAAACCCATTGCCTTGAGGACACAACAGATACAAGCTAGACCTTTGTGCTGTTGTTCGTGGTTTTAAAAATGTCAGTGCTAAATTCCATAAGCATTGCTGTCACTGCCTACAAGTACCACAATATTTTATTAAGTATTTGCACAGAAGCATGTATTGGCCTTGCTCTCTTTGGATTTGTTGATTTAGGGTTCAAAGTCAGAAAAGACAAGGGGATAAGACCATGTTTGCTCCCCAAAGTACTCTTCTGCTATAGTATATCTGCACCACGGGCTACAGCTGTAATTGAAACCCAGGTGATGTCTCAGCAGCAGCTTCATCATGCCTTCTCTATGGTGTTACTCCATCACCAGCTGCTCAGTCCTAGGGCAATCACTTCTTTCTGGGGTAAGCCAGAACAGGGTCAGAGGGGATTTTTCTCATTTGCAAAGTCTCCAAACAGCCAAACCACATACATAAAGAGACAGAGTAACATAAAAGAGGTTTACTATACTTAAGATGGAGGAAATAGCAGCATTTTCAAAAATTAAGATACAGAACATGCACACAGTACATAATACTTACCAAGCAAAATCTTGGGGCAGGGCCTAGTGTTATGCAGATTCTTTATTACATGAAGGGGACAAATTTTTACTTCTGCTCAATTGTGAGATGTTCTGCCAAGGTTTTATAAGCAAACAGAAGAAAAAAGAAAAGCACACATTCTCATTGCCAATGTTTCACATCCCAAATATAACAGTGAAAAGTTTTTCTCCTTTGAAGAATTTGAATCTCATGCAGCAAATGTCAAAAACTTCTGGCTGTGTAAGATTATGCAGAGAAACTATTTAAATAGACCAAAAGAGAGAGGCCAACTTAGAAGATCGCCACTCAAAATTATGTTCCCTGTTTCCTCTCCTTCTAACACATTAAGAACTGTCACCACTGTATCTCTGCCACCTTATGACACAAAAACTTAACAAGCAATTCCAGAAAGACTCTGTATATATTTTCAGTTTGGTATTACTATTCCTTAGAAGAGTACACCTCGCACATTTTCTGAGAGCAGGAAATTATGACAAAAAATTTTCAGCTGTATCTCATACTCAGCTCCATTGGCTTTACCCTGAATCTTGGTATGTTTTACTCCTGACTTGCAAAAAAAAAAAACAATTATTGAAGAACACCAGAGAAAAATCTAAGAAGCATGAGACAAGAACAGTTTGACAGCTTAAAATCAGAATGGAAGTAAAAAGAACTCTAAACTTTTTATGTTTATCTCATGATTAATTTTTAGCCAATCTCATGATATTCAAGTGACTGGCATGATTTAACATTTGGAGTTGGCAATACAGCATACCATACAACTACATAACCATAAAGAGACCAGTTCAAGTTTACTATGGGAACTATGACTTGCCTGACATTTGCACATTTAAGTGTCTTAGCCATAACACCAGTGTTTAGTATCACACTATTATGTACCTGTCCTGGGCTAAGAAAGATGGGGTTTTTTGTCTAAATCCTATCCATACAGGCACGAAATCACTATTTAGACTTCTATTTATTATTTGTGACATATTTCAGTTATATTTAAAAGCTTTTATTTTAAAAAAAATTATGGACACTTGCTTTTGACATTATGCCAAAAAAATTTCTGCTGTGCTGAACTACAGAGTTTGTGCTGCCATCAAGCCAAAAAACTCAGAGAAGAACTACTTGAAGTAGAATCACAGAACAGATTGGGTTAGAAGAGACCATAAAGTTCACTAGTTCCACTCTCCCTGCCATAGGCAGAGACACCTTCCACTATGTACCACTGGAACTGTAAAATTATTATCTTGAATCAAGACAAAACCTATAGAAATACAGATAAACAGAAAGACAAATAGGTATTCTTAAAACCAGTTCATACTTTTGCATTTTAAAATGAAAAATAATTTTTAATTTGTACATTCAATTTCTGACATAAAACAGCATTTCTTGACTATAGATAGGTTCAGCTTGAAGACACACTTTTGTTACCTGTTAGTTAACACAAGCATCAGCTTATATAGCCCATGTTTCACATTACCATCTTTGTTCTGCTCCCGCTGCACCTTGTGGCTAAACAGGTTTTCTGAAAGTCACTGGCAGGATGTACACAATCTGCAGACCACAAACGTACCTTTTTTAACAATTACAATTCCACTGTTCACAAACTGACCCACAATTTTGATAAGCCAAATTCTCTATTACGTCCATAAACAGCAGATGACTATTATCCATAAAAGAAAGAAAAAAAAAGTAAGGTCAAATTGATAACACTGAATTCTCCATGTCTGACAGCCTTGATGTTAAAATTTGTTCACCACTTTTAATGCACCAAGTCTATGGTATTCAATGTGACTGACCAGTGTGAGCACACCCTTCACATTTTGTAATATAAATCAAAATCAGACTCTTAAGGAGCTTACAATGACAATTATTTCACATGCCCGAATCCTTGTATTTGAAGCTACTTCCTTAACTGAGACAAGCAGCCAAACACTTTTAAACCAGCTTTACAATCAGCCCTGCAGTCTTAATTCTACTTTCCTAATGTCTATTTTGCGCACTGAAAGAGGTCCTCTAGGGAAACTGGTAATGAGATCAGCAAGTGTATAACTAAAACCTGCACCACAGTGCACATACACAATGGGGCCGGATCAAGTTTACACAAATGCTGTAAAGCCTGGGCACCCCAGCAAAGCAATACTTCACTTTGAAACATATCTGCTAATTAACGTTTTCTTCCTGTGCTGAATGACTGCAGCACTTCTTTTTTGCCCCTAAAAGGATGGTAAATCTCACCGCACAAAACGGTGCAAAAGCTATATACAAAACAGTGACACGACTTGTCTCTCCCAGTGGGAGATTGCTCAGAAGGAGCCTTATGCCTGTTTCATATTTCCAGCCACACTGGACAACCCAAGAGCCAGCAGTGGTGCCAGGCTGGAGGGGAGCTTCTCACTGCAAAGGTACAAACCACCTTTCTCTCTCCCCTCTGCCTTCCCTCTCCTCTACCACTGCCCCAAAGGGGCTAGTGGTTCTCAGTGTAACACTCTCCCTTATTGCAAGTTCCTTTCATTAAAAAAAAAAAAAATTAAAAATGCAAGAATTTTTTATAAGGGAAAGGTGACCATAACCACAGGGTCACCACTGGCCCCCTCTGTAACTGCAAGTCAGCCCATAAACTAATGCAGCCACTGAGGCAGCATCATAGCAATTAGCATCTTTCAAAGACAGGAAAATGCTTTTATGTTTAAGCACTGTAGAGTACAGCCTTTTGCCAGTAAAAACAGAACATATGTCTTAATTTAAACATTTGCTCAGCATGTTTTGTGCTACTTCCTGTGTCTTAAGCATCTGTCTGAATTTGCCTAAACAAGTGGGAGAAAACTACACTTTC